>NC_024317.1:14986576-14988961 GCF_000523025.1 Cynoglossus semilaevis
CTGTTTCCCCAACACACAAACACAGTATTTGCTGCTGTGATTTATTGTGAAGCAGCTCATGTGGGCCACTGGAACGACAGAGGACACACACACACACACACACACACACACACACACACATTATGGACATTTGAAACTGAGTGCTTGAACAAAGAGTAACATACATTAAAGAAATTTACCTGGTGATGGAAATTACAGTGGACAGACACACACACACACACACACACACACACACACACTTTTCTTTGTTTTTTGTAGGTCACTTCTTCTTAGGGAGTTGTCTGTTAAAGCTCTGATTTACAAAAGAAAAGATATGAAATAAAAGTGTTTGTGTCTGTGTGTGTGTGTTACTCAAGGTTAAACCTCAACCATTTAGACCACGCATATGGTTCATTTAAATTCCATATGTGACACACACACACACACACACACTCACCCACAAGGACAGTTTATTTTGATGTATAACACTAATTTAATTACAAATGGATGCACGTGCGAACAACAAAAGGCAGAGAATACCCAGAATGCTTTGGTATTACATGTTGGCTCAAACATTAAATACACATTAACATAAGAACAAAACGACACATTAGTTCTGTTGTTTCCGTGGTTTGTTGTTGTACCTGCTGTTCATAGTGAATTAAAATAGTTTGGTTTTAAGTCACATGAACTGATATATTTGGGGCTGCAGAAAAATGTTTGCGTAACACTGTTGTGTAGCAACAATAATCACTAGGTTAGTGGGTTAACTTTTCATTTTTTATTATTATTAAAAACTACCATTAAGGATCATTCTGGTGTGTGTGTGGGTCGTAAACAGCGTCTGCTGACTCAGTTGACATAACGTACAAAGGCATCCATGAGATGGTCCCCCCTCCCAACCCCCCACTCCTCCTCACCCTCCTTTGTGCATAGCGATAAATCTCATCCCATTAATTGGAGACGTTGGTTTGATTGTCATAACTGAATGAGACCGTGGCTGTGAGCCGCTCCAGCCTGGATGGTTCATGTCACACATGAGTCGTCACAGTGTCTGCGTCGTCGTCACACCTCTCTGTGGCTACGAGCAGAAAAGATTTGGGTTGGAGACGTTGGTAACAACAGTTTATATTTGTGAGTGAAGTAAGTTGTAACTGTGTTGGTTGTGATGTATGAGGTCACAGCGGTTCCTGACGTCCACTCTCCTCTTTGTTTCTTCCACTGACTCCAGGAGGCAGCATTTTCATTACGTTATTTAATATCATTGCGCGAATGACTTTAATTAAGAGTGCAGAACACACACACACACACACAGACCCTCGCCCGTACCCACCCGCCCCTTCCTCTGTCTGTCTGACTGCCTCTTAGTCTCTTCTACATTGGCTACACACACACACACACACACACTCCTACCTACCTTGATTAAGGACATTTGTAACGACACAAATATCCACCAACACACTGGGTTCTCACATTTCCCAGTGAGTCATTCGGCCAAAGTCAACGACACAGAGTTGCGGTCATTAAACTGTTGACGTCACATGTCCTCAGACGGCTGTGTTTTTACAGTACACTGATTACAACGTGTCTGGTCCGATTTGTTGTCAGTTATTTTGACCACCGCCTCGCGTCTTCACTGCCTTGGTTTGGTTCTGCTGTAGTTTGGCCTTTTCACAGGGACTCTCAGTGTCTCTTCGTTGTGGCTTCGTGTGTTATAAAAAAGGAAGATTCCTTATATATTTAAAATGATACTCAGTTTAAAATAACAAAAAAATAATTTAGAAGGCGTTTGTGACAAACTATGTTTGTGTGTCATAGCTAACAACAGCCACTAGAGCTCTGAAAAGGAATGTAAAGATTATATTTTCTCAACATGCTACAGAGAACCTGCTAATTCAGGATTTCATTTTAGATTTAAGATTTTTTGCTGTTGTGGTGGCTTCAGGTTTTTTTGTTTCTCTACAAGAAGTTCTTTGGTTTGTGTCCTAGTTTGGGTGGGAATTACTTTACTATACAACTATGAACTGTAGTAAAGTCTGTCGGAGGGAATATACTGTAGTATTTTGGAACTCTCCCATCTTCAGACTGTGTGTCATGCACGACCGTTTCTGAGTGTGCGGAGTTTGTGTGTGATCCAAATTTGGCTGGTTATGGGGTGACGTCATCAACGTGTAAATTTGGATTACTGCAGTGCCAAGAACGGTCTGTAAATGGTGGGGATAAGGCTTCTCATGAGAATATCGTCTGTCTCACACGCACACACACACACACACACACACACGCCACAGTGGTAAGGTCTCAACAGGAGCCATTTAAATTCTTTCAATTAGAGCAGCCTAATGAACCATGTCATCCATTTAACACTGGACATCATTAGACAAGTCCTGATGGGACCACTTACAGGGA
>NC_024317.1:14989552-15035807 GCF_000523025.1 Cynoglossus semilaevis
TAGTGGTGGAGAGAGGGGAGGGAGAGAGGGGGGAGGGCAGGGGGGGGGAGGGGAGAGGAGGTTCAGAGTAACAGAAATGAAAAGAGAGTATTAACAGCACTTTTCACTCTATGGCAAGAGAAGCACATTTTTAGCTAAACACTTAAAGATAAGAAGGAAAATTAAGATTACTTATATTCTGAACCTTAAAGATAATATGTATATATATCAGTGGAACATTAGATAAAAGTTATATATATTTAAGTCTATAAAATCACGTAAAGATATTATTCCGACAGAGAGTTAGACCGGAATGGCTGCCCAGACTCACACACACACCCAGATGACCTAACTGAGGCAGACCAGACAGAGAAAAAAATGGAAAAAAAAAACCCTTACAGCATTGAAATTAATAAATGTAATTACACATGTATTGAGTCTTAGGACTGATATTCTGCAAGAACAAATGTTCTCTGTGATTGGGCCGTAAATGTTCTTTTTTTTTATTGAAGTCCTGGTGTGGGAGTTCTCACAGCTTGTTCTTGGTGAATTGTCTGAGCAGACCTAATTTCACGTGCGATGTCCAGAAATCTTCTTTTAAAATTATAAAAAGGAAGTGGTTAAATCTGGTCATATCAAGCGGTCGGGCATGCCTCCCAGGTTTACATTTTTCCATTTTGTCAGCAATCAAGAATTGTAGAACTAGTTGTTCTCCTCGTGTTCCTCCATCAATTCAGAAACTGTTTCCTCTGCCATACTATTACAAATTGTACAGCATTGTATGTTTTTATACCTAGTGTTTGTGTTTTAATTCAGTGCTAAAAACATTACCTACACTGATTGTCAATGTGGAAATGACACTAAATGATGGCCTATTGATAATTGTAAAACAAAATGTCTAATCAACCTGAAATTTCACGAGCCATGTTCAGCAGTTCTGATACTCAAAGGGGGCGACCTGTTTAAAGTGTAAAAAGTACTATTTTAAATCAAATACCAATTTGTACAGTGTTTGTTTTTTTAGCTGTACCAAAGAGTATACTGTCTCAGGTACTTTAAGTTTCCTGGTCAGGGACATTGTGACATGAAGCCCTAACCTTCCAATTAGCCAGCGACCCATTTCACCTCCTGAGCCACAGTCTCCTCAGAGGAGCAGGAGGACACTTGCTCCTGCCTGGTGTGGAGCCTGTAATGGTGTGATATGGCACATAAACAGGCAAATGGAGAGGCTTTGAAGGAGAGGTCACAAAACAGACGATTCCAGAGCCACAACACTCTGAAGTAGGGAGGAAAACAAAATCTAAGGAAATTCAAATAAAAGCCTGGCTGGCACACGGCTGAGGAACAAATCCAAATGAAATGTATGAAAAACAAATGAAAACCAAATCAATAGCTGACTTCTGACATGTGTTGGAAATGGAGGTTTCTGGATAAATACTGTATAATTTATGATTCACTGTATAATGTCCCCACATCATTTATTTAACATGACCCACTGCTAATAAGTGGGTTAACTCGTTTTAATAAGTTGTAGAGAGTAAACATGCGGCAGTTTGTTTGTGTCGTACACAAGACTTCACATAAATTATTATTATAGTCCATGGAGAAGTTAGATTTGGTTTGGTTAGTTTTTGGGGGTTTTTTTTTTGTTTTTTTGTGTGTTGTTCATATTAAAATATTATTTACATTTTTACTTTCCTATAAGCATTTTTGTTATCTTGGTTATAATTATGGATAATTATCAATACTACTTAATTTTTTCATCTTTTAGCATAGCATAGAATAGCATTTTTTTTTTTTTTTTTTAGAATTGGTGGTAGTTTGTGAAGCAATATTCACGGTGCATTTGAAATGTGAGATTTGATAACAAGTTTGTACCTGATGAAGATCTGGGTCCTACAGACTTGGGGTCACGAGCTCTGGAATCACATGGTTCAACAAACAGAGATGATGGTTTGAATCCTACACATTTGCATGCAGACACTTTTACCTCAAGCGACTTACAGAGGAGGATTAACATTATCAACCTCCAGGACTTTCTGCTCTCTGGCTTCCGAGGCAGTGCTAACCGCTACAATATAGAACCCGGACCCTTACTGGAGCTCTACCCGAGTCTTGAGAACTGCTAATTTAGTGAGCAATACTGGTATAAATGCAGTCATGACTCCTTCAGTCGACATGATTTTAAAAAAATCATTTACAAAGTGGCTTCACTTTTAGCTTTTCACCTCCATTATCAGTGAAGTGCTGAGAAGGTATCTCTCGTCTCATCTGAAAAGCTGCCCTATCTACAATAAACACTATTGGATTTCTGCTTTTACATCACACACACGCAGACACACACACACCGGCACAATCCACAGCGCCTGTTCAGTGGCAGCTCCAACACAAATGCAATATCACACCCCTGACTCCCTGTGACTGAGATAACTGAATAATGTTCCTGCAGCAGAAACTGATTACTCACTTCTTTTTCTTCACTCTTCCTCTGGTTTGATTTCATTGTTACAGAGTCGGTCCCTGGAGACTGTCTGACTCTACAGACAAAAGTACTCTCTTTTTTGCTTAAACAAATAAAACTGCTTTTTATTTCTCATCTCTGCTGCTTTGGTGTTGGCTTTAACTGATGTACAGCACACACATATTAAAAACCCACAGTAATACAAGGAGGACTATAAAAACGCAAAAACACATCCTTTTTTTTCTATCTAACCTTAATGCGGCAGTCCTTAACATATGGCCTGCGTACCAGAGGTACTAGAAGTTTTCATAACCAACGTGAACCTCGGAAAAACAAATTAAAATGTAAAACATTGTGAAAAAGTTCTAAAAAGTTTAAATAACCACTTTGCAGGTAGTTGTACTTTACTTCTACACAAAGTAACAGTGTCCTCGCTTCTGTGTTTACAAGTCACTGCTGAAGTGTATGTTTGCAGCGTGAAATGAAGTTCATTACCTACCGATGTATGTGTGAGTCACACGAGGCCTGGGGTTAATGGGGTTCAGTTTCCACTTGTTATTGTTCTTTGTCAACCGTCCAGTCGATGTCATGTTCTGTTTTCGGCTTCAGCAGCAGGTGTACATACTCACTAACACATCAGCAGTGAGAAATGGCTCTAATAATGTTCCTCTGTGAACTCTGAGAAAGGAAATGAGGAACTTTCCTCTGAGCTCCAGCAGCAGCAGGAGAGAAAAAGTCAGATTTTTATCTTGTCACAACAAATCACAGGAATGGAAAAGTAACCCATCAACTAACGAAACGTTACTGACAATCATTTATGCACTGTTCCCCATGTTGACCACAGGTGCCTGGTGGTCATTATGATGACAGAGAGTCTTGGTCAGAGTTGGTCAGTTCTGGATCCAGACTCCAGTTACAGTGTCACTTTTATACATATATATATATATATATATATATATATATATATATATACATACACAGTATATACTTCTTCTAGTTACTACAGTCACTGACCGATTCGTCTTTTATCAGTAATCTGTTTCTGTTTCTATCTTCAACAGTAAATGGAACTTTCAAAGGTGCAGCCTTAGAAAAACTAAGTTTTACTGCAGTCGAATCATTTTAGAATACATTATTTACTTAAAGAAACAGTAAATATATGGAATCATTTTTAATCTGGCAGGGTAGGTCTGGTGGGGGTGAGGGGGCACTAAGATCTCTCTGTATTTCCTTGTTTTGTTGTCTGTTTGTCACAGGTTCTACTTGTTATACTATTGTGTAAATATTTAACAGTAAAAACAACTGAGCCAGTAGGTGGCAGTAAGGATTTTCTTAGTATGCAGAGCTGCGGTTGAAGCTGAAAGAGGGATGAAAAGCCAGATGATCATTAATGACAAATTAAGAACAACCAGATCATAACAGAATACCTCCATACTAACCAACATCAAGGGTTCAGTCTAATGTTGTGTACCTTGTTGGTCTTGTCATCAGCCTTCATTACTGACACATACAGGGTGTGGACTCAGTGTGGGCTTTGGGAGTTGAAGCTAAAACACGATACAGATTAGTGCTGTAGTGAGCCCTGATGAAGAGGAGAACCAAAAGACAAATGAATCAAAGTAGAACATGGTCTTCAGTTTCAGGTCAAACGTGTGTTTGCTTAAATATCACAGAGAAACAATCACTCTCTGCTCCTCCACATGGGCATCATCCAGTGGTCCACAGTAGAGTTTGTAGACCAGATGTCCTGCCTGACATACCCAACATGGGATTTGAGGTGGAATCGAACCCAGAAACTTCTGCGTGTCTAGGCTTCAACTGCTACCACTGAAGCTACTCTGGCCTCCTGTCAAATATAACATTAAACATTAAATATATGCGTTGGTCCAGGAGCCAAGTCAACATTATGTCTCTTACATCAGCATATGCTTCCTTCAGGAGGAGAAGGTTTCACCGGACGACAGCAACTGCACTTCATTAGCATTCTTCTGCAGTTGAATGTCCTGAACGTTCAATCATTTTAATCTGTTTTTATGTGCACTAACTTTATACAGTCCACGCTGGGACTCAGAAGGTAGAAGAGGAGGATGTTGAGAATTAGTTTGTCTCTGACGAACACCAGACCCTCGGGTGTTTATGAGAGCAAATAAATGTGTAAATGAGTGACTGACTGAGACATGTTGCCAAAGTTGAACCAGCACTGCTAAATTTAATTTACTATTTTCAAACCAGTTAAAGTTAGAGCATTACTACAGTCTCTAGTCCTCGGTTCCACTTCAGTCTGTTGGACTTCGACTTGTCTCCTGGTGTTTTGTTCATTTGTATGCTGCCTTCATCCCCATCCTTCATCCACATTTGAATTCAAACACTATGAGTCTGAATACATCAGCCCATTTATTTATACTCCTGTGCAGCTGCTACAAAAGCAGCCGGTCCATTAAGCTTGTACTGTGTAGTCAACACCGTGCCCTGCCGTGGCCAGTCAATCTCTTTAGTGACTGGTGTCTCCCGGCCTCTGAGAAAAGCTCTTACAGAGAAGAATAATTAAAGCAGTCACTGGACGACGCTCCACTCTATTTGGCATTTCCTGAGACAGGGACTGAAGTTTGAAGAGAACATCACAGTGACCTCGCTCAAAACGGACTTAGTTGTGAATAACTTACACAGTGTGATGGTCCTCTAGACTACATTCAATTTCACCAAACAATGACCAGTGAACCCATCAGCATGGAGAGCAGCAGTGTTCTGATGACATGGTTGGTGTTTGGTTCGGTCAACACTATTTGTTTTTAACAGTATCTTCAGCCATTATTATATCCAGTGATCCATCCATCCACCCATACTCCCATTCTTTCATCTGTCTTTTTATCTATTCATCCAGTCTGCCATCCATCTATCCTTCCATTCATTCATCCATACTTCCATTCAACAATTTCCCACTGAAGATGAATAAACTGTATTTCTGATCCTAACCTTATCCATCAATACATCCATCCATCCATCCATCCATCCATCCATCCATCCATCCATCCATCTATCCTTATATCCATCCATCTATCCTTACATTTATTCATAAATGTATTTTTCTCCATCCAATTATCAATCCATCCTTCCATCTATCCATGTTAAACATCCATTTAAACCCAATATTAATTTAATTGATATTGTGATCGATTGTGACCATGTTTGTCATTTCATGGCCATGTTTTCATGTCAGACATGAATTTGTGAATATTTCTGCTCTGTATTAATTCTTCTCTGCAAGACTCGAACATTACAACAAACACACACATGCTGGGGGTTGTTTCTTTGTAGTTTCCATGGCGAGTGGGTTGGTGCTTACTCAACACACCACAGTCCTCCCATTTTTTTTCCACACTGACCGTCTATAGATGTAAAGGCATCATATTATTAGGTGTGAAACCAACAAATGAGGACCTGATGTGTGTGTGTGTCGGTGATACACAAGCTCACAAATGTGTCGGTGACAGAAATGAAGCTAGAGGCGGATCAGGAGGTGTCTAAACCCATTAACCACGGAGGGAGTCGTGCCAACACTTTACATAAGCTTTTTTTGACAACAAGACAAGGAGAGGCTGAAGAGCAAAGTCAACTCAGAGGGTCCAGCTTCCTTCACAATGCCCACTCGTCATTCACCACAAAAGTGATGCAATACATGTAGGAATTGTTAAGGACAAGTGTGTGAAGAGCAGAGCAGAAAGAAGACGACCTTCAGTTGTTGAAGAGAAAAGAAAAGTATAACATTTCCCTCGTAGTTTTTCCGTGCAGATTTATGGAAAAAGTAAAACCAAGAATTAACACAACAATTAACAAAAAACAGATTGAGGAGAAGTGATGTGAATAGTGAATAGTTTTTACAAAAGACCTCGAAGTCTTTAATAGTACGATGATCAGGTGTTGCACAGGTGGAGAGGGAGTTAAACACTGCAGCCTGTGGGTGACAACAAAGCAAATGTGGAGGATATGAAAAAAGGAAAAGGTACGAAAGGTCAAAAAGGGCAAGAAGAGGAAGATAAAAAACAAGCAGAGTCTGAAGGTAGCACGGAGTGGAGGAGGAGCTGTAGGAGCAGTAGGAGCTGAGGGAGCATCCAAGGCTGGTTTTCCTCTTTATCGCTTGGCACTTTAAAACCTCTTCAGAGCTGTGGGTGGATGATGGGGGGTGGGGTGGGGGTGAGGGGTGGAGGGTTGGATAATCCCCTGCACTAATACCTAATCCCTGCTCTTTCACTCACACATCCAGTTTTACTCAGTCTCCGGTGCTCAAATACACACACCCAGACACACACACACTCGTTCACATAATCCCTTCACTCACCCTGACCTTAACTATTACAAATATATGTCTAAACTTAAACTCTAATCTGACCCTAATTCTAATCCTAACTCCAAATTAAACCTTGAAGCACCACAGTGGGAAACAATGTTCACACAAGTGTGGCTAAACCAGGACTACACAGACACAAACTGGCTCCTTCCTGAGAAGGTCATGTGACACGCGCCCTCCTCTATGACTTTGGGTCAGGGTCAGAGTACACCCTGTAAAGGTCAAAGGATCAGACACAAACATTTTTTATATCATCAGTCACACACAGTAGATCGGGGGAGTCAAAGTCAAATTCACTGTAGACCATAATTTAAAACTAGTCGTCGGCCCAACTTAATATTTATTGAAAAAATGACTGTAATCGTGAATGTTTTCCCTTCTCTCTAGATCTGTAGTATAGAATTTTTTCATATGTAAACAAACTTTAGTTTTGCGTAAACAAAAACATGCATCAGTGGTATTTGTTTCTTATATGACTCTTTATTTGTAGTTCCTTTTTAATGAGTATCTTTTTTCACAGGTCTACAACAAAAAAACAAAAATGTTTGTGCTATAACATAGCGCACACACCACTAATACTACAAATCTAGTGGCTATATACTGGCGGACCAACTGTAGTACACATTTACTATGATGTCGCAGGCCAAATATCATTACACTGCGCTCCAGATTTGGCCTTCAGGCCTGAGTTTGACGCATCTCGAACCTATGTTGTAGTGTATGTATTTGGACTGTAGGAGTTGGTTTTAAAATATTTAGGACTTTCTAAGGAGTCAAATAATGTTGACGTTAAAAAAAAAATTCAAAACTATTTTCCTGGAGCCTTTTTTTTTTAAAAAAAAAAACCTTTTTAGGGTCATGATTAGTAAAATCAAGAACCAGATTTGACAAAAGAAAAACTGCAAAAACAGTCAAACCAGTTTGAACAGGAATGTGTTTAGATCGAGTGAAGAATGAGGCAAAAAGAGTGTTTACGTTCTCTGAGGTCAAGAGTACATCAAACAGCCCAGCTCCCTAAAGACATGTGTTATGATACACACACACACACACACACACACACACACACACACACTGCCACCTCCATGGCAAAGAAGATAAAGGATTAATGCTTGATCCTGTTTGAGACAGGCTGTTTTGGCTAAGCTGCCTTTCACACTCCTTATTGCACACACACACACACACACACACACACACACACACACACTCCCACACACGAACACTGTCTCACTGTACTTCACACTGATTCAGTCATCCACATTTGTCCGTGTCTTAGCTGTAACTTCTTCCAGGTCAGTCACATGTTGACAGAATGAGACAGAAACTGGAACAACTTTGATTCTTTTTACCACCATGTTTAGATGGTATAATATATAATATATATATGATATAATATTTCAGAGAAATATACACTTAAACCATGAACTTGTGTGTTAATGTTTGAGAGCGTGTGTGTGCAGTAAAAAGAACTGTTCTGTAGATTTTCTAACGACATCTGATCAATTTTGATTTTCAATTTTGTGAACTTTGTTTACAGACAGACCACAGTAATAATGACAATAACAATGATGATGATGGTGATGATGAAGATGATGATGATGCCTATGCTTCTATGTTCAATGCAGGAACTCTCCCTCCACTGAGTGCTTGTTTATGTGTGTGAGTCAATGTGTAGTCATGCATTGTGGGCTTCACTGTTGCTGTTAGAGTGGTACAAACATCCCCCCAACCCCCGCTCTGTCTCTGCTGCTAAAGCTAATTGATTTGGCTCCATCCTGCCTACTCTTTTATTTAAGCAGTTAATTAACTTAACACTTTATTTGTTCCCACACAGTGACTGGTAAAGCATAAAGCTGCCACCTGCTGTGTGTGATCACTCTGTTTGTCTGCACACTAACATCCCTCTACCTAAATTTCAAATTTACTTCAGATGTGTTGTACACTCACTTCTATTCCTCTTTTAATCTACACCTGCTTCTTCTCTCTCTCTGTCTCTCTCTCTCTCTTTCTGTAAAACCTGCAACAATTACAATTTTATTTGGCAGCTAAAACAAAAGCAGCCAACCACGTCGGCATGCGGTAGATGAGGGTCTTGATTAATGACAAATTGCTCCACAATTAGAGTAGCAGGTGATGAGATTTCTGCCTTTCAAACGGCACTTTTTAGCTCTTGCCATGTGCCGAACAATAGGTTTCTCTTACTCCTCCTCACATTTTCAGTGGTATAATGATTAGCCATGACGCTAACAAAACAAGCTCATGACAATCACGGCTGACAGGTGGGGAGGCTAAAAGCCCTGCGTTTAAACCAAATGAATGAGAAAAGCAGAGTTAAAACAAACTCACCACTTAAGAGGTTGACACATGAAAACTTCAACCATTTACTTCACTTGATTTGTTTTTCTTTGTTTGTTTTAACAGGAAAAGGTTTATTTTTTTTGTTTAAAAAAAGACAAGTCTGATCTGTATGTACTTCGTATGAATAGATCTGACCAATCACAGGGTAACTGTCCAGTCATATTTAATTATCACAATGAATCATGAATAATTTGTCACAGTTAATCAAAATTCTAATTAATCAAGATTAACCATGATTGACTGAGATTTAATCTACACTCCTAAATATGAAACATAAAGACCAATGACAGCAGGTAGAGGTCAGTGTTTCTCACCTTTTTGTATCTGTGACTAATAAAAATGATAGAATTAGTAATCTGAAAAAATGTTCAATGAAAATGTCTCTTCATAGAGTTGGTGTATTTCAGTCATTACTGTTCATCTTGACGGAGTCTTGTAGAATGTGTGGAGAGTTTCATTCTAAACGTCAGTCTAATCATTCTCCTCAACAATATTAATGAGTCTAGAGTCCGGAACAATCCATTTGACTGTTGGGTCAGTCAGACTGTCAGTCAGTCATAGACTAACTCTCTGTCTTGTTCTCAGTCACGCTGCCCTGACACAAGCTGGGCTGCTGACCAGAGGCTGAAGCGTCCACACACACATGCTGGGAGCTGCAGTAAAAAGGCATTAAAAGATGGAATAGAATAGAATTCAACTTTATTGTCATTGCACATGTCACAAGTACAGAGCAATGAAATGCAGTGGTAATAGATATTAAGCTAACGTCCTGATTTACAGGAAGCAAAACGTTGAGTTGCTGTTTAAATATTTTAAAGTGAAATAAATACCAATCTGCACTGTGTGTGGACTTGTAATGTAACAAACTGAGGCAGTCATGAAAAGGTAAAATATGCAGAAAATGTCGCCATCTGCTGGTCACATCTAACTCTCCTCAATTCTTTAAATTGTTAAAAAGAAAAGTTAAAATAAAACCCAGAGAAAAGTTAGATACAAGAAATTAAAATGGTAAAATTGTACAATAGTCATTCTAAAAAATAATACTTGGTTGTATTCATATGTTAGCACTAAACATTTTCCAACGTTCCAATGGTTAAATCTTTGTTGAGCAGCAGAGGGCAGCATCGTTCACTGTATACTACAGACATCAGTTTTACTGAACATCTGTAGAAAACAACCCAGTACAGACACCTGGTTCAAGGAGTGATTTGTTTTTTCTTCATGATCATCTGGCAAGATATGTGTAAGATGATTTGCTTTGATAAAGATAAGAGCCGAGTCCCAGGACAGAAAAAGAAGGAAATGTCCGAGGTACATAAAATGCAACACAGCATGTTAGTTAGCAAGTTAGTTAGTTAGTGAGTTAGATAGATAGATAGATAGATAGATAGATAGATAGACAGACAGACAGATAGGTAGGGACGGAGGGAGGGGGGGCAGACAGACATTGAAATTCCACATGGACATTTAGGTTTAACATTATTTGGATTATTTATTTATTTAATGATTTATTATGTTTTAACAAAGTAACACATGTTAAAACATGTCTTCAGACGTTCCTCCAGCCTGGTGCTGAGCCTCGCCTCGTTCCAGCGCTGCTGTCAGAGAGACTCCTCCAGACCCTCTAACTGTTTGATTGATGGAGGATCGCTGAAGCCTGACTTTGTCTGATCTGATGGTTATCTGTTTAAGATGATGAAGAGGTTCCACTGTGGACTCCAGCTGCCTCACCATGCCAGCCTTCAACAGTGGTTTCAGTTTAGAGAGATTTGTATAGAAGCTCTTGCCTCTATACAAATCATTAGATTAGATTAGATTACTGATCCTGCTCGACTTCGTGCCTATATTCATGTTGAGTTAAATGAGGAAAAGGAGCAGAGGTTTTGAAGTTTTCTTTGATGGAAAGGTGGTCAGATGTTTTCTATTTCTGCTCTTTAAAGATTATTAAAAGCTCATTCCTCTTTTTTGTTTTCATTCTTTCATGGCCGTGTGGCTGCCAAGCACTCTGCTCTTTAAGTTCACTGACTTTAACCTCACTTCACTTTGCTTCGCTTTACAAAAACCTTTGTTACCATTCCCATATAACTGGCATATTATGCTCCTTTTATTCAAATGAATATAGAGTCCAAATGATTCTTCACACACCTGTTTCACCTGCTCTGACCTCTGGATCTTATTCTATATATGGTAATCGGCCACCTCGTACTCCACCCATCTCATCAACAACCTGAGAAGGGATTCATGTAACCATGGCAACAGATAAACAGTGGGAGAAAAATTGCTGCCCTGATTATCATATTCACCTTCTTTGTGATGTCACAGATTAGTTTGTAAAAATATAAATACATTTACATAGTTGTGGAAGCTGGTTCTTCAGCAGCAGATGGACACAAATTACTCATTAACTGACTTTGTTGTCTTTACGCCCCGCTCCCCCACCTACCCCTCAGACATTTGCCTGAAGTCAGCAGCACAGGGTACTCAGTAAATCCCTCGTTCAGCAAGTATCGGGTTGTGCACAGGTGTGAAGATGCAAACCCTATTATTTCAACCTCGGTTGAAAATCTGTCTCGCACATTTCCAGACATAAGGCCAAGAGAAAGCAGTCAAAGCAATCACAAAGAGTTTGATTTGACATTAGAAAGTTAGACATTGATGCTGACAAAGCATTGGGCCTCAGTCAGGGAGATATCTGTCTGTAAAAAAGTTTTCACCATTTTATTTTACTGATTCTCATGTGCTGTGGACGTACATCTGCAGCACATGGAGTTCCAAACACATCACTAGTGAAGATGTTAAATCTTAAAGGTTCCATCAGGGCAGTAAAGACTCAACAACACCCTTTCTCCATCACCTGCACTTCTGAGAAACAAGGGCGCATTTGACCGTTGGCTTCAGCTGTTCAAATGTTCTAGGAAACAATTCTTTGGATAAAAGTTGGAATGATGGGATTTCGTTTGTTCTCTTTGCTGAATCTTGAGGATTCAGTTCTAATCTACTGATCTTTGGTCTCTCTTTCCACCGATCACAGTCAATACATTAGAAGAAATGAATTCTGTCTTAACATGGAAAAACACGGCTCAGTAAATGAACCAAACGTAGCATTAGAACCAATCAGTAACTCACCCTGTGGGGTGAGGGTGAATATTGGTCACACCGTCTTTCACCTCTGTACATTACAAAGGTGAATGCCAAAGGTTTTGGCTTATGTTTTTCAACTAGAAATATTGAAGTGAATACTGAAAAGTCTTCACTTATGTTTTATTAAACATTAAAGGATTGGACTTTGGAACCCAAGCTTTGGCACTGGATCTGCCCACTCAATTTTGTGGAACTAAGTGCAACCCACTTACTCCGTGTGTCCGGTGTTAATCACATAGGTCGGGGTCTCAAATACATTTTCACCACATCATCAATACAGTTCCCCTTGAAAGGCCGGTTGTAAATGGAAGACTGTATAGATCAGGGTCCCCAACCCTCAGTCCGTGGACCAGTACCAGTCCATGGGTCATTTGGTAGCAAGCTAAAATGCAGAGAAAATTTTCCTATTGTGGACTCAAAGAGTATTGACTATTTTAAAAATGTAATTTACAATAATTTCTTACATGTGAAATTATGTTATTGTATCAAAATATCACATGTAATTAATAACTAATTAATAGTAGTTAATGTGCCAACTGACACATGTCTGTTGTTTCTAATCAGTTTTTTTATATACAGTTACTAATGAGTTCCTAACTGCAGATAGAAACCATTCAGCCTCAGTTACTTGGTGCTATACTATGTTGGGGTTACACCCTGCACATTGATCGGTAACTGCTCACTCTCAGTTTGCAGAGAAAAACTAAGCTATTGTAAACCTGCATGTTATGAACTGTAGGGGGCAGTAGGTAGTACTAAAACCCACAAACACACAGGTAGAAACTCCTGTCAAAAAGACCAGGGACAGAAAAAGTGAACTGGTGACCTTTTTTACTGTAAGGCAAGGCCATTTACCACTTTTTCACCTTGCGACCCCATCTCCATTATTTATATGGTTTCATGTGGCCTCCTCTCTCCTGTCGGGCCAGGTCATAACACATCAGGTACTATAAATCCTGTTTTCACACACACACCGTCAGTGGGCATGCCTGTGCATGTACTCATAGATATGGTAGGGGTGAGTGCGTGTGTGATATGGCCGCCCAGGTGTGTGTGATTGTGTGTGACTGTCTGTGTGAAACAGAACCACACACAAGCGGCTGCCCAGTAGTTCCTCCCGCAGCTGTCCCTCTTTATCTGCTGATGCTGGTTCTAATCTGCTGCTTTTATGGCAGGCCTTTCAACCTGCGCCATTGTGTGTGTATGCATGTTCTCTTCGTCATTATTGAATCAGGATAAAGAATTTCAAATGTGAAACACATTGGTACCAATAAATGTCTCTTTTACTTCTGTCTCTTGCGATTACTGTTTTTCTCCCTTTTCAACATGAAAAGCAGCATCAGAGCAGCAGCAGCATCAGAGCAGAGATGAGAGTCGGGCTGTAAACACAACATCAGACAGCACAGCAAGCTGTTTACACACTGGCTCGTTTAAACTCAAACCAGTTCCTGTAATCAATAAATGTGTGTGTGTGTGTGTGTGTGTGTGTGTGTGTGAGAGAGAGAGAGAGAGAGTTTTTAATGTTACTTGTATTTCAACTCATTCGTTATTTAATTTTAAAGATATTCTTAATGCCTATTAATATCACAAATTTGATTAAAATGTGATGAAAGACAAACTAATAAATTACACCACCGTTAATAAATTGCTTTGAAATCAGCTACAAAATCACCAGAGTTTTTCAAATAAAACTGAGAGAAATGCTCAGAAGCCTTTTCTCCAAAACCCAAATTCCAATCATCTCAAACCCACTATCACCTGTAATAAAAACAAGAAACATCTACTGAACAGCTCCCCACTCCTTTAAACTAAGCAAATTTTAAGAAATTGTTTTATAAACAAGGGCTGCAAAACTCTGTCATGAGGAAAATATTCTTTGTTCACATGAAGGGATGCGTAAAACTGAATCTTTGAAAATGATACCAGACCCAGTGGCAGGTTTCTATCAGAAGTGTTCATTAAGTGAGCCAAAGTTATTAGGATGGACACAAAAGAGGTAAAACCAAACAGACAAATGGGCATTGTTTTGAATTGTTTTTTTTAAATAGTTGCTTTGTTTTCCTAGGGAAGTGTTTTTTTTATAATTGGACCCAAAAATATCTATCTATCTATCTATCTATCTATCTATCTGTCTATCTATCTATCTATCTGTCTATTGTCTGTCTGTCTGTCGGTCGGTCAGTCGGTCGGTCGGTCGGTCTGTCTGTCATCTGTCATCTATTGCTACTGCCTGCTCTACACAAACCTGATCTGACTTTTCTTGGTCACATTGTGAACATGCAGAACAAACCATAACAACAGCATCAGCATGAAAACAGATGATGCTGTAGTGATTGGTTCAGTTTGGTAAACTTTGAAAATGAAGAACGTGTTTGTACCACATCTACCCTGAGCTGCGTAACACAGTGTGTGAAACAGAGAGACTAGGACAGCAGGAAGGAGAGAAATGCTAATTTGCTGAAGCTGGTGTCTGCTGGACACTGAGTGCTGCGTGTGAGTGTTGTGCATGTGTTTTGTTGTCATAGACACAAACCTGTGTCCTTTGTTTTATTATTATTGAGTACTGGGACTAAAAGCTCTCTGGTGCCTCAACAACACTTTGTTGCCAATAAAAACTCTACGGACTTAACAGCACCAGTCCCATGGGGCATGTGATCAATGTCAAACAGATGTTGACGACCATGATGCCGAGGCTGGCTGCCTTTTTTTTTATCACCACGAGTTGAGCACAGTTCTGGAGATGTTCCATAGGGATGTGGATTGATGTTGACACCACGGCATCAGTCACTTCCTTCAGACGGTTTGGCAGCGTCTTCACTGTGTGAAACCAATTCTACTGCTTCACAAGTGATTTATTAAAACTTTAACATATAAAGGACTCACGGAATTCAATCTATTGATCGGTGCACAGTGTTTCTCTTTCTCTCGTGGCAATCTGGGCCCCTTTCAAACATCTTATTTATTTATTTTTTACCACGTAAGTGCTTGGATTGGAAACAGTGGTGACTGGAAGCCATATAAAGCACATAAATGTCACACCAGAGTCTAGGATTTACATCCATGAGTCCATCTGGGACTCAGACACCTACAGTCGAAGGCAGACAAAGAGAGGGTTTGGTGAGTGCAGAGAAACAGGTGTGTTTAATGTTGCCGTGAACATTGTCGGAAATATGGACTTTGTTAAAGAAAGTGTTGAGGTAAATGCTTTCTCGTGGGGTCGTCTGCAAACCACTTTTCAACAAACCTATAAGAGCGCATTTATTACTCAAGATCACAGGAGAACTCAAACCGTCCATCCTTATGTTTTCTCATTAACAGAAGACTTTTTTAAATCCAAAATCAAAGTGTCATCACATTAGACCAAACCTGGGCAAAGTATGGCTTGTGTGCCACATAAGGCCCGCCAGGCTTTCTAATCAGGTCCGTCAAACCCCGGTGTGGTTAAGACTGATATCAATCCTTCTGTTTCAACAAAACTGTAATTGCTGTTGATGCCACTAGATAGCAGCAGACATCAAGTGTGCCAAATTTTAATTTTATAAGTTTATTCTTGTACATTTTTTCCAAATAATTTCACCCTGAATTCTACACCCAGCCAACAGAAAACCAGCCTGCCAGTCAAACTTTGAACCTCATTTTGTCCCGTGAGCCAAAGCGTTTGCCCACCCCTGCATTAGAGAATATATCAAAAGCACAAAAGAGACAGTAATTAAAAATAAGCCATTTTATAGAGAAGTAGAATGAACCTGCATTGCAGATGCGACGACGTGGCAGCGGGAGGAGTGTGTCTGCCCGTTCATTTTAGTTGTGCGACAGTAATGATGTAACAGCGAACTATCGAAGTAGTGTCAACCAGTGAGTCCACTGTATAGTGGGCGATACAAACAATTCCCTGTACAGGGATTAGGGATTGAGTGTGTGATTTCGGACACAGCCACTGAACTACAGTAGAAGACAACACTGGCCGACCGGTGTACAGCTGGTTGTTGGTTAAAACTGTAACGGAGTATCAGCCACTGGATCAAAGCAGGGTTTTTTTAGGTATGATTACTTTAATGAAGTGATGTCACAATACAAACAACAAAAGTGGTCTGTGCTCTTGCCTTACAAGAAGAATTTCATAGTTTTCAGTCTGGAGTTTGCATGTTCTCTCCTACAGCAACTTCTCTGTCCTCCAACAGACCAAATCATCCAGGTCAGGTCAGTTGTGCACTGCTGTGTAGCTTGTCCATATTTTTTGTGTGTAAATTGTTGTTTGTCTCTGTGAGAGATTGGCTGAAGACTGTCTGCGACGTAATCCTGCCCTGTTGACCGCTGTGATTGGTTCCCCTTGACCCTAAAAAGGATTTAGCGCCAGACGATGAATAAAAGATAAATATGTTTTTAATTTAGAGTTAGAGTTTTAATTGTGAGTTTTCTTCTGTGTTTGATGTTCCTCAAGTCAGTAATTAAGGCCTGCACTGCATGTAAGTCAGTTACAAGTAACTAGCAGATCAAAGTATCACTCAGCAGGACATTTATTCACCTCCACAAACAGGAGGGTAAGGTCGACTGCTCACATACTTGACATCTAGCCAGAGTTAGATCAGCGTGGGCCTCGGAAAGAAGCGAGGAATAAAGTGTTGGCAGAGACATAATCAAATTGAAGGAAAATGGACAGCAGCAGCAGCAGACTCTGGGTTGGGTCACATCCTACAGTACGGTCCCAGGCAGACGCTTATTGACTATAGGATCTAATTATTGCTAGAGACTTCACAGTAAGAGCTATGCCTGAAAATACCACTGAAAGACATCACATAGATCCACGAGTGATGCTATTTAATCCCAGAGCTGCTTCACAGAAATGTTAATTTCCTCGTCCAAAAGACATGAAGGATGAAGAAATCGATACCAAACATCTGACCTGAGTTCACCTCACCTCAGACCTTCAGTCTCAGGTAGTAAATACTCCGGGGGGTTGTGTCTGGCTTTTTACACTTTGTCATGCCACTCATGCCCTAATAAAAACGTCTAAGAGTTCAAACTTCCATTAATGAATAATGAAATCTGGGTGAAATCTTAAACCATTCATTCATTCATATCAGCATTAGAACACTTATTTTGGCTTTGTCTTACATCCATCTATAATAATAAAAAATCCAATCACAGAGTGACCTTTGACTCTGGAGTGACAGGCATGAAAAATGTTTTTTTACCCGAAACCCATTTAGACAGCGGTTTAAAGTGTGCCGTCTGTTTCCTCATGTTGCCTGATGCAGATCTGCAGTAACTACAGTCAACTGAATGTTGGTCAGACAGGGAGAAGAACAACAGCAGCTCCTTATTTTATTATTTTACCATAGTTTTTGTAGAGCCTGACTGTTCACCAACCTTTACAAATGTGGATTCAATTTAACCCAATTTCGGTTGTTAATGGTAATATGAAAACATTTCCTGTAGCTTTGCAAATTAATAATCAAGTGATTCTGAGCAATTCCTGGAAAGGTGCATTTTTACTTTTCTGCCCCTTGTTTCTTCTGGTTAGTGGCAATTTCCACTCTGGCATTTTATTAATGACTTTTGATTTGACCGAACACTTGAAACATTCCTGAAGAAATGCTGTGGACAGAGCATTTTTGTAATCGGAAGATCAGATCGGAATACCAATGTAGAATTCATGATTATTAGTCCTAAGTGTTTTTGGACTCTAATCACAGCATACTTTACTGGGATGTTTATGTTGTTTTTTTATTATTATTATTATTATAACATGACATTTCAGTTTGTTTTGTTTGTGCACACAAACAAACGTGGCTTATGTTATCTACCGAAAACATATGATTGACCCTTAAGAGGCTAAGACAGCATCAGGTCCATTGGGAAAAATTGACAAAATCAAATCTCAGGTCACTCCTGTAGCTACCAGAGCATCTCCTGACATATGCAACCACAGCCTGCAGTGGAGGCAGCTCTGTACACCAGATACAGTAATACCTTAGGATTGAGCATAATCCAGGACCGAGCTTGTAACTCGAGGTGCTCGTATCTCAAATCATGTTTTCCCATAAGAAATAACAGAAAAGCAGCTAATGTTGGCATGTGCGGAGGAGGAGGAGGAGGAAGAGAGTTGATTCCATAGCGTATCTTACACGTACACTACGTAACTTACATAAACTTAGAATTAACATTAACTTAACTTAGGAAGTTAGAAGTACAAGTCGGCAAACACATGCTCGGCCACATCAGCGTCTTTAAGCGTACTCGTATCTCAAATCTTTATATGTTTCTCAAAGGAAAAATTTGCTCGAAGGCTTGCTCATATCTCAGAATACTTATATGTTGGGATGCTCGTATCTCGTGGTTCCACTGTATATACAGTCTGTGACTCCAGTTATAGGTACCCTCATTTACCCTCGACTTCTGATGTGAAGTTATTTCCTTTGTAGCTAACACAGTGGCTTCACAAAATGGTTGTGTCTATGTTGAAACGTACAGTTCCAGACCATCTGTCATCAAGACTGAAAACACAGCTATAGAAAAATTTCACATGTATTTCAAATAAGCTTTCAATGTGGTATGAATCAAACTTGAAAAATGTAGTTTCTTGTCATTTTTTTCTTTACAGGACCAACTTTTAAAACCAATGTGGATGGAATCTTAACACAAACGTGGCTTCAGAGCTTTGTTGTTGTTGTTGTTGTTGTTGTTGTTGTTGTTATTGTAGTCTGATTGATCCAAAGCTGACCAGTGGACTGTAGGTGTAAAATCAACAAATTGTTGTAGAACCCTTTAGCTAATTGACCACGGGTGTAAAGGTGTACTGGCGACGACACACAAACAGACATACAACCACATGGCTTCATCCTGTCAGGACCTGAGCGATCTTCCATGACAGCATCATGTTTTCTATGCCCATATGGTCATAGTTTTCAATAAACATGTTGGCACCATAAAAAATCTTATTGGCTTTAACCTTAGCCAAATACTAACATTATTTTCTACTTAAAGTCAAAATTTACCCCGGTGATGCTTCCAGGAAATAGGTTACAGCCTGTGGTCCATATGTCAAAGAGCCTCAGTGCTCATCATATTCGTTCATATGCCAGAGCTTGTTAGTCTTTGCGTTTTACTCCTGTTTCCTGCTGTTTTTGGAAGTCTGTGAGTCTCTGCACGGCTGCGTTTACAGCTTGTTTTTGCCATAAAATTAAGGATGGCAAAAACCTAAACCAGGTACATAGAAAGTGCACATAATGTTTCTTGACCTCAAAGAAACTTATATGAACAGTGAAAACTGCCAAAAAAGCAAATATAGAGACAACCTGATGTGGGTGTGAAATCCATCTATCTATCTATCTATCTATCTATCTATCTATCTATCTATCTATCTATCTATCTATCTATCTATCTGTCTATCTGTCTGTCTGTCTGTCTGTCTACCTACCTACCTACCTATCTATCTATCTTCTATCTATCCCCTTTAAAAAAAGTTGGATTATTTATTAATCTTGGTTTTACATACACATGAAAAATTGGAAAAAATATTTGTCAGAGCTAGATCTAAATAAAATTCTCTTGGACCCGTGATTTTAACTCGTGAAGACAGCTGTTCTGGAGTGAACCAAAAAAATTACAGTTTTGCTATTTAAATCTAAGCTAAAAATTAAGAAGTATATATATATATTTATATTTATATATATATATATATATATATCGCCCAAGATTCCACAATTGGAAATACATGATAGAAAGGTAAACAAGATGAAGGTCTAAGTCCAAAAGGTGTAGTTTTCAGCTTGTATTTTTCAGCTTGAAAAGAATTGAAAACCATGAATAATTGTCCAGAATGAAAAGCCATTGCTGCCAGATATATTAAAAATATATTTGGTAATTTTTCATCAGAATATTTCAGGTTCCTTTACTTTTAAAACCATCACATACAAACGGTTCTGTATCCAGCTCCAAGAACGGCTCCTGGTGTTGAATTAAGACTTACAAACAGCCAATCACACAGAACCAGCTGCTGCACGAACATCGTGTGCAACGGTCAGACTTTAGAGCCTCGGTCTGTCTCCTCTCCGCACCAGCTGCTTTCCTTCTTTTCATGGTGGTCAAATAATTTTATTAACTGCACAAATTAAATAAGACTTCTACTGAAAACAGAGCCGTCCTCTTTAGGAAAACAATAGTAAATAAGAGCAATAAAAAGCCAGAGGAGACTGAAGAACAAGAGCAGGAGGGAGGCTGAAGCTTAGGCTGGAAATGTGGAACCACTTAGGCCCCGAGAGCCAATAAAGGGTTAAAGATGGCTACAGGATAAGTGTGGTCCGTTTATTGCAAATTTGACAGTGGTACTTAAATGGTGAGTTTTTACTCTGAGCCGCCAGTCAGAGGAAGCAGACCAGGCTCTCCACTGCTCTCCAAACTCTCTGGTGTTCCTCATTTTGCTCTGCTCCTCTTTTTTGTTTTGTAGTTGTTTTTTGTGGCTGCTTGTCTCTTTATCTCTGCCCTAAATCTTCTGCGTGAAACAGGACAAAAAGGAGTGGAGGAGTGTTTTTCCTGCGTCTGTTTCCTTTCCTCACCTTAACACTCCTGGTTTTCATCCCTGCCCTGGGCCTGTGAGATCACTTCATCTTCCTCCATCCCTTAATCACCTCAATGCTGCTCATCTCTGTGTCTTCTACTGTGGAACTAAAAGTTTGAGCTGACACGCCTGGAGTCCCTGCAGATGTCCAAAGCCTGGCACTGAAGCGGGCGCTTGCCAGCAGCCCAGATGCATTTGCGACTCTTTGCCTTTGTCATATCTTTGCTATGTGAGGTGATCAGGATCGGGTCTGGTGTCATGCTGAAGCAAAGTGGTGAGTGTGCCGCATTGATCGCCTTGAGGGGAGGGAAGCGTGAGTGTACTTTTATTAGTCAGTATTGCAGTTTCTTAGTGTTAACGCTGGTTTGGTTGACCCACGTGGTTTGAGAGAAACTGGGTTTAGAGTCACATTCACTAAAATCATAGAAACTGTTGATAAGAACGTGATAGGAAAACAATCTGGTTTATAACTATATCAGATGTACTGCAAGAGTATAGTAGTACACTTCCAGTGTATACTTGCAATATATATATATATATATTTATATATAGTATCCAAGCTAATTTTCATATGAACTATACTATACTGTACTTTACTTTACTATCTACTATATAGATTTTTTAAAGACTTCTACAGCCAGTACACATTTAACTACAAGCACAGACCTGAATTCATTATGTTGCCGTGACGTTTTACCTTTTATATTTTACTGCAACAAGGCTTCACCGATTTGATCTAATGCTCAATGACTGAGCATAAATATAGGCGTTCCGCGCTTTAGCTTCAACAACCAGAAGACGTTTATGACATGAAGTGGCTGCTGCAGAAGTCGAGCCACCGTTATATTCAATTTCAAATGACAGTTTTTCCATTTATTGCTCCAAATCTAGAGGAGAAAAAAAAACGTTTTATATCATTCTGCAAATCATTATAAATGTGGATCAGTGATAAATCTGGAATCAATTTTCTTTCCCTCCTGCGAGGCTCTTATGTTTTCATGCCTCACATGGATATCAGGGGCTGAACCGTGGTGTCGTTCCTTATTAGGCTCTGCCTCAGACAGTCCACAGTGGGTTGGGAATTCTGCTCCGTTGTAGTTAATGGATCTATATCTAATCCTCTCTTAAACCTCTTAGTCCTGACTAGAGCCACGCAGGTATGTAATGACCCTTAGTCACACGCACGCACGCACACACACTGACGTCTGGCATTTCCCCCAGCAATTTGGGAATAACAGAGCAGAACCGGGTCTCGTTTGCTTTGTTGTCGCAGCTACCAACGTTTTCCCTTTCGGCCCCGTCAGACGACCAGAGGTGAGGCATTAGATGATGATTAGAAGGGCGGCTTGGAACCATCAGCTGTCCCTGATTCTCATTCAACTTAATGGTTTGTGTCAGTGAAACTGGGCTGTGTCAAATTATCCAGGGTCAGTGAAGAAGGGAAATAACTGCTGGGGCGTGACCCCGGAATGGCGCGTTAGAGAAACTGTGCTGGACAAGGTGTGGGTTTAAAGTGTACGTTTAGGTGTCAGACTCAGACAAACAGTTACAGTATCGTCAGAAATATTAGAGTGGAGCTCATGGGGTGTATTTAAGTAATTAACAGTACTTCAGGGAGGTCTGATTAGACTCATCAGTGAAGAGTGAAGAACGTCTGAGGTCGATGGCTGGTCGTAGTCACCAATGGTCAACCTGCTGTCAGGACATGTGATTTTTATAGTTTAACTCATCTTTTCTTCTTTAACGTCCAGCACCATCTCACATTAACATTTCACAGCCAAACCTTTAGCCGAACGTACAAAATTACAAACTTTTATTTTGCATTTCCTAACACGGCAAACACTTTCAACTTTAACTTGTACCTGACGGTAATTGTACTTGAGAGGCATCATAAAAAAGAGTGGTGACAGAGCACACACACAGCTGAGGAGTGTTGGAGTCATTATGTCATTATCATGTCCATTAATACTGGGTCTGTTTTGATAAGATTCATCTGGATAATTCCCAGCACCTGTTAACGGTCGCTGGAAAATTGAAAAGGTCTGGTGGAGAAAAAAATATAACCAGATTTTATTACTACCTCAGAGTTCTTCAAAGCCTTTATTTAATTAGGAATCCTTGATTGGGTGAAGTTACATCTTGTGTAGAACGAGTGCACACTTCACAGTCAGGGAGTCACTTTGCTGGTTTGATTCCTGGTCCCTCAGTGTGGAGTTTCCTCCACGTCCTCCAGCTTTAAACATAGTCCATTAACATGAAGAATGATCTTACTCTAAATGGACCTTAGGTGTGAATTAGAGTGTGAACGGTTATGTCTTCATGGGAACATGTGATGCACTGGAGAACTCCAACTAATCAGTGTAGGAAGAACTTGAACAACCATGAACAGGGAATGTCTAAAGAATCAAACTCAGGCGCTCCAAAGATGGAGAGATGACCTTACGTCATCTGTGCCATATATCAACACTGCCTCTTGCTGTGCTCATCTGGTGGGAGGAGCTCCACACTGTGAAGAGTGTGCACCAGGTCAGTGACCTGTTGATAGGACTCACAAATCATTTCCCAGTGGTAGCCCACCTCTAACGTCTACCTTACACTAAGTCTGAAACTGATTTACAGTCAAAGGGCTGATGATGCTGCAGACGCAGCTGTCAACGGAACAGATGACACAAGTTCACACACCGTGGAGTCACGCTTTAATGAAAAGAAAGTTTCCCCTCAGAGGATATTGATTATTGACTAATAAACTACAAAATCTGTAAAATAGTGAACACTTTTCAATCATATTAGTCACAAGGTAGCTGTGGATTTATCCAGTTAAATCATGATTAATTAAGATTAATCAATATTGATTATGATTAATCATAAGAATTCCTAAATTTCTACTTTTTTCAATTTAAATTTTTTCTGAGATATACACAGAAAGACAGAAAGACAAATACCAGCATCTAGATCTTAGTGTTTCTCACCTGTTTTTTGTACTACTAATGCAAACACCAGAATTATTAGTAAAGAAAAAAAATCGAGAAAAATATATAAAATTAAACTGAAAATTTAGCTTCACGGAGTTTTTGATATTACTGTGAATTTAGAACGAGCCGACAGTTGCTCACAGCGTGTCAGTCGTCGACTTCTGCCTACATCAAAAAGTGTTTAAATAAGTAATCTAGTTTACGTCACATTATTAAGAAAAACAATTACTATTTGAACAGCTTTTGTCAAAACATAAACAGGAAATATCAGCAGGTGAAAATCTTTATTTTGGCAATAAAATACATTTCCTCAACCAGCAAAATTGGAAAAAAAAAAGACCCAAACCTACCGAGTTTGTAATATTTTATATTAAACGTCATAGTTTGGACAATTTGTAGGCAACATTTAAAATGTGAAGCTGTGCTGGAGCAGCTGGACGGGATCATCATGGAGTTTCTGCAGAGAGAGTATAAAGATGTAGCGCGCATATTTATTTCAGTCACTTGAGACATCACATCGTGTCAGCTGTTTTCAGTTGTACAGTGGTGCACACGTGTGTAATGAGGTTCTTCACATCTTGTGTTGTTTTATCACTCCACCCCCTCCCTGTCACTGTGTACTGTACACCAGGGTTTTACTGTCACTCTCTGGGCTTCAGCTTCAAACGCGGTGATGGGAAAATCACACCCTAAAAACAGGGTTCCTGCTACAGACAGAATAACTGTACTTTTTTGACCATGTCACAGCCACATTAGGTCATTGATGCGCATAAACAAGATGTTGACAGTGCATTTGAGGAAGAAAAAATGTCTCTTTATATGGGTTAAAATCATCTGAAGATGTTAATGTAAAATCAAACTATTGCAATGAAAACATTTTTATTTAACTGCAGGTATTTGCGTTTTTTTTTTTTTGGTTTTATGAAGCAAAATTAAAAAAAGAAAATCAAGTGCTAATTTCCATTTTTTCTAAAGGAAACAGCAAGCAAACAGGCAATAGTTTCCAAGGACAGAGCTACAAACCAGATTTTCTACTTCTTTATATTAACTGTATTGAAAAAATATAAATAAAAAATATTCAAAAAAAACAACAACTTTTACACGTATGAAGAATGTGCAGACTTTAGGATTTCTTTAGTTTAAGAATCAGTTTGCTTTTCTATGACTGATGCATCTAACATTTTCTCCGAGTCTTCAGAAAAGTCCGTGACTACAGTGACTTCTGGCTCCTTTGCTGAGGAAACCTTGTCTAATGCTGCACTCATTTTCTTTCTACCTTAATTTTCACCGTTTCCCGTCCTCAGCACATTATGTCCATGTAAGTGCAGTTTTAGTGTGGAAGCCCCCTTTCTACTCACTAGCACATTTTGCCAAAATCCCCAAAAGAGCTTGTTACACCTGGTGCTTGTTAAGAACCCAGTGCAATCCCATGCAGGGTCAGGGGTCACAGTTTTACGCTACCTAAACCTGCCACTCCTCTGAAACTCCCTTAAGCCTGCAGATCGATAGCACATGTGTAGAGAAGTGTTTTTCAGACTGCGGGCTCTGGGCCTCACAGTGAGGACCTGGAGCTCAGTGAAATGGGTCCCAGGGTTCTCTTGACATCCACCCTGGGAAAACCAGGCTTTTCTTCTTTTCACTGAACTGTTCTTTACCTCCTCTTGGTCTCTGTTCCCTGATTCTTTCCTAATATTATCGCTGCTCACTTCCCCCGATCAGCAGCTTAAAACAACAGGTTAAAGGTCATTACGAATGAGCTTTGGGCCCATTAACCTGTGCATGACACAGACTCCATCAAGGACCATACTACATGTGTCCTGCTACATCCTGTATGCTGTCTATTCTGGCTGAATATTACGAATAATATGTAATACATAATTATCTGCTAAACATGGTTTTAATGAGTTACACAATACAACATATATTAGACATTAGACATATATTTGGTTCATTGGATTCGTAAAAAAAAAAAGTTCAGTTTTCATATTTAAACTTTATGGGGTTTTTTTTTGTTAAAACTTTGTACTGTTATTAGTAGTAATTGCATATCTGTACTTCCTCCTGTGGATCTTAATAATCTATTACTGTATCTACATCCTTCCACTCTCTGCTCAGCCGTTCACGTTCTGAGCAAATGTGTCCAGTTTTTTCCACTTATCTCTTACCCTGCCTATTTTTCCGTCTGCCTCCTAATCGCCACTGACTTACAGCTATTCCTTCTATGTCTCCGGACACCTGGCAATTCCAGGAGCAGCTCACTCTTAAACATTAATATTTAAATATCATTGAAAAGGTGCAGACATTTGTCTAAAATATATTAGCCACATACAAAAGGTTGCTGAATACAGTTATATATTTCCCAAAGCCGCGGATGACTCCTTTGTTATAATTCAACTGAATGAGTAGCAACATCTGAAATAATAACTGTGTGAACACTTCTGAAAAAAGAAAAAAACTTTTTTTTTACAAATACAAATAATTAAATAACTAAAATTTTGGGGCTTTGAAAAGCACTTTTCCATATTTACTTATTTGTATATCATTAATATCTATAAACTAGAAATAACAGAGTGGCGCGTTGGCCCAGAGGCAATGTGTCATTGGTTTAGAACCACAGGGTGAAGCAGAAAATAGAATAGATTTTTTTTTCAGTGTGTGAAATTGACTGTTGCAATAATGTGCATTAAATTAAATATAGGTGATGTTTTTAGTAAAGAGAGTACATTCTTGAAATGTTAAAAATAAGAATTCGAGATTCGAAGTATTTATTTTTACACGCGCAGTACAACAACATGTTTCCCTGTGTAGTGAAATTCTCACTGCTGTCGGGCAGGAACGCCAGGAAGTCAGAAGTAAATCAACAAAAGAACAAAGATAAATGAAAAGATAAATGGGCAAATCATAAAATCAAATCTAAAAATATCCGGTGTATTTAACAGAATCAGACAGGAAATAAAGGACACGTACAGTAAGTCTTCTTCACCTCTATGTCTTCGTCCCTCAGCCTATTGTCCAAACTCATCTTGTTCCTCGTGTCCTCTGTTGTGTCCTGCAGCTCAAAGAGAGACATCAGAGGACTGTCGCAGCTGCCTGGAGTGTTCCCGTGACAACGGCTGTGTTCGCTGCCCCGAGAGGCTCTTCCTGTTCCTGCAGAGGGATGGGATGTCTCACCACGGCACCTGTCTCCACGCCTGTCCTACTGGACACTATGGACAGAGAGGAAAGGACATCAACCGCTGCATGAGTACGTTTCCCTGTCAGTTTCACAGACATGAATCCGTCGGGCTTCTGTCTCATTTGTCTTATTAGTCCAAGTCAAATTCACTGACCAGAAGAATACTGTCCTCCAGCTTTGTGGTAAATTCAACACAGACCTTTTGTGATGTTTTTGTCTTGAAACGTGACAGAAAGAGTTCAGTCATTTTATAGTCCATATACTGAAGGATTTATGAGCTGCAAACCGTTTAAACTGGCCTTGCTTCTTATCAAACAAAAACCAACAGAAAAATCAAATAAAACTGTTAGGTCATCGATGGCAGGGTGACAGTTTCTTAGTTATCTATGCTGTAGAAGCTGCTTTTTCATCTGCTGTAGACAATATGGAGAGTTATGATAATAAAGAATGTGGCCTAAAAATTCACTGACTCAAAGTAGGAGATTTAAGACTCTGATTGTCCTACCACTGAGGGGAAATCAGACTAAATATATTTTTAAAAATATAAAAACACTAAATCAAATACTGCTACTCGTTTTTAGGCTGGAACTCCAAGCACTTTAAACACAGTAGATTCATCAGCCAGTGTTGAACAATGGATTTAACCTAAAACTACTGTTGTACTGTGGTTTTTAGAGTCTATTATTTAAGAAATATCTTTTTATGTAAAAATCACATAACAGAACAGTCTTGTAAGAAGTTTGCTTTGCAAATTTGCTGCTTAAATAGCAGTCATAGGTAAAAAGAAAATTGAAGATCGCTAACCAGCATCAACTGTTTCTAAACTTAAAAGCCCTAAAAAAAAAGAATTAAAAATGAGACTGTAATCACAAAATCTCTAAATAATGATCTTAAATACCCTTAACTTTTATAAAATTATATATATATATATATATATATATAATACATACATTAAAAAACACAACATAAATTAATAATAATAATAATAATAATAATAATCAAACTGTCAAAACTGCTCTGAATCATGGTGCAGACCATCACTGTGATGACTCCTGAAGAAGAGACAGGATAAAAGTCAGTTACTGGGAAAAATAATGCTTCCAATACTATAACATGTTAAACAAAGGTCAGACTGAAACAATCAAACGAATAAACAATTATGTCCAAAGCTTGAAGAACTGGCTCAGGGTGTCCAGGTGTGGTGGTCTGCAGGTGGTCTGCCAATGGGTGGGTGGTCTCTAAGGCCAGACAGACTTGATTCCCCTCCACATGTTCCTGAAGTGCTGTCTTTATTTGTGCTGTTCCTCCTTATCAGCGACTGACGTGCGTCGCTGTACGCCCACCTGACTTGTAGGCAACGTCACTTGCTTCTGGTTTGGGAACACTGTCATAGTCCTTGTTGTAGTTCCACTCTAACAGGGCACAGCAGCATGTGTGTCTGTTCCCTCTGTAAATATGCTCCAATCTGTGGTTCCAAGACAGTCCTGCAGGACTACGGTGGCTGCTTCAGTCCACACCCAGAATAATCTTTGGTTTGGTTTCACTCTTTGGTTTAAGTCTATAAGCAGGGATCTGGGATAAGAGTCTTAGGAGGCTGCCACTGCTCAGACCATCTCCCCTAGTACTGCAACCAAGACCATCATGAACACAGTCTGTAAAACCTTCAGATTCTATGGGTCTGAGCTTATCTCATAAAGTGTTAGTGGGTGAGTGGGTGAGTCAGGGATTGAGAGACTGATTGTTTGAGTTAGTGAACAGATGAGTAAGTGATGCCACCCTATAGTTTGTTATTGTGAGTGGCAGAAGCTGGATTCTGTTTGTCAAAGATAAAACAGGAGATCCAGTATGTTTTCACACTCACTCCTCAAGGAGCACATTGGAATGTTAGAAGTCAGTGGGACATCTAGGTGGTCATCTCTTCCCAGGACCTCCACTGATTTGGCAGAAGGACAACCCCAAACTCCATCCAAACAAACTGTACAAACAAGTGTACAGATGATAGTTCTGTGGAACCTCCAGCTCCATGACCCCAGCCAGTCCTTCCCTCTCACCTGCAGTTCACCTTCAGGACTAAGGTGAACAGGAGACTCAAGTTTCCCCTGACTTCATCCACGGCAGATTTATGAGCAGACCAGATGTTAAATATTTGCATTTTGATCAAAAATAAGATCATTTTTCTTTCTCTTTATCTCTCAGGGTGTCGTTCCTTGGACTGTGAGCACTGTTTCAGTCGGGATTTCTGCACCAAGTGTAGGTCTGGCTTCCAGCTGTTTAAAGGCAAGTGTGTGACGACCTGTCCGAAGGGAACGTTTGCTCATCAAACAGACTGTTTAGGTGAGTGAGGAACATTTCCGTGCTTCATGTTTTCCACATAATCGCAGCTATTTTAACATAATCCTGATCCTCCTAAAAACTACAGCTTACCACAGTGTGGTGCCATGTGTTTGCCGCTGTCCTCTGATGCACCATATTGTCACCATATACACTAAATCACTGATGTCAAATGCAGGGCCTGAGGGGCCAAATCTGGCACGGTATTACTGTTAGGTCTCAAAGCCCTCAACAGATGTTTCAGTAAATAGAGGTGAAGTTATTATGTGTATATATATATATATGACCTTTTGGTCTATGTCTTTTGTAGTAAAATAGGTAGGAAGGTCAGTATTACAATGAAAGTCCACTTTCATTTCAAGTTGTAAGAATATATAAGGTAAACCAGTAACTGTAACCTTCAAAAACGTATCAATTAGATTTGATGCTTTTGTATAAAGTCAGCCCAGATTCCTTCCTTCACTTTTGGTTTTTTCAACCAAAGGAATTTCGAGTTTATCACGCAAGTGATGATTTAAAGGCTTAAAGCTGACAAAGCAATTCAGAGAACAGCAGAGAATGTGAGGGTGACTGTGGCTAAGCGGCGGAGATTCCAGGAGAAGATGGAAGGAATGTCGACAGAGTATTTGCAGTAGGATCATAACTTTAGCTGTACAACATAATGCGTAGATGTGTTTTTTGTGTGTTTTTTCAATCAATGAATGATTAGAAGAAGCCGGATGTTGACGTAATTGCAGATGTCCTCACGCTATGACACGACAAAGATGTGCAGAACAATGATGTCATCAGTCAGACATTTACAAACACATTCACTTTGTTTTACTGCTTCACACCTGCGTGTCGTAACATTTCATCCTACGACATATATTCTATCTTAGTTTACCGTTCTTTTTTCAAGTCACTGTGTGATGGCAGGGACCTTTAGCACGTTGACCTCAGGCATCTATAAAATGTAGGACCGTTCAGCGACGTCTGTCTGAGTGAGAGAAATCTTGAAGCTTTTAATGAACTGCAGATCTGTTCATGAACGAGCCTCTCCTTTTATCTGCCTCTCTGGCTCTTTCTCTGCCATGTCTCATGAGTAGACGGCTTAGTGTTTCATGGTTGTGAGGGTTTTTCTTCTTCTTTTCTTCCTCTCCTGTTAGTTCAAGCCATTTAGTGATAAAATGTCTAATGATAAAACACACCTGTTTGGGAAACGACGCTTTACTGGAAGAAGAGGAAACACGAAGTAGTCAGGAAATGTCTTGATCAAACTTCACTTTGTTGGGCTGGTGGTCACATGTTTGTGTCTCTTGAGTGTGTGTGTGTGTTTGCTATTCTTCAATGTCACGTTCAACAACTAATTATATTTTTATAATCTGCCTAAAACCAGAAATGTGTCTTAAACTGAGTTGTTCAGATTTGATTATAATAGCCCCTCCCACTTCACTGGTTAGCTTCACCTACACAACCACTGCCTGTGTGGGGGTTCTATAATGTACAACCTGAAAGCTAAGCACAGCTGCTCAATTAGCACAGGTCTAAATGTTTGGGTTTTTTTTTCAACTAAAGCACTTCTGTGCACAAAAACGTTAGCGCCCATTTTATAAGAGTGAGTGATTATGACTATCTGATAGGTCGAGGCTAAACTTTTAACTTAAAAGTGACAGTGGAATTCTTATTGTATAACACTAGAGCGTGCTGTCGGTTCTGGTGAATGACACTGAAAAAGGTTGATCAAATCAATGGTTTTATTGCCTAAAGTGTCTAAAATATATCAACATAGCTTAAAAAAATCTCAATAAACTATTATTAATATTATTTTGTTAGTTTTTTTACTAGTAAATACTAGTTGCATACTTTTGCAGTTTTGCCAAATATTCCCTATATTTCTTTCATTTTTTTTTAAATAAAAACACCAAAATACCATTTCTCCATGGAACCTGACACATACATGACTCTAAACAACAGAGAGGTTTTCCACAATTCTTCACCAAGTATTTTTCTATTCCATTCCTTCCCTCCGAGTAAACTCCGAGTTAAGCCCAGTCATCGTTAAGTGATTACTGCTAATGTCTTCCCGTCTTCCCACCTGCACCGTTTGTAGCTTCTGTTCACCGCTGGAATCATAGAAACATCTGCTTCTCATGCTGATTCCAAACTGGTCCTGGTATTTTCATCACTCAAAACAGTTTATCTATATAGTTTTTCCACTCTGTCACTTGATGTATTGATTAGGGAGACATTTTTATCTGGTCATGGCTGAGGCTGGTGAATGTTTCCCATTTTACAAATTCCTTCTGTGGCCAAGTCACTGGTGGAAACTGATGAGAAGACCCCTCTCTATTAAAACCACTTCCTCAGGTTATGGTTTGAAACCTTTTATTTGATCTTCATCATTGTTTCATTTTCCTAATGGAATTTCTGCCTTTTTCATGGAAAAACACATTTGTCCTCTCAGCAAAGCCGGTCGTTCCAATGGCAAAACTTTCCAGCACGAAGTAGAAAACAAAAAGATGTCGGAGTGTCCTCAAATGTTTCCAACACTTTCCGCTTTGATTATTTTCTATCAAAATGTTTTCGCCAATTTCTCTGGATTCATTGTACTTGACACTGATGGAATTTAAAAAGGTTTTAACTGGTTGGCCGTTGTTCAGTTATTTGTTCCTCTCTCTTCTCCTGTAGAGAACTGTCTCTTTGCTCCGATGGGAGACTGGAGCGAATGGAGCGTTTGTCTCCGAAACGGCGCCACCTGTGGCTTCAGGTGGGGAAGGCAGATGAGGAATCGGGGCAATAAAACCTTAGAGGAAAGAACAACATGGACTTGTTCATCAGTCAGTGAGACAAGGAGGTGCAGGATGAAGAAAAAATGTCCCACAGGTGAGAAAAGACAAAGAGACAAACACGACATATATATATAGATAGATAGATAGATAGATAGATAGATAGATAGATAGATAGATAGATAGATAGATAGATATAGATATATACCATATATATATATACATATATATATATATACAGTACAGTATATCTTCGATTGTGTTTGGTTTACTTGCTAATTCATGTAGCCGTAGCATGGCTAAAACTGTACAGAGGATGTGTTTTATCTCCAGCTTTATTCTCATCTGTTCACAGCTCATTAGACCAAATCACTGCTGAAAACACTATTTGACTTGAGTAGAGGTCAATCCGACCGTGTTATTCAATCTGAGGGGTTGGTGTCCATGTGAGTGTCCTCAGAAGACAGTCTGCACTCTCTGTCTGAGGTTTCTGTCCAGAGAGAACCAAGGTTACAGATGGAAACCCAATAGAAGGGAGTGACCATAATCAGTGCATGTGTCTCGCATGTCTCGCTCCCTGGACTAAGGACAGCCTTGCATTTCTTTATGTTGGCTGCTCTGCAGTGAGATATTATCTTAAATCATCGCACATCCTGAGCTTCATCAGAGCATTTTTATACTTTTATGTTTCCTCCTTCCAAGGCCATCCGGCCTCGCAGGTTTGCTGTAACTCATAGAAGTAGAATAATCGTGTCCAGAGGATAATGCTGCTCATGTGTTCTGTGTTTCTCAGAGTCCAGAGGAGCTTGAAAACAAACCAAAATATTTCGAAAGCTTTGTTTTAGGGGCAGGAACTGCAAAGAAAAATCTCTAATAGATTAGGGTTCCCTTTTTATTGGCTTTCTTTTAAAAATGCATTTTAAATTTAAACCGTGTTATTGTGATTTAAAAGTATTGCACAACTGTAATCCTCACGTAACATAGCAACCATACTGTCTGTGCCATTCATAACATGACTGAGAAGCCAGCATTGTAACCTTAAACTCTTGTTCTGTAAAGGAGGATCTGATGATCTAAGAGAATCACAGTTCAAGGTCAAATCCTGCAGATATTCTGGTTCTACCTACAAACACAGTCTGTTAACAGAGTGACAGCACAAGGTGTGAAAACAGAGGAACATTGTGTATTTAATAATCTCACGAAAACGCCAAAACGAATCCATCTTCAAAACTCATGTTTCAGTTTCTGAGTGTTATTATATATGTACCTTCCAGTGGACTCACCACCCACAGGAAGGTTTAGGGCTGTTGGTACGGTGCAGTGTGATCTGGGTGGCGACTGCTGCCCCTGCGACCCGGTAACGGATAAGCGGATGAAAATGGATGGATGGATGGATGGAGTGTTATTATATGTGTGTGTGTAGCTATACTTATGGGGACGCATCAGAAAATATTGTTTTATGGGGACACTTTGACCTTGTTGGAACATTCAACTGAGTTCAATGGATTTAGGATTCAAGAAGTGGTTGAGAGTCAGGATTAGAACTACGGTCAGATTAGAGTTAGTGCACAGATTAATATTTGGCTGATAGAAGTATGTTTGTGAAATTCTAGATTAGGGTAAAGTGCTGACAAAACACAGAAACTAGTGAGTGTGTGTGTATGTGTATGTGTGTGTCCTTCCAACCTTTTGCAAAAAAGAAGGAAAGCATGTCATTTGAGGTAATTATCATTATCATTGTCAGATCAAATGTCCGTTGGCATTAGTGCAGAAAGAAATCTGATACAAGAGAGTCTGGCGCGGGAATCCTGCCGTGGAACCTAATAGCACACATCTGGGATGAAAGGACATTGTGGCATTTCCCTGACATTCTTCCCTTGCTCCAGATTAGATGACTCTAGTCTTTTCTAATTCCTCCTCTCTTGCCTTGTTATTATTTTCATATGATGTGGAAGGACATGGGTCTCGTCTCCTTCTCCTCCTGCTCACCATTGGCAGCAAACTGCCGGGAGCTAATTCAGTGAAGGCGTTTGTTGCTTGTTTTGTGGGTAATGTAACAGCAACGTCACACACATGAAATACGCCCTGGTATCATTTGCGTATCACCATTTGAATCTTGTCTGTCATTCTATTGAGAAATAGCCCGTCTGCTTTAAAAACCTAATGACCGCTCCAAGTGTTCAGAGTTGCAGATGTTGTTCTTGCAGGTCCTGGCTCACCACACAAATGTGAATTCTGGTTTTGGTCAAAAGAAGTAATGCTTTAAATTACACTAAGTGCTAACACATCTTCATCCAGTGTGTCAGCATACCAGCATTTGTTACTGGGCACCAAACATGAAGTAGGGCAAAGACTGGACATTGTAAGAAAGGAGGAATCATTTGATCTAATACAAGATATAAAAAAAAATAGACACAGAGTTAACAGTTGTTATTAAACTATGACTAACCAGACATGAAATTGTTGCTAGAATAAGATTTAAGGAAGTTGTTCAACAAACACCTTGTTATATTGGCCTGCTGTAGATCTGGGAACGGCAGAAAGAAAAAATGATTTTAAAAAAAAATTTGTACAGGGATCTAACAAAACCCAAAAACACTTTTGATGTGAGCGGAGTTAGTTTCTCTTTAACATTTACATTACAAGTAAACTCACATGTGATTAAAAGGAATAAAAACTTGCAACATATTCTTCTTAAGGAATATTAACAAATAATTTTAATTTGCCATCAAATGTAAATAATAAAAAAAAAACACTTCTGAACTAATAGCAGTTGCTTCATTTCCAAACACTGTATGGTGAAAAAATAGGAATAAATGTTTTGGGTTTTTTCTCAAATATTGCCAGAAATGCTGAATGCATATATATATATATATATATATATAAACACTGTGCAGATCTTTGACTCAAGTCACCCTTACCTTCTCAAAGCCGGCAGAATTACAACTGCTCTGTAACCTGTTGGGATAAGTCTGTTTCTGTTTGAATCCACTTTTACCTCTCAGACTTTACAGTTCCACATAACGCGGCACTTTACATTGTGTCCACATGTTCACCTCACACAGCCTTAATGTTTCTTTTTCTGTTGTATTGTGTATATGTAGCCCAAATGTAAAGAACACAGTTTGTCACAGTGAGCGTTTCTGTCTGTACATGAAACAAAAAAAAAAAACCCTTTCAACAAAGGAAAAAACTAAAACCACAGAGGAGGGATCCCTGGTCCAGGGTGAATATATATTTGTTCAGGTCGTTGAAGGCTGCAGACAGATGTTTGGAGTTAGTGTGGAAGCTTATTAAGTTGTATTTATGGTGCTGATAATCTAGAGGAACTGATTGATTCAGCTCCGTTTCAGAGAGAGCACACAGCAGTGGAGCTCCTCTTTAGGACACAACACATTTTCCCTGCAATAAAACAAAAAGAGCTGCGTTCGCCTCTGCTTTACGACGTAGTGCAAAAGAAACGCATGGAGGAGTAAAAGAGTGGACGTGCACTCATTTGCAACCGACCTGTCTAATGACCATTTGTACTTTTACCCTGTAAATTCTGCGTAGTTTTCGATTTCCTGAAGCTTTTATAATTTAAATGAGCAGATATTACTACAAAAAAGCTAAACATTAATCATGCGAGTGAGTAATCTTGGATAGAGATTACTAACGCAGCTGTGCATCAGTGTTTAATGTACTAACAGAAATAAAAAAAATCAAGCCCAGCCATGGTACACTCTCACAGCAGACTCATGCTTCTGCACGCCATGGCTGGCTCGCCAAGAGTAAGTTCAAAACACATTTTAGGTCTGAAAATAACTCAGCAGGGTGGCCCCAGTCAGATCAGAGAGTCTCAGAGCATGTGTCTACTGTATTAAAACCTAATATTGAGAAGTACTGGCCTCCACTTGTAAAATTTTATTTAACACCTTCATTTAAGTTTGAAAAACCTACTGCTAGTTTGGGTTCTGTAGCTCCAAACCCAAATCGACCGTGAGCCTTTTGAGAACCACATACCAACAGTTTAGTAACTGAGCAGAGTTGTATTGAAAACCCTGTCTTTATGTAGTTTTGTAAAAATATAAATAAATTTAAAAAAACTTCCGGCTCTTATCTGTTGGCTCTTATCAAAAGTCACCACCTTTTAGAGTGTTTACCATCTGTGGTACAACTGATTTATCTTGGCATTTTAAAAACCAAGAGGTTAGGTCAGGACTCACAGATGTCTCCAAGATTATTATCAGACAATTCCACCCAATAATAATGAACCATTTTAGACCTTTTTGACCAAACTTGAGTAGAAACCTGTTGAATTGATTGAAGCTCAGGTGTGGTCAGACCTAAAGGGTTCTGCCTCTATACCAACATTTTCTGACAATTGTAAATTAGCTGCAATAAATTGTCTGATCAGTGGATACCAGTCCGTTCTTTGTCCTTTGATCTCAAGATTGAAGGATGAACCAAAAGATAGATTTGAGTTCTTACTGTGTTCTGTGGACGGTACTCTGCTCTGTGGTATTTGGGTTTGTAAATGAAGTCTGAACTAATCAAACCAACACATTTCTGATGAAACATAAAACCCTAGTTAAAGACAACAGCAAATCTGAAGCCTCCTGTCTTCAGCCTTTCTAGATGAAATGTAGACTAGATGTAAGGGTGACCCTGGACCATGAACACTTTAAAATACATTAAGGCCCATCATTATTACTGGCCTTACTTACGATGTCAGTCTATTGAGGACTAGGGTTAACCCTGATCCTTGTTACAGCTGGCATCAACTGTCTGGTATCAACTTTTTTAACCATCAATCAAGGCCACACTTCTGCTCCTTGTCTTTAAAGACCCTAACGTTTGAGACACAACTGGATTTGTCCACTGTGGCCCAGTTGGACAAACTGGTTCATCGGCCCAAAAATTGCCATTTGTTGCTACATCGTCACTTTTGTGAGTAGGTTTTCTATAATTTAGTATAGAACCCAAATCAACCAGCTTCTCCATTAAATACTGGATGAGCTCCATGAACAGAGACCACATTTGTGACTTTTTCAAGTGTATTTGTGGTTAGCTACACACTGATATATCCCAGATCATAGTCTTTACTGGAAAAAAAAAGCTCATTATCTGGTCTGGCACAGTAACGAAACTCAACCGAGTCCTGGGCCACACCGGATGAATTATCAGCGCATCTGCGTCCCCGAGCGTCGTCCCTTTTATTTAGCGTGCACATGTTAACAGATTTGAGCAGCCACTCTTTAAGCAAGCGACACACATCTCACGCGAGCTCTCCTTTGAGAATCGACCTCACGCCTATTTTTACCACAGACCGCCAACAGTTCCCAAGAATATAGACGTTGAAATATGTCCTTGGTTGCTGTTTTGATGTCTTTATCTGTTGCCAATCTCACAAACAGGAGGTCTGTAATGGCTTTAATGTTCGAGAAACCAAACATCAAGGACATGGATGCAAAGTTAAACAACTAAAGACTACTGACATTTAGTGGCGGCAGCTTGAGAAAATGTATATAAAATATGTTGTCAGTTTTTCTGTCTGGCGACACCAGCTGCTGAGAGACAGTATGACACTAACATGTGAACAGCTCTTAAAAATATCTGTGATCTGTGATAACAGTTACAGACAGTGGATTCATTAATAGTGTGAGATCTTGATTTTATGACTTTACAGTGACAGAAACCTGCAGACTCAGATCAGACGAAAAGACGGAAAATATCAACTTGTAATAATGCGATCAATCATCAAGGTCACTGAGTGCATTGTGGGAGTTTGGCCAACAGTAAAAGATTCACCGAGGTAGAGACAGTTTTCGGTCTGACTGAAAGTCATCGAGCTTCAGAAAAACCGAACCAACAGTAATAAAGGTTCATTATTGAATATAGACTTTTGTACATTTTGGATTATGTTCCATTAGAGGTAAAATAATATTCAGTTAGAAATCAGAATCGAAACTGCTTTCTTGATCTCCGAGGCAGAATCGTTGAAATTCAAAATAATAAAAAAGTTAAGTAAAGTTAAGCTTTATCTGCTTCATCATCACAACAATTAGTTTGAATGTTAGAATATTTGTGTTGCTGAGTGACTTCACTTTATTTCACGTTGCCTTCCAACAGAAAAGAGTCACACTCACAGACTTATACACATGGTGATGACCTGAGAGAACAAATGAAAGGCTGCAGGACTCATGACTCGTGAGTCAGTGGGTCTCAAATGTCCAGGTCTTTTTCGCAGTCTGAGAACAGATGTTCATCAGATACTATTGTCTGTCTTGGTTTATTTCCCAAATAGCTTTTGTCTTCAGTGAAGTTTTAATATCAAACTGAAAGTAAATCATGTTACCATGAGGGCTGAGCCAATCATTTTCAGCTCTTTTCCCAGGACTTTATAATGTGATTGTTTCATCTTGGCATGTGTTCTTTTCTAAAAGCTTTTCTTACTTCATACAAACATCTTAGAGGAGTTTCGCGATTTCACCCCAATTATACAGAGACAGCTGGTAGACTGGATTATATAAGGCATCTGAGCTGCACAGTGTTGGATGGTTATATTCAGATATTTTTACTGTTTTAATAAGAAGATTATTGAAGACTATTTGTCCTTTACCAGAGACATCTCACGTTTTAACGCTCCTTCTGTAATGTAAGATCTGAACAGTGCAACACTGTGTGACTTTCTGCTTTAGCTGCACATGGATGTGGACAAATCTTACATTCTAACACAACACAGACTTTGAGCTGAAGCACATTTTCTCATGTATCATATGCATTAAGTTACAGCACAGTGATCCGGCTGCAGACGTGTCCTCGGGGCAACTAAAGCCTGCCTTGGCAAGTACTCATTAGAGAACAGGCAGCTTTCTGCACTACGTCTTTTTTTTTTGTCTCATTCTCCCTCATTCTCTCCCGACACTGCTTTGAAAATTAAAAAAAAAAAAAAAATGTTTTTTCCTGTTAATCCTGTTAAACCTTAAGTGCCACTGATCAACCAAACACTGTTGAAGTGTTGTTTGTTTTTTATCATTGTTAAAAAAATGCCAAAAGATTTAAATTGGTGTGATAGTGAATCAGAAATGGTCCATCACTACTGTAAACCATAAATCATAGCAGATCTCACTGCTGTCTTATCAACCTGTTATTCTCCTGTCACAAATCACTGCCATTTTCACTGCATTTCCTGTTCTTTATTTATATTTGTTTTTGTTTTTTTAAATAATAATACTTATTCTCGTTCTTCACTTCCTCTACTCCCCCAGCTTTATCATTCCTCTTGCCTCGCTCTTATTTACACACTTTGTTTTCTCTCTTGCCTTTGCTGACATTCCATCTTCTTCAGTGTATTTCTAAAATTGATCCTGGAGTTATAAATATTAAGAAAAACAGAGCAGTGATGGGATAACTAAAAAATTGATTTGCTGTTGAGTCATGATGTTGACATCAACTTTTGGATGCCTGGATGTTTACGGTTCAATCACCCATTTCATCACTTTGGTCTAGGTTTGATTATTCAAACAATTATTGAAGGATAAACCGTGATATTTTTGCCAGTTCACAATATTTACACCAGATGAGGAATTTGTCTGACCGACTGTTTTTATTCTCCCGTCTTTGTCATTAAAACATTTTTAAAAGATTCACTCTCCCTGGGAATGTCTCAAAAGTCAAATTGATATGTTGGCTCCAAAGTTTGGACCAACACTAATGGTTAGCAGAAGAATGGCTCCGTTGGTGGCTTTGATGATGTTCTCCAGACTCATCTGACAGCTGTCATGAGCTTCATATTTGTGGCTTTGAAAGAAATGTACCACAACATGGATCGATTGTCATGAGATGTTCTAAATGTCATCAATGTCCCATTTGAGGAAAACCTCACCCTATTATGTCCAAGTCAAAATATATTGTGAATCTCTTCTAAATCCAGAGCATTTCAATCTGCTCAGATTCAGTTGCATGTTTTAATATTGCTCATATATTTTCCGTATGGCTAATACACAAATGCTAACTGGGAAGAAAAATCTGTTCCCATTGTGTTTTTTCCCCAAAATGTTCCCAAGAAATTCCACAGCTGTCGGATCCCGAGCAGCTAAACCACAGAATCAAACGTGCCAAAGTCAAATTTACATCCTTTTGTGCGAGGTTAGGGCTCCTGCCCTCTCACTGTATTGTTTCCCTGTAGGGGTGCGTGTTTGTTTGTGTAAGTGTATGGTTGTTTTTATCGTTTCCAGTGGTTAGGTTCATTGGCACACATGGCTCCTTGCTACTCTGAAACACTGATTTATCACTTATCATCCGTTATGCTGATGAACACTGCTCGTTTCCCAGCACAACATGTGGTTCTGGGTGAAACTACACATTGTGCAAAGACTTCTTTCAGCCTCAGGAGGAAAATATAACTTTTTTTTTCTTTTTTTCGGCCGTGGGGTTTTCTAGAGAAATCTACCCTTTTCATAAGCTTTTTTTCACAAACACTTGCAACTGGGGAGTCCCTTTTGTGAGATGATAAAAAGGAGGCTCAAAGCATCCACGAAGTGCCCCTGTGCTTTCTTGAAAGAAGCCTGAAAACACGCCACCACTGGAACACTCCACTGGACGAAAAAGGCTGCATACACAGATATTCTGAGACTAAATACTTGGACTTTATACAGAATTCAAAAAGCCTCTGAACACTTTCACATCAGGATAGTCGGGGGATTCAATTTAACGCATCCATGGATGCTGCAAAATTTCACAGCTACATTAGTTTGGGCTCATAGTAGACCAAACCACTTGGAAAACCTCACACAGTAACAAAAGCTGATCAAGAAAAAAAAAAAACAAGAACGGAGAAAACCTTGGCCAGAGTCAAAAACTGAAATTCATATTTTTAAGTGTTATGTGAACTCCCACAAATTCTCCACAGTTAAAAATTGACTTTTATGTTTCTGATTTGTTGTTTTCCTAAATGTTAAAAAATAAAATAGATACAATTGGTATTTTATGGTAAATCTATATCTATATTTTGGAAAGTGCCAAAAATATTTAAAAAATATATTAAAACATAGCATGCAACTTCACCACTAGATGTTGCTGAAACTAACACAGTATGTCAGAGGTCACCAACAATATTTGACACTAGAAAAAATAATTAAAAATCATATTTTAATCTATCAGAATATAACTAAATAAATAGAGAATATAGATAAATAAACACAGTCATAAAGGGTGTACATTACTAATAGTTATTTCACTCTCAGTTGTTGTTTTTTTCAGTTGCTTTAACAGTGGAGACCACATGAGATAATTTTCTCTTTGATATTCACAATTTTGGAATCCAGACGCTGGCCGAAATGGCCAGTCCGAGGGCCTTGATTTGGCCCATGGGCCGTCAGTTGATGATCACGTATGTCTTCGAAGTAAGGAGCAATAATTACTGCCAGTGTTTGTGCTGCTCTTACAATAGAATTGTCCTGCATCTTGTGAATGTGAAAATACTAATGTTTTAACTGTGGATTATTTTCCAGTGGAAAAGATTTAAGTCCAGGGAAGAGGCCACTTCAGGACTGATGTAGACCTAGTTAACCCAAACCATGTGAGTTAGTTATGTCAGAAAGTATGACCATGCATACAGTGCAGACACACACACACACCAGTCTGCTTATACTTACAGTGCGTAAAGACAGATTTACACTACACAGGCATCTCGGGGACAATCCGCCTACAAACCTAATCACCAACAACGGCAGCATCCAAAATCAAAGACACTGCAGCATCACTGGTAATGAAGGACAGATTAGAATAATGAAGACATGACGAGGAGAGGAGAGAGGGTGATGGAAAAGGGAGAAGGAAACAATTGATTTGTGGAGAAGGATAAGAGGAGTTGAGGGGATTAAAAATCCTGATTTCTACAGCATGGCTCTCTTTACTAACCAGGGGCAGATGACAGTGCAGCCGCTCTGCACATTAGCTCCGACTGAAGGGAGAGAAGAGACAAAGTCTGATGAAAACACGTGAACTGACCGTGGCCCCTGACACAAGCAGTAAACACAATATTTTTCAAAGCAACGTGTGAGGAGCAATCAGCTACCGTCCTCCAGCGTGGAATTAGGATTTTCTTTCTCCACCAAGCAGCTTAGATGCCGTGCCAACATCTGGTCAGAAATCAGGATGTGTTGAATTATGCTGTGGCTGGAAAATCTAGGAATTCCTCCTCCAACACTCTCCGGAAACACAAGTGATGTTGCCTCCAGGGGAGCGGTTTAGGCTGTAATTTGTTTCTTAAGCAGCTTTTTTATGTTGTTTGTAGAAATCTTCATGTTCCAAAAGTCATGGTTTGGTCTCTGTGGCTACATTTTTATGGTTTGCATGCAACAAAAAACTGGTTGCTGGAACAACTAGAGGTCTAAAGGTAGATGCTCATACGGGAGGGCCCGTGGAATCGAGAACTGCAAATACAAGGCTGCAGAGAAGGTTTGGACTGTGTCTGTTCAACAAGTTTCCACGGTGACTGAGACACGTCACGTGTTTGCAGGTGAAACGGCTCCTGTTATTGGCCTGGACTAAATGTCAGTCTTCTCTATATAAAGCCTTGCAGCCTCACTAGAATTATTTTAAACACAAATTAAGGGTAATAGTTCCAAAATTCCACCACTTTACTGTGGAGCTGCCATAATTACAACCAGAAGTTCTGAATGAAACACTTGCAGTGGCATCAGAAAGGATTAGAGGAAAAAAGGTGATTGTTGTTGTAAAGTGTAGATGTTCCTATTTTGGGATTTCTCCTGAAGACACTGACGTCCATTATGCAGTGCATTTATTGCTGAAAATATTTTCTCATGCTGTTCATTTTAAAGGTCTCTTTAAAGCACAAGATGTTGTTGCCAATGTTGAAGGTTGAAGTAACAGCCAGTTTTATATGAAAAAGACAATTGAGTTTCTGTGCTAATGTGAGCAAAGTTCTGAGGATGGAGAATGTGACTGAACTGGGCTGACGTTCATGTTTATACAGAAAAGCCAGGACCAGTGAGTTTCAGTAGTTTAACATGTGGCGTTTCTTGCCAAAAGAAAAACATTGAATGGTGTGTTTTCTTTCATATAATAATTATTTGAAAAAAAAAGAAAAACTGCCCCAATCCTGATATTCTTGCAGAAATTGAAAAAAGACACATGCAGATCTTCATCAACAATTTGTTAAGTTTAAAGACTATAAATGAATGACATTGTATAATCTCTTTAACTCTTTCCACTCTTTAAAATAGCATAAAGCAATATGAACATTTAACTGACCCTCCTGCAAAAAAATAAATTAATAAATAAATAAAACTTGATTTTAAGCCATTTGCTGAAAAACACCACATGTTTCAGTTGAAAAAAGGTCTTAAACTCCTGAGCAGCAGAAACAGAGAAGTTATTTTGGTGTGGAAGATTGTGTGAAAGATTTAGAAACAGTTTGGCCACAGGTGATTGAAGAAGTTGAGTTTGATGCTCAAACACGTCGGATGTGCAGAGCAGCTGTTTGACATGACACAGTTCTGCTGTTGAGCCGTGGAGGTGAAGAAAACCTCTGGCCCTGGAAGCAGGCACATCCGTGTAAAACTAATCTGACACAGTTTTATGGGATCAACTGGAGTTAGGTGAACTCAGCTGATATGAAATGATGAGAGACACTCAGAGGTCACAACTCTTCCATGAAGAGTATGTTTTGAAACCACCATTCTTTATCTTTTTTTTAATATCTGGAAAACATCACGCCATGTTCTACAAGTTATATGATGCAAAATTCATGAAAAAGTGTAAACTATAAATTTTAAATCAAATGATGTACAATTTTTCATCATTCTTTTTTTTTCAATATCTCAGAAGGAAGAAGAAACAAAAAACCTGGTCTCGGGAGGAAAAGAGAGAGAAACCGACTACGACTGCTTAACATTGGCAACTCCACCAATGCAACAACAGATGTCGCTGTCATGCACATGGAGACCTGAAGACTTAATGGACACACATCTCATCAAACCACGTGTCATCAGATGCTTTTCTTCAATAAAGAATAAATAAAGACCAGGTTAGTGTTTCTGACATTTCCCAGTACACAGACACTGCCCTGTAGTGTACGTTTAAAATCATAACTGTGGTTAATATTCATGCAGGACACATTAAACACTGTGTCAAAACATCTAACAATTATCTCAGAGTTGGAAAACACATGTATAAAAATCCCACTAGAAGGAAAACACGGAGAGACTTATTCACTTTTGTTGTCCTTGTAAATATGTTACACAACTTTTGATGTAAAAGTCCTAAAATAGTCTGAGATGAACAGCTGACATAATATATGCCACAAGTGTTGCATTGACTAACTCATCAGCCGTAGAACCTACTCAACCAGGCCATAAAAAGGGATTTCCGACTTTTGTCCTTTATATTTGTCCATGTCTCTGCTGATCCAGTGGAGTTTTCTTCCAACAGGAATGTACGTGTAGTATTTAGTAAACGTATATAATGATGCTGCTGCTGCTGCCACATGGTATAGAGCCTGTTTACATGTTGTTGTAATGACTGCAGTTCTGTAGCTACATGCAGTTTCTTGAAGTTGTTGAGATCCTGTCCAGTTAATGATTGAAGTACAGAAACGATCTGTGTGAAAATAAAAAGGTTAAATATTAGTGTACACAGGTGTCTGGTCCATCTGTTCTGGAAGGAAAGGTATTATATTTAATTTCATATTTTATACCTACCCTCAGAAGTGCAGACACGAGTCACATGACTTCGACTTTAGTCATTATTTCTGTTTTATCTAATTCTGAACGATGATTTATTTTGAAAAATTACCGGCTTTTTTCCACCGCATCTCTCTAATAACTTACACTTGATGCATGTCAAGATGCTTGCCTCGGTCAAATGTCTTACCTACATCCAGGTCCGGAGTGGGCCCCTTTTTCGGCCCGGGTGTTTCATGCCCAAACCCGGCCCACTTTGCTATGGAATATATATATTGGATATATAATATGTCGATAATGAAATACAATAAAATCTTGTTTAAAACTGAATTTAAATGTGGAACGCGGTAAATTATACACTTGATGCAGTAGGTGGCAGTGATGTTCCTTAATGCAGACTTCTAGGTTGGCTTAAGTGGAAAAGAAGAAGACAACACGCCACACCAAACATAAACAGACGCCAGGATATTTTGCGACTGTGATTCATCGGGAAGTCACGGGTGAATTTGAACGGGGAAGATAGTGGGAGTCCACAACGCCGGCTGCAGCATCTCACAAACTGTGCAGAGCTTGGGATTTTCTAAAACCGCCGTCTCTCGTGTTTACCGTGAATGGTATGAAAGCCATAAGACGTGCAGTCAGCGGGGGACCGGCAGCAGATAGCGTCTTCTGGGTGAGAGTAGAGAGAGGATGATGGAGCATGTGGTGGAGGCTAACATCCAGGTTACGACCGATGAGATCCAAGCTCTGTACAACATCAGCAGACCAGAGAAGCCCATCAATCTCAGAGGAGGACGTTGAAGCGACTGGGCTACAGTCATTCAGGCCAAGGTCCAAATTGTCGGTGCTCATTTGCAAGGACGACACGGGAAAAGAAACGTCTGTGCACGGTGTGTGCAGGGACAATATTTAAGGTCTATGTCATATTGTCACATTTTCATAGTAGTCTTAGTTGTTGATCTTGTTATCCGCATTTCTACAGCCGTTTCCCACGGCAAACACGAGGAACTTAAGGCTATCTCAGAATAAATTAAATAAGTTTATTTATTATTTAATATTTCAATGTACAGTTTGTTTGGTTTGGGGTATACAGTACTTCATGTACTAGTACACTATCTTTATTATGTAAGATATTTCGCAGTAGAACGTATATCAGTATTACTCTCCTTAGTTTGGATCAAGTTTTCTGACATGCTTTTTTAAGGAAAGATGGATGAATCACTGCGGCAGCCACTTCTTAAACCTACCTTTTTTTATAAAAAATGTATTTTTTTATGAAAAACCTTTTAAAAGAAGTTTATTAAAAATTTTTTATACAACTATTTTTTATAATGTTCAAACTTTCCCTTACAACTTTACAACTTCTTATTTTTATTGGTCGGAGGCCTGCCTTCTTAACATGTCTAAGTGAACGGAGAGTTCTGATCTGGGGAAGGTGACCTAGTTCACCGGGTGAATAATCTTGCATTTTAGTGCATTTCG
>NC_024317.1:15035907-15048730 GCF_000523025.1 Cynoglossus semilaevis
AAAATATTCACTTGGCAGCATGTTTCTAATATTTCGTTTACCATGAAACAGTATTGGAGATTAGATTAAATTAAAAACATTTTTTTCACTCACCATCTTAGTATCCGGGAGTTGCCTTTCAGAGAAATCACTTTTTTGTTCTGTCTCCATTTGTGCTTTAAGCCACAATTGATGTGAGGAGTGAACCCTTGACCTTCAACACACGTCACCGAGGCCCAACACGACGGCGACATCGTAGCGTTTCACCTCAGAGGACAGAACGAAACAGAACAGAACATCTGTGGACAAACACCAGCGACGTGAGTAAGGCCTTTGACTTTTTAATAATACAAAAGGAAACAGAGAGAAAAACAGAGTCGTATTTGGTGAAAGTTTGGCAAAAAGAAAAGTCAAATAAATTACACGGAGCCACAAATGTGTGACCAAGGCAACGACGATGGTTTGTTTCGTCTGTCAATGAGAAATGTGACCTGGAGACAGAAACAGAGGCATAACAGAGAAGTGTGTGTGCTCATGCATGCACATGGACAAACGCCACACACACTCACACACACTCACTTCCATATTGTCACACACAGTTTTTTTTCAACACAAAAAAGACACTGTGCAAAAATAATGTTTTCATGTATGAAAACCAAAGGTGTGAGTTTACAAACAGGAACGTCTCTCTCTCTCTCACACACACACACTCACACACACATTTATAAACAGTCACAGACACAGACCCTGTTGTGAATAAAAACCAGCCTCTTGCATCCATCAAATGTACAGTACCTACAGAAACACTGGGACCAACCTCATGTTGAACCTCCTCAAATATGTCAAGTATTTTTTTTTCTTTTTTTTTGCAAAAAAAGAAAAGAGCCAAAAAGATGATAAAAAGAAACGATGCACATACAAAACAGTAATATACAGGGATATAGATTTACACAAGAGTGCGAACTGGTGCCCCCGCCCTCCCCTTCTGTACCTCCTCCTCCCGTGACCTGATCTTCATCATCATTACAAATAACCCAAACACAAACCTTCCCTTTCAGTGGACAGCTGGCACACATGGCACAGACAGTGTTGGAATCTCACAATGGGCAAAAAGGAGAAAATAATAAAAATTAAAATAATTGTTGTGATGGTCAGGTTTTTTTTGTTTGTTTGTTTTTGTTAAAAAAAATGAGCCACTGTTAAACCGAGTCACTAAGTAAATGTGATCTGGAGGGGGAAATAAAAAAAATCCTTTCTTTTTTCTCCATTATCTCTGAACAAAAGCCGCTACAATCTGGCTGCTCCCGCCCCCTGTGGTTGCTTCTTTTTTTACAGCCATCTCCTCAGAGATGTCCTTCCAAAGTGCAATTGTGTCACGATCTGAGAAAAATCGCTTGTTAACTAAAATGATTTGGTTTAAAAAGTGAAAGTTTCCAGTTTTTAAACTGGCTTCACTTCTTACGGAGAACTTTTAGCAGCGTCGGCACAGAAAAGATTGTAGTGAAATTATAATAAAAATAAAATATACATATTATAAACTATTTTGTTCAAATAATAACAGACTAATGGTTTCCCTAATTCAGTTAACAAAAAAATGTGTACTTCTCGACAAAAACGTTCCTGGTTTTTATCATTTGAACAGCTGTGCTGAACTTTTATGTTTTAAAAACACTTTTATGTGAACTCAAAATTGAAGTGTTATGGGTTTGACCAAATTCACACTAAAAGTGTAAAAAAAGAGAAAAACTGTTGTCTTTCTGCTGAACATTATGAAAGTAAAAAAAAAAAAGAATAGTTTAAAATCCTTCCAGGATTGTTGTCTTTCTTCTTGGAAAACCTTGATTGTTGATTGATTGTTTTGACAGTGATGTTTGTAATGAACATTTGTCTCAAGCTTCTCGTGTTTCCCTAAATTTTGTTGAAAAATTAGATGTGATAAAGAGGTGTGACCTGGACTAGTCATGTCCAACCTCAGATCCACAACCTTTGTCCAAACTGATCGTCTTGAACCAGTATGTGTGTGTGTGTGTGTGTGACTCTTGATGTAGAATGAAAGGGGAGAATACACTGAAGAATTTTTTTACACTTGTCTGTATACAAGGAGAGAATGAGGAGGTGGGGTGAGAGTTGGTATTTTAACATGACCAAGTTGATTATATTCATCATCATCATCTTCATCGTCATCATTATTATTAGTCATTGTCATGATAAAAGTCTTTACATGGACATTTACTGACAGACACGGCACAAACTTTACAGTGTTGCTCTGCGGAGTAAAAAGCAACGACGAGGACAGAGGGGGCGCTGTTTGTCTCTCTGTACTCTGCACTTGGTCTCCTCCTGCAGCTCCTCTATGCTTCCTCTTCTTTCAGCTGTCTCTGCTCCTCAGCTTCCTGCTTCTCCTCACTTACTGTTTCCTTGGTTTCTCCCACAGATTCCCCCTCTACTGCCCCCTCAGGGAGATCAAGGGAGTCCAGTCCCTCTGAACGCCCGACCTCTCTGCTCTCTAGCCCAGTCTGGGGTTCTTCAGTCGGAGGCGGGCCTGGGTCCAGAGCCGAGGTAGAGGAGGAAGTGGGGGACGAGGAGACGCTGGGGTGGGAGGTGAAAGTAGCCTTAACTGTACTTTTTATCTCCTCCGAGTCTCCCGTTGCTGATTTCTCTCTCTCCTCCTCTCTCACCCCTTCCTCCCGCCCCTTCTTCCTCCTCCTCTTGGGGCTCCCCGGGGAACCGTCAACAACACCTGGGGGCATGGCAGGCAGCGCCATGATGCCCCCGTGTGGTAAGAACATGTGAGGGTACAATAGACCGTGGGACATTCCTGGGATCAGGAAGGGGTTGAAGGTGAGATGGCTGCTGGTACTGGCTGTGAGATGAGCAGGTCCCAGGTGGGGCCTGGTGGTGGAGGTGCTGATGATTTCTGCCTCCACTCCTCCTGGCCTTTTGCCGACCTCCTCTCCTCCTTTGTCTTCTTGGCTCCTCTCTTTCTCGGAGGTGGCTCCTTCTCTCTCTGCAGGTGTGGTAGATGAAGGGCTGGCTGCCTCTGATGTCGGTGCTGCTGTCGTCGTCATGGTAACCTTAGACCCAGACACTACAGAGGAAGAGGATGTGGATGAGGCGGAAGAGGCGCTAGTGTGTGGAGGAGGAGGTGGAGTGTGTGCCATCATTGCACCAACGCTGAACAAAGCATGCTGTGAGATGGCACCCCCGTGTGGATGCGGGATGCCGTGCAACATCATAGGCAACATGCTGAGTCCGTTTTTAGCGTCTTCTGCTGACGCTCCTGCTGCTCCCGCCTGGACAGGGAAACCATGAGGAAATCCAGCTGCCATGATTCCAGATATGGGAATGCCCGGAATACCACCACGCAGGTTCTGCATGGCCACCATCGAGTCCATGCTCCCGATTAATCCACCGTTCATAAAGAGGGTGGGGCCAAGGCCGGAGGTGGAGGCATCAGAGACGGGCAGCAGCGGTTTAGGCATCTCATTGCGCGGCCTGCGGCCTCGACGCCGAGCGCTGGGGTCTCGGTTGACGGGTTCAGTCAATATGCGGGAGAACTTTCCCTCAGGAAGAAAACCCTGAACAATATGAAGAAACATAAACGTAAAGTTTAATACATTTATAATTTTTACAAATGAATCAGAAACAAAAAGATGTTGGCGCAGAGACTCACAGAGTGTTTGACCACATCAGCCCAGTCTGGAGCTACATAATACTCTGAGTTGGCATCCAACCACCTGGAGAGCTCTTTTATAGCTGGAGCCATGGCGCCACCAAGCTGCAAAGTAGAGAATGAAAACAAAGTTTTATTATTATTTTTTCAGCTTTTACTGAAGCATGGCTGAAGAGGTTACTGCACCACAGCACCACCTAGCTGCAACTGAGACAAAGATTATAATTTTTACTGACTAATTTCCATAGTTATTAAAAGCAGGTTAAGTGACCGTGAGTGTGTTTACCCGTCGTCCCGTTCCTCGGTGCACGACAGGAACCCTCTCCTCCCCGGTCAGAGTGCTGATGTCCAGCTTGGTGGGGTCTTTACAGCGATGTCTCCGTTGTTTAGGACGCTCCATGAAGCCATGTAAAAGGCCTGCTCCAGACTGTAGGGGGAGTCAGTAAGATAAAGATTCAATCAAACACAGAAACGAATGTAATGCTGTGAGAAACTTAACTGTCAAAACACATATATGTGGTTTGAAAGATGTTTCAATAAAATGAACGGCACAGTGTGGTCGGTAACTACAGTTTGTCTGAATAAGATCAGGACTAACAACTAAGGAGGAGCAGAGTCCTCGGGAGGTTTTTGGGAACTCCTTGAAGACTAGTCAACTCTCCAACCAAGCCTGTACAAAAAGGCAGTAAAGACAGTGAACAAAACCATCAATTACGCACGTGAGCAAACGCGGGCAGGTCCATGCTGTAGCTTGGATTCTGCCTAAGCCACTCCATCAGACCTTTGCTGGCGGCCTCTCGGTCGATGGCTACAATCTCTGGCTGCGGAGGCGTTTGTGTTGGAGTGGGAGTAGAAGAAGAGGATGGAGTGGGTGGACCTACAGGTCTCTCTGAAGGTGAGGGAGACGGCGAGGAGGTAGAGGAGACAGAGGAGTGACTGATCACCTCCATCCGGCCCTGCAGGTGAGACGAAGAACAACACACACACACACAGAGATGCAGGGATTTTAACACTTGGATAAGAGAGAACAGCGCTACCTTTCTCCTAAAATGTTCCTGTTCAGTTAAAAAGACTTTTCCCCATTAAGTGCAGCTTCTCTCTCTTTCAGGATGAAGCACAAACAGTTTAAACTGGCCTCACACTGTGAAGGCCCTCCTCCCTCCACCCACCTGTGTCTCAGGAACGTGCAGTCCTCGGCTCTTGGTGAACTCAGAATAGAGTGCTTCCACGTTTCTTCTCCTTCCTCCTCTCCTTCTCCTCAAGGAGTCATCTCCCCTCAGGCTCCCATTAACTATTTGCCCCGTTACAGGATGGATTAGCCCCGCCTGCAGTATCCCTGCCATGTCAATTCCCACTGAACCAGGCAGTGGTGCAGTGATGGGAGGTAGCGGAGGCAGCTTGTGACCGCTGCCAGAATCACCTCCTGGTGCAACCACCGGCTCAGCAGACCCAGAGCCACTGGTAGTGCTTATTTCTGTAGACGACTTAGTTAGATCAATGGCTGCTTCTTGCCAACCGTTGATCAACATGGCACCAGAGCGATGAGAAGGCGGAGCCACCACCGGCCCCTTCTCACCACTGGAGCTGGCAGCAGCAGCAGCTGTGTGGCCGGGCGGGGCTGACTTCCCAGCTAAAGCCTTGGCAGCAGCTGCAACAGCCTCGTAGTCAAAAGACCTGCGACCTCCTCCTGCACGTTTGAGCTCAGGAAGGAAAGGAGGAGCCACGAGTCTCTCCTGTAAGAGAGGCAAGGAGGTGAGGCGCCAAGCTCCGCGCCCACACGCGCTGCCCCGTGGCATGTACTGTCAGGGTGGATAGGGTGGGTGAGGGGTAGACAAGGATGGGAGAAAGATGAATGCTTTAATAAACACACACGTGGACCGAGACAAAACAGAGTGGAGGCTGAGTGAAAACACACACACAGGCACGCACACCCAAAAACACACACACAGGCATGCACACACTTACGTATACTGGCAGGTCAATATGTACTTTTTAGTTACCACAAAAATAAGGTAAATAACGAGTTTACAAACCTTAACACAGTGTTGATTAATGTGTGAATGTGACTTTAAAAACCTTTACTATTTTATTTATTCTCTTTTTTGCTTATTGTCAAAAGAGTCAGGACTAACATTAATTGTTAATTATTGTTTAGTATCATAATTTTGAATCATCAATCCCTCAATAAAATGTCTAAAGAATTAAATCAATTAAAATATTTAATCATGGTAAACTGCATGTTCATCCATAGTTAACTCATCTGTTCTTTTTATACCAAAAATAAGTTGAACTGTCAGTTTGATAGTTCAAATGAAAAATAAAAATCATTTAGTATTTGAAGCTAAAGTTTTAAGGTTTTGACTTGACTTTTTGCCATCCTAAAATGTAGGCTGTTCTACTGGGCCGCTTCCTAATTCCCTAATTTACTACCAGACCCTGGGTGACATTTTCAATAATGTGTCTTACCTTGTGAGTATCATGTTAACCTTGGTAAAATTTGTATAAAAGTAATATGAATATATAACTTTACATTGAGTAACAACAAAACGAAACTGTGTCACCTCTTCATTATGACGTAGAATTTAAACTAAAACCGGTTTAGACCTGAGATAATCTGTGTCAGACAGTGGATATCAATGTAGACAGATGACACATACATAAATATGCACAAAAATGTGGGAGTCCGTCAGCTGGTGCATCAGTTCTAAGCTACTGTTATGTTCTCACCTTGGGTATTCTAGTGAGAGGAGGCGGGATGGAGAAGCCCAGTCCAGGAGTGGTCTGCTGAACTCGAGCCTGCCCCGTGATGGAGGAGGCTGAAGTGGAGGGGAGGAATCCTGTCCGTTGGTGGTGGTGGTGATGCTGGGCTAAGCTGTTGGAAAGACAGGGGTTCGTGGGCAGGGAGCCCAGTGAGTCGTGCTGCTCCCCAGGACAAGGCCACTTCCCCTTCAGGATGGCGTGGCATATGTTGTCCAGGCGGTTGATGATCACACGGTCCTGTGGGAGAGGGGCAAGGGAGGTTGAGTAAGTTACTGACTTAACTGACACTTGAGATCTTGGTCTCATTTATTTGATTTGATTAAGTGCCTTAAACCAAGTTTGTTTTCATTTTTATTTTACTTATTTTAACTTGTTTTGACTGTTTTATTTTTGCCTGTGAGACTTATGTCTTTAATGACTTCCATAATACATACATAATTTGACATTTTCCATGATAACTTTAAACCCATAAGTTTAAACTGCTAAGAAGTTACCATATCATATTTGTGAGGCTAATTGTTAGAATGCTATACAGATGACAGTGGTATTCATTTCTCTGTATAACGCTGTCATCCATTTAAGCCTTAACATTCATTTCAGAGGACGAAGCTGACAATACAAACCTTTGGCCACTCTGAGAAGGAGTAAAGTGCTTTCTCCTGCAAGAGTTGTGCGATGGTCGGCTCCCTGGCATCATGGAGGCCATCAGGGATCTCACATATGGAAATGGGAGACCTGAACCTGGAGCTGTCTGCGTAACCTTCCACCAGAGGCACTAATAAAATAGAATGATGGTTTTATGTTGTGAATCTATTAAAGCATTTACTGAATTCTTTAAAAAACACCCGTACCTGAGGTCACCGGACTCTCCTCCTTCACCTGTCCTTTCTCCACCAGGCTCTCTGAGGAGTCAACCAGCCCATCCGTCTGCTCAAGCTTCGGGGTGAGGACGGTGCTGTCGGCCTCCAACAGCTCCTGCTTCAACTCAGTTTTTATTCCAGTTGGAGTTGAAAAATCCAGCGGGCCTGACTTGGCCTCAGGTTTGACCTCAGAGCTGTCTGGGTAGGCTGCGAACTCCAGACCTTCTGGTTTGGTGTCAGATTTGATGGAGTCATGAAAAGCTGTGTTGATAAAACCTTCTGGTTTTGCCTCATTTTTAAATTTTGGTCCACGTGGATATGCAGTGAAGCACAGAGCCACTGGTTTGGCCTCAGATTTGACTTCAGATCCATCTGAGAAGGATGCAAACTGAAGAACCTCTGCTTTACTGTCTAAGTTCTCTGATTTAATGTGAAGGCTCAGATCTTCAGGTTTGCACTCCAGTTCTTCTTCTCTCAGAGGATAATCTATCTGCTCACCTTTGGTCACCAGGTCGTCTGTCCGTTGGGGGTCAAAAAGAGGTTTTTCATGTTTGACTACAGAGCTGTCAGGGTACATGGGCAACGCTTCTTCAACATTCTCCATCTTGGTCTCCTCTAACTTGATTGGTAGATCTGCTGGCAGTGGTTTCTGCTCTAGGTCAGGTTCTGGTGAAGGTAGAGGAACACATAGATCAGAGGGTTTTGAGTCGCTGACGATCTCAGATAAATCACAGGCAACTATAATTTCATTCTGTTGAAGATTGTCGTTGTTGACCTCAACATGCAGGATTGTCTGAGCTTTATTCTTGCAATCTTCACCTGAATTTGGATCAGTGACACCGTCAGTTTTGTCCTCTCCTCCACCGCTCTGTGTGAAGATCTCATCAGGCTTCGATACAAATGTCACAGTTGAGAAAGAAGCAGGAAGTCCAGAGGAAGATTGAGTACATTCAGAGTAAATGTCCAGATCCATGTGACCATCTTTGGCATTGGAATCTTTCATCTCCATTTCAACACCTGACTGACCCAGTGGCACTTCCGTCAGAGGGACGTGATCCATCTGACCTTCAACCACTTCATCCAGCTGATCTGAAAGCTCTGAGTGCTCCATTAAATCATCCCCACTGGACCGTTCCACAGCGGTTCTCACTTGAAGAAACTCTCCAGATTCTGTAGAGTTTTCCACCGTGGTTGCGTCATCCGTCTGGTACATGATCATCCTGTCCTCCTCTTCTCCGGGATCTTCAATCGCCGCTGGGCACTGATCCATCTTCCCGAGATAATGATGCACATCTTGGGAAAAGTCTGTCTTTTGTTCTCCTTGTTCTGTGGATTTCTGATGCCCTGAGACCTCCATCTTCTCTTCCTGTTCCTGCAGACCCTCACTCTGGTCCAGGTGTGGGTTCAGTTCTTCCAAATTTTCATCTACAAAGACAGATTTAGTCAGATTATAAACATTCCAAAGTTGTTGAAACTGGTACGTAAAATACATTTCCTATATTTAACATCTTTTTAAAAGACAGTTAAAATCCTTAAAATGACTACAGTCTTTTTTTCCCATCATACCTTGGTATGCGTCGTGTTGCTCTTTCTCCAAACCTTGACTGCCTAGTTTTTGAACACTGTGCTCCATGCTCTCCTCCCTGAACTCTCCATCCTCCTCTTCTTCCTTGTCATCAAACTGGAACCCAGCTCCTCTTTCCTGGTCCTCCTCCTCATCCACCGGATTGGACAGGCTCTCAGTGACGTCAGACTGAACCAGCCTGTCCTGAGGATCGTGCGTGGTGATATCAGACAGAGAGAAAGGAGGAGGGGGAACGTAAGGAGGAGGGGGGCTGGCTGACAGGTCTGTCTGATCTGCACTGGGTTCCTCACTCACACCAATGTCCTGGACAGAAAACAGAGTCGTAGGTGAGTGTGGAACTGACGTGATATAACAGTGTCTCCACCTGAACAAGACTGACCTTGAAGAGCATGTAACTCGAGGACAGTGGCTCAACAGAATCTCCTGCTGATGGGTGGGAGGGGGAGGAAGGTGGGAGACCCAAACATTCCTCCAGAGTTCCTCCTTCTTCCCCTTCCCTGTCTCTGCCCTGTGCCTCCTCATCCTCCTCCTCCAGGAAACCAGTCTCCAGAGCAGAGGGGCCAAGGATGGGGTCAGACTCATTGAACATGTGGTGAGCAGGACTGGAGTGGTCAGTACCATCCCATGGAGCCTAAAAACACAATTACATTACTATGGAATGTAAGGATACAGATAACAGCATTAGTACTGATGGGATACTTTCAAATATATGTACTCAAGAACATCAGCTAGTTACTGGTCAGCCAGTGAGATGTGTTGTTTTACCTCAGTGTAACAACATCAGTTTGTAGGAATTTAAGCAGCTTTTTTTAACATACAATTTTGTCTGCATTTTAAATTTTAATAGACTGATAGAATAAAAAACAGTTTGCAATTAACACACATAATTAATAAATGCTGGTCAAGTCAAAAAATCTCAATATATATTTATATTTTCCATGCCAGAGAGAAAAAAACGTAACAATTCTTGTAAACCAGTTATTGTCTTATTGTAAAAAACACCAGCTCATTATTTTACAGGAACAAACAGTAAATACCTGTAACCTGTCCAGTTCCACCGACGGTGCCATCAGCCCAGTCTCCTCAGACGAGCCCTGCTCCCCCACCAGGACATCACTCCTCAGTTTAGAGTCCAGATCGGTTCCTCCTACACCGTACGAGTTCAGCATGCTTTGACCTCCTGCTGCCGAGTTAAAGGGGAAACCGTTGAGAGCGTCTTTGGACGTCTTCCCTCCATGGAGGGGGTCGGTGGACATGTCGTGCTGCAGAGAACTCAGCTCCAAGGGATCCTCCAGGTGAGGACTGTCCAGGAAATCTCTCCGTGATCCAGATACTATTCCCAGGCTTGGAGATGCAGAATCGCTGGTGTCCAGAGGTGGAGGCTGAAGGTGTGGGTGAGAGGAGCAGGTAGAAGGAGGTGGAGGCACAATGTGATGCTGCGGGTGGTGGGAAGACTGGTGAGGGTATTCTGGAGGCTGGGGTGAGTGCTGACTAAGGCCCGAATCGTACAGACAGCAGTGAGGGTGGGACAGAGATGTGTGAGACAAGGAGGAGGACAGGGAGCCAGAATGAGGAGCCAGGGACGAGTGGTGATGAGACTGAGGGTGAATATGAGGGTGCTGGCCCCTGACGTAGTTCCTGTGAGCCTCCAGGAAGCTCAGCTGGGGGTCATTGAGGATGTAAAAGTCTGTTCGACTCAAACCATGGTGTGCTGCCCCCAAAAGGAGGTCACGGTCGTGCTTGCACGTCTCCCACCACACTGGGAGGTACAGGGAGGGACGGCAGAGCTGGAGGCGGGCTGAAAGTAATGGGTGACGGAGAACCTGAGAGGTGGAGGAAGAAAAAGGGAAAGGACTCACATTAAGAGATAAAATATAAACTGATAGTTAACTGTTTAACTACCTTTATAACAACAATACCAACTAAAGAGTCTAGACCAATGAAATACATTATAACATAAGTGTCGAGAGACAAAAGTTTTAGGAAAATAAAATATGTTTTTGAAGATTTGATTTAACCAAAAGAAAAAATCCGTTCAATACATTCAACATAAACACCTCACAGCAGAGGACTGTGTAAATTCCTCTCTTCAAAGTTCTTCACCTGTTCTCGGATTTTGCGCAGCAGCTCAATCCTGTACAAAGTCCGCGCTGCTCTCTCTTCTGTCAGAGGTTCAACCAACAGTGTGGGATCCACCAACCCTGGTGTGAGAAGATGTTCATTATTAGCCTTCATCAAAAAACGGTCAACACTAGGAAGACAATTAGATCTGCAGGTGAAGAAGTGGACCAGTGGTTTAAAGATCGGTTGTGGTTTGAATGTCGGCCCCTGCAGTGCTAGAGTGTGTGTAGGAATCACCAGTTCTATCAGGTATTTTGCTGAGAGCAGTTGAAGTTTGATTGTAGTTAAAATCAAAAGGACACATTTTGTTGTATACTCCATTAGACCTTTAACCACTAGGCCACGGGCTACCTCAAACTCAAATTATTTATTTTAAACTTGAACACCAATGAGCTCTAAATGTAATTATCTTTTTCAAGATTTGTTAAACATGCTGTTCTTTTTTTAATTGTGTATAATCTATATTGTAATGTTCCTTCTGTTCATTCTGTCTGTAAAGAATAATCGCATCTTGAACATAAAGTCATGGAAACACTACAAATATTGGACAGACAAAGAACAACAGCAGGTCATATCCACTGTCATGTCTCATGTCTCTGTCTCTCAGTATCTGACAGAATCCGTCCTTCAGTACTTGGTAACACTACCTTCTTCCTTCCTCGGGGGCAGCTTACAGGCCGTCCTGCACATGTTGACAAAGGAGTTGAAATATCTCTCCAGACTCTCGTCCGTCTTCCGCTCCAGTCGTGCCAATGCTCTGAACTGGGACCAGTCAAAGGTTTTCCTCTCTGGGTCATAAACCACCCCGAACGACGACACAGTGCGGTAAAAGTCTGCTTGCTCTCGACGAGTCCATCTGAGGAGAAATGAAACCATTGTATAAAACACTGATAATCGGCATACAATATGTTAAAATGTAATAAAAAATGATTTTATCTACAAGAGAAATGCAGTTCAATTGTCCTTAGTTTGATTTCATAGATCAGTTACCAATCTTGCAGCTGCCCTGATTTAAATCCTGTTGTACAATTTTACTTAATAACAGATAAAATATAATATTTGGTTTTTACAGTAAGAGCATCTCAGCACTGTTACCTTCTCTGCCACTCCAGAAACAGCGGATCATTTTCTGCGCTGACCACAGAGCACCTCCTCAGCTCCTCACTCAGCTGCCACTGCTGTGATCCACCAGCGTGGTGACTGTGCGAGGCGCCGCCTCCAGCCATCCCCATGCTGACGAGGTTGTCGTGAAGCAGGAAGTCGTTCCTGAGCAGAGGTTCTCGCCGCAGCGTGAATCTCTGGTAGGCGGTGATGAGCCGACGTACACGTGCCGTTAAAGCGGGGCCACTGGGCCAGACGGGTCGGGCCTGGACCACATGCAGCGATGCCACGCCTGTTCCTGTTCCTGTTGTTGTGGTCGTTGTGACAAGCGTTCCGTTCTGAATGCGGATGTCAGTGGAAGACTGGGAGTCTGTGGAATAATTAACATCAGAGTGAATAATTAACATCAGAGTAACGGGAATCATTCACAGGTTCTTCTACAAACGAGCTAAATGTTTAAATACATCTCTACATCACTGAAGAATTGTGGGTCTCACCTGGACCTGTGCTGTCTGGTTTGTCTGTGGTCTCAGTGCTGGAGCAGGTTTCCTCCCCCTGATCATTGAAAACAAACATGCATATAGTAAAAAAATCACAGTAAAGACATACATATTGAAAGTACTCTCTGTAAAAACTATAACTATATATATATATCTATATATATGTACATATATGTATCTATATATATATATACTGTACATGTATATATATATATATATACATATATATGTATCTATATATATA
>NC_024317.1:15048745-15137558 GCF_000523025.1 Cynoglossus semilaevis
ATACATATACATACATACATACATATAATTTTTTTTTCATGAATAGAAGAGTGAAACCATTGGCATAGTAAAAGAAGTAAACATTTTCAGATGAAAAAAAATTAAGCATAAAATTCACAACTTTACTGAAGTCCTTTACTAAAGTAGTATTTATATTATTTATTGTTTGTTTTGTAGTGTATAATACATGTAGTGATATAGTGACCTTGTTGTTCTCCTCTCGCTCCTCCGGTCCATCAACTTTTCCAGACTCCTCCTTTTGTGCCTCCCCTGATTTGGGCCCACTAGAAGGACAAAAGACAAAGGGGTGGGAAAATACTGAAAGAATTGAGACAAATTGATACTGAGTAATACTAAGGAACAACTGTGTTGGTAAAAAAAGAAAAAAAATGTCCTAGTATAGTAAACAGGGGATATTTTGCCCAAAATCTAGGTCAAAGTGGAGACAGTTATAATAAAACATGTCAACAAATTAATAATAAAATATCATTTCCAAAAAGGTTTAGAATTACTTTACTTTGTATAGTCACAAATCATAAAACAACTTAAATTATAGCCTACCAGAGTGAACATCATCTTACGGCACGTGGGCCAAATCCAGCCTGCCAAAACATCCTAACCAGCCCACGACTGGATACATCAAATAATAATTGTAGACTAAAATTTAATTTTTTATTAATTTGCTCAACCTCAAAGGTGTCTGTCCAGAAAATTCTGACCCTCAAACACATTTGATGACCCCTTACCTAGTATTTACAACTCAAATAAAATGATTTTCTTTCTTTTACTTATTATTTTTTATTCTTTTTGCAAGTGCTATTCACCTGTGCTGTCAGTTCAACAGGAAGCCTGAGCTGTTGGCAGACTTACTGTACTACAAATATACTGTGTCACTGAATGTATTGAGGTGTGGATTTGCACGGCTGTTTGTTGATCTTCACAGCCCGAATGTGGATGAAGGACGTGTTAAAGTAAACAAACAATTATGGCATCGATAAAAATGGATTCTATTTTGTTTTTTTTTTTGCACCAATATTGGCACTGATTGTAAATGTTACTACGGCGTGAAAGGAAGTGAACGGTGTAAAATCAGAAGGAATGAAGATGTGGATCTGGGCAAACATCTCTTCCTCTTCTGTCGGTTCTGTAGGTCACAGCTGGTCAAATGCCCTGAATACAGGTCACTGTGTGTTTGGTGGGAGTGCAGCTCAAACATCATATTCTTCATCAAACACTGTTACAATGGACATTTATTTCCATTTAAAAGAACAAAAGTGGAAATGACCAGGGCTCCTGTCCAAACTCATGACACAAGGTTTCAAACAAACCCCAAATTATTATGGGAAATTCTCCCCCTGTACTCATGTAGAACATGGTAGAATATTTTTAATCTGCCATACTTTTGCAGTTGTTCTGGAGAGTATTCTGGACTGGTCTTCTTTTGGATTGTTGATGTAACAATAATCAGACATTTGCTGAGTACATCATTTACAAGACAATAAAAAATTGAAAAAATATTCCTATTGAAGTACATTTACAACTTTTGATAATCATTGAAGTGATTCCAATTACAATTTTTAAACAACTGACAGCACTTTTAATATTTTTGGCCAGCTATTGCATGAACAAAAAATTTGGTTAAATTAAAGTTTTCTTTTAGCTGCAATTTAAATTTAGTTACCGGTAAGTTAGAAGCTACACTGACACCTACTGTTTATTTGTTGAAACTGTTTTCTCTGTGCAAAATATCGAGCTTTGGTTGAGTCATGTGTTTCTATTTATTTCATTAAATGCCATGTACCATACAGGGTCTCCTACCTTTCAGCCACGTCTGCAGCTCCCTCTGGTCCTTCCTGTTCAACAGACAGTGCAGTGACGTCCGGCATCCCAACCCTCTCCAGGAAACACAACTCAGGATCAGCACGCATGGCATTGTAGCGCTCATATCCTGTCCAAGCACAAACATGTTTGAGGGGAAAAAATCATATATCATTACAAAAACAACAAGCTGCTGGTTCAGCCGTGGTGTCGTGAGGCAGATACTGATTTGGGTTTTGGTGAAGAAGAGGCAGAATAGAACATTGAAAATCATTTCTGCTTTATATATTTAAGCATCCATTCAACAGGAGCAGTGGGTTGCTCTTGGCTGTTCCCAGTCTCACACACACACAGACACACACACACACACACACACACACAGCCTTGGGACGTCTACCTTTGACTCTCCAAATTTAAAGCCCTGTCTCTTAACCACCAGGCCACAGGCTGCTGATGATCAAATACTTCAAATCAGTAAAACCTGTCATTCTCAAACTCAACATGAAGAACCTGAAAAATATTTCAGAATCAGAATGATCTTTATTGTCATTGCACTTTGTAGAAGAATATTTGATTTGTGCCCTCTCTGAAAACACACATCAACACATCATCACACTAAAAAAATAATCATATCCGCAAACTAAAAATTACAATATAGATAAATATATACACAATAGGATTATATTGCACATATCACCTTAATAAAATTATGGGTTTTTTTCTGGACAAGGGTGGAGAGAAATAATTCATCATCATCTCCAAATACTAGCTGTATGACTAGGGCTGTAAGACAATATAGATACACTGAAGTATCGATATTCTACAGCACTGTATGTTTGGTTTTAATAACAATTAACAACTAAATATTCAGGACGTTGGTTCATTTTATTTTGCATAGTAACCTGATGTTCAGCCTGGAACAGCATTGTATGTTGACCAAAACAACAATGGTTATAAATGCATTTTAAAACTAGACAAACAGGAGATGACAGGGTTTGTCAGATGGATGGTGGACTCTTGTGCTCACCGTGTTTGTGGACCCCTATGAGAAGAGACTTGTCTGCATCTGCATCCCACCAGGATGCTGGGATCTCTATGTAGTCAATATCTGGTAGAGACACTTCCAGTTTACTGTGAAGACAGAAAAGAAAAATGAGTTTCAGTGTAAAAACCTGTTTACTGACAAGTTCTGTTGAACAATCTTTTAAAGAGGAAGATGAGAAACATAAAAACATGCTCAATACCTGGCAGGTGCCCCCTCCATGGCTTGAGTTGCAGCCTCACCCAGCACTTCCACCTTCAGGTAATACAACATCCTCACCCTCAGGAGCACCCTAAGAGCACAGAGGTGAGGGAAGAATAATGTATTTCTGTAAATGGTCAACAGAAATGTAAAGCAGTTCTAATACCTTCAAAAAGACAAATCTAAAATCTATCAGTTCAACTCCTAATATTTGACTCAATACACATGAAAAACTACAATATCATCTTCACAAAAACTACTTACAATATATCTTATAAAATACAAATACCACCTCAACTATGCAACAGTAAACCAGTGATAGTTGTACTGGGCATTAGTCAATCCCTGGTCATCTACTGACTTGTTGCAGTGCTGCTTCAGATGCTTCTTGTAGCTCTCATCCTGCAGAACCACCTCAGGGTTACAGTGGACCAGCCAGTCTGCACTCTTCACATCAGGAGCGTTCAACTGGTTCTTCATCTTCTTCCCCTTCCGACCACGAGGAACTGGAGCGGATAAACCTGAGACGAAGCAGGAAGATATTTAACTTCTAACTAGTGATTATTCCAAATATTAATGTCATTGTTGTGTGACTAAAAAAAAGTAGTGTGAATATTAAAATGGAATAGAATGGCAGTAGCTGACCAGAGTGGTTGACCAGAGCCTGGTCCTGCCCCTCCTTGGTGGGTGTGATCAGATCCCAGATGAAGCTCTTGATCTTGTCGTCACCTTTGTAATGTCTCAGGCAGTAAACCAGCAGTGCTCTGTATCACACAATAAAACATTCCTCCATAAAAAATGACTATTTTATTATTGTTTGATAATATTAACAGGAATTAAAAAAAAAAAAAAAAAAAAAAAAACTTTTCCACACCTGCAGATCACCTCCATGTCTCTCTCAGCCAGGTGCCATTTAAACCTTCCGTGGTTGAGGATGTCCTTCCAACGACCCCAGCTGAAATATAAAGGCAACAAAAAAATCAGCAAATTAATTGTGAACAAAAAGAGGAGGTTAATGCTTTCCTTTTTGACTTCAGCAGCAGCTTTCGTTGGGTTATTTACGATAACCCTTCACTCATTAAGAGTCATCTCTGCAGGACTACGATGACAACTTGGAAGTTTTAGGGTTAAAACAGTGAGGTGTGACATAATCTCCATTGTTACCCAAAAATAAGAAGATTTTTCTCCACACGGAAACACTCAGCCCTGAGGTACCGACGGCTCCGTTCACCCAGCCTTCGACTCCGACATGGTCGATCCTCTGAGTCACTGTCTAACTCCGAGAACTCCATCAGTTCATCATCCTCAAAGGAGTTGTAATGACGAGTCTGTTTCCTCACCCGAGGAGTGTCGATAACCAGGGACTCCTGAGGTCAGAGGAACAAACAGGAGGAAGAAAAAGAGAGGTGGGATTTAGAACAGTCTTCATATCCAACAATCGTGTTCACAGCAGGTATAACACACACACACACACAGTATGAAAGCAGTAGTTTTTGGCAGAAATCTGCTCCATTCATTAAGACAACCAATCTGCTGGAGTGTAGAGATTTCTTTTTTGACCTGTAGAAGTTTTTTTTTTTTTTTACTTTTTTAATTTTTTAAAAGAAACTTTCTTTTTGTACCTTCTCAGACTTAGAATCGATCTCCACCTCAGCGATCTTGGCCCATTTCTGCCAGAAGTTGGGGTCGTCCAAAGAAATGTCAGTTCTGTTTCCAGATGAGATAAAACTGGCCTGAGGAGAAAAAAGGTGTGTTTAGAAGAAATATTAAGTTGGTTGTTTTTTTTTTTTGATTGTTCAATTCTTCTTTAAAGCTTTTCAAACACCATTTAACAAAGTGTTCAATTCCTGTGAACTACCTTAGCAAATGTTGACCCTTTCCCCTCAGACTGGATGGTGATGGTCTGAGTTCTTCTCTGAAGAATCTGATCAATGTCTTCCTCGCAGAACTTAGAGCCCTCGTCTTCTTCATCCATCAGAGCACCGTATGCTCCTTTCTTCAGCAGATCTTCCACCTCCAGTTTAGAAAGCTGCTGCACCTGCAGAAACACCACCAACATAAAAATCCTCCTGACAGCTAAAGACCATACCATTCAAATCAGTAATGCTAATAAATGCAGCAGTTGACCCCTCACCCCATTGAGGCTTCCTTTCCGGTTGATGTCCTGGAGGACGGCTTTATCCAGTCCCAGCTTCAGACTGGCTTTGTCAAACATTTCCCTCTCGTACGAATTCCTGGTGATCAATCTGTAGACTTTCACTGCTTTGCTCTGACCAATCCGGTGGCAGCGAGCCTGAGCCTGAGCCACACAAAGGACAGAAAACAGACAACAAAACATTAAAAAAAAAATTCAGATGAGATTATAATCTTTACAATAAGTGTGATGGTTGTAGTAGTGACTAATCACCACAAACCCCTCCTCACCCACCTGCAGGTCGTTTTGAGGGTTCCAGTCCGAGTCAAAGATAATGCAGGTGTCAGCAGCGGTCAGGTTGATCCCCAGTCCTCCTGCTCTGGTGCACAGGAGAAAAACAAAGCGGTCCGAGTCCGGTTTACAGAAGCGGTCGATGGCGGCTTGTCGCAGATTCCCACGCACGCGGCCGTCGATGCGTTCATATGTATACCTGAAAAAAGGAAAAAAAAATAGCTTTTAGCTCTGCTTTTACAACATTTACATTTAGAATTACATTTAAATGACAATGATGTGTTTGGGGAGCTTCAAGTCCTTCCTTCACTTTTCCGATTACTAGTACAAGATGAGTGTCCACAGGATTATGAGGAACCTGAATTTAAATTCAACAACAAAGATGCTGTTTGAACTTTCTGACACAGACTCATTTCTCCAGTGTTACTCAGAGGCTGTTCCTTCCACAAACCCATAAGAAATGCTAATTTTCAAAAGCTGATAATGACAGGTGTTTTTAACATTAACACGTTCATCTCTGCAGAGGGAATGTCACGTTGTCATGCAGTAAAGAAAATGTGATGCATATTTTACATTTAGGCATTAAAACATTTGTACTATATTTTATTGTTTACTTTACTTGTTTCCAAGAACAATAAGCTACGAGAATAGATAAGGAATTCAATCAATGAGTAATATCAACAAGGGAATCAGTAAATTCCTGTCGCTGCTCTTCACCGTCTTTGGATGAGGTAGTCCTCCAGGATGTCCAGACAGCGGACCATCTGGGAGAAGACCAGGACTTTGTGTCCCCCTGCCAGCAGTTTGGGCAGCAGCTTGTCAATCAGCACCAGTTTCCCTGCAGCCTGGATCATGGCCTGCAGCTGGAAGTCCAGAGAATCTGGACTGTGGCTCTTTTTAAAGCTTTCCAGAATCTTCTCCTCAGCTCCTACAAAGAAGGAACAGAAACATGCAGAGGTGAAAAAACGTGTTTTACGGTTCCATATGTGACTCCACACGTGTCTGCCCAGGTCCTCACCTGTGATGAGATAAGGATGGTTGCAGCACTTGCGAAGCTCCATCATAGTGTTGATGAGGTTGGGCATGTTGTGTTGGTTTGCTCCTTTGGACAGGAAGGAGAAGTTCTTCTCCAAAATGGCTCTGTAGTATTTTTTCTGGATGTTGGTCAGCTCCACCTGAGCAGTCACACAAACAAGACAAAAACTTGTCAAGGTGGTTTACTGGGATGTTGTCAAATTATGAATATTCTTGTCAGAATGTCCAGCGATTCTGTCATTTTAACCACATTCACCTTCAAGAGGGAAAAGACTGCAAAGAACATAGTTTTCAGAGTACTACTGTGTACTTTTTCACCTCTATAATCGTTTCTTCTTTAGGAGCCAGGTTTTTTTCTACGTCATCCTTTAGTCTTCTCAACATCATGGGCTTTAGAATGGCCTGGAGCTTCTTAACCTGCCACAGCGAAGAGGAAGGAATCATTTAAAAGTGATGACAATGATAAATGTAAATATTACAAATACACATGAAAATCAATTTGTATAAACACAGCTGCAGCAACAGGAAACAATAACTACTGCAGATAAAGACCATAGTGTCGGGCCATAGCAGGGATTTCTCAGAGCAAACTGTTCTGGAAAAAAACAATGATTTTAATTGTAGTACCATTTGCAGATCTTACCATAACTACAAATAGAATAATACAAATATTCACCTGACAGCTTCTAAAAGATTTTTTGTCAGAATTTGTTAGATATGGTTTGTCTAATATGCATTACAAAACCTTCACCACAGACTGAACAAAATAACCCAAGGTATTCAATTCAAGGTATGTCTGTCCTGTCCATGGCTACATGTAAACACCTGCTCATCGGTCTTGAGGTCTCCAAACTCCTCCAGGAAGCTGCTCTCTGAAGGAAACTGCAGCGGCTCCAGGAAGTTCAACAGACTAAACAGCTCTTCAACTGAGTTCTGCAGTGGAGTTCCTGTCAGCAGTACCTTGTGTTCCTGCAGAATAAAAATGAAACATTTACCAAAATTTGACATTCAAAAATGTTACTATTTTGCTGTCTTAGGAATAAGGCAAAGATTGAAAGGAAGTCAGTTTAAAAAAAAAAAATGAAGGTACAAACAATAATTAACTGTATTTGTTAAGACAGAAAATTATTATTTTATTATTAATATTTTACTCTAATTATTATAAAATTATTGAATGTATAAACACACACACAGCCAGCAGTGAGTCATGACAGAGTACAGAGCAGATGTGACTCCAGTTCCATTCACCAACTGACCAGATTCATGAGTTTGAGTCCCTCCAGGAGTTTGCAGTTCCTGTTCTTCAGTCTGTGCGCCTCATCGATGACCACGCATCGCCACTGCAGCTTCTTCAGCTCCGGACAGTCGGCCATGATCATCTCAAAGGTGGTGATCAACCCATGGAACTTCAGCACACTGGGGATGGTGTTACCCTGAGAGAGCAGGATAAAATAAAGGTTCAATGTCCAAAATATTCAGTAAATAGCATCGGAGAAAAACATATTTTCAAAGGACACCTTTTAGAACAGGATTAACAAAAGCAACAGGTTAGAGAATGAATTACAGTTTGCGGGTTGAAAGCCCTTCCCCACCTGTGAGTCTCTATAGAACATCTCGTACTGCAGGATCATCTGTCGACTGATCTGGGAACCGTGGTACACAATGACGTTCATGTGCGTCCAGGTGCGAAACTCTCTCTCCCAGTTGGTAATGGTGGACAGTGGGGCGATGATTAGGAATGGGCCACGGATTCCCATGCTGAAAATCTCATACAGGAAGGTGATGGACTGGATGGTTTTCCCTAAACCCATCTCATCAGCCAGGATACAGTTTTTTCTGCAGAAAAAAACGAGATGCGTCAAGAAGATAAGATAAAAAGGTCAGGATGGGTTGTGGATGACTTTAAACTAAAATAGATGTATTTTATAATATTAAATACATATTTTTAGTCCTAGAATACTGGGCAGTTCAATGGTTTGACCAGGTGTGTTTGTTCACCTGTTGTACCAGTTGAACAGTAACCAGTTCATTCCCTCTAACTGGTATTCTCTGAGCTGGTTTCCATTCCTGTAATCTCTGGACTGCTCCAACTTCTGCCATTTGTCTGGAGCAGGGCGCTCCTGTGACAGAAACACAAGTAAAAACACACATTAAAGAAAATATGTCGTCTACTTGTAATCCACTAGAAGAACGCCTTTGTGAAATAAATCTGTTTTGGAGCAAATGCACACAAAAAAAAAAAAAAAAAAACCAAGCTTAAGCCAGATTTAATAACATTATAATAATAATGTACACTATAATTTATAAAAATAGATAAAAAAAACTAGCAGATAAAGTGTTACAGTGGTAACTTCCATGTCTGTCCTGCAGAAAGTTGTGCGTTTGATTCCATTTTGTCCAAATCCAACCACTAAACTGAAGAAAAGTTTCAATTCTCTCCTGATTCATTTTACTCACAACATGTCTGAGGTCAGGTGGCAGTTTTTGGATCTCCTCAAACTCCTTGATCTTCTCCGGATCCAGGTCCTCCTGTAGCTCCCAGGTTGCCTCCTCGTAGGAGAGGCTGCACCATTTAACCAGGTAATGTGTCACCTCCTAGAAAAAGAGGAAAGAAAAAACCTCATTAAGTTTTGTCCCATCGGCATTGTGGCTGCTGAGGCAGTGTCCGCCTCTGTGTTCTTGACCCACCTCTCCAGTCTCAGTATCTGTGGTGACAGCAACCTCCAGCACTCTGTCCACCTCTACATAATCTGGATTAAATAAATCTTCATCAGGCTGGACATCAGGAGGATGAAAAGGAGACAGAGCAAAAAACAGAAACAGTGAGATTAAGGTTCAACCTTCACACCACAGTTAATCTATGTTTGTAAAATTATAAATGTGATTTAATCACTGGTATAACTAGGGTTTGATCGACACCACTGACTTGTCTGAAATCACTGCTGCGATCGGACACTTTTTGATATTACCAATACAACCCAAAACCAAAAAAAAAACAAAAAAAAAACCCTACAATTGTGCAGATACAAATCCAATAAAAGAAACATGGAAACATAGACATCCATCCTTTTCCCAACTAGCAGTATAGATGATGATGATGATGATGGTTTACCTCTGTGAACAGATGTTTCATCTGAGCCTGTTTGGTCCTGAAACGCTTAATCTTCTGGTGGATTCTGGGATCTTTCTCCAGCTCCTCCAGCGTCGCCCATTTACAGTGAAGGTAAGAACTAAAATAGAAAATTAATTGATTTGAGTGCTGAACACAGAAAGAATAAATAGTTAGTGTTAATATCCTTTTTGAGTTTTTGAAGGGCCTTAATTTGATGAAGTCGTTTTTGTACTATTCCATTTACATCACTTCATCTGCTTCAACCGTACCATCACTGAGTTCTAATTTACCACTTGAGAGGGACCTGTCTCATCATTAGACCATTTTGAAGTGTTTCCATAACAACTGTTTGACATGCACAGTTGAATATACATAGAGCACAATCTATAAATGGCCAAATGTACATTAATGAAACTACAGTGAAGAAGCTGCAGCCCGACCACTAATTCTCTTTTCTTTTTTTTTGAGTTTCAAAGCACAAACTAGTGCAGTCTGTGGCTTTATAGATACAAGACGACTGCTGGTTGAAATCCCAGCCCTTGCTGGAGCGCAGCAGTATATGCCCTCCAGCCTGTTTCAAATGTGCAGGCCAGTGAAATTCACTGTTGTGTTTTACAATGCAGACTGTTAATCTTCAGCAACTCCCCAGTTTGTAACTATACTGTCCTGGCTGAAGTCATGCAAATGTATTATCCTAAAGTCCCAGAAATGAACAACAATCTCTGTGCAATATCTGCAGACAAAGCCCGCGAGGTAATTACAGCCACAGCACAAAGTCCAGGTCTGTGAAGGATCACAGTAAAACATCCACACAGCAGGGCGCTCTCCAGAGAACACCTGAACCTGAGCGGCTCAGTGAAGAGTCTCAATAAGAAGAAGAGAATCTATCTCTCTCTCTCTGTCCACTTTTCTCCTCAACATCAACGTAGCGCAGAGAAACACTTTATCTACCTCTGAGGAACAAAAACCACAGCTGGAAACCTGTCCACGTGTGAGAAAACCTTCTCATCTGGAGGAAAATCAATGGCATGAAAACTACCATCCACCCAGTAGATCTTCTTTTACTTTAGAGAGTGATTTTATTAACACTGGTCAGGCTGCAAATCTGGACACAGCTGGACACCAGCGAGTGACCTTTATGAAAAACATGCCTGTGATCATTGAAGCATCTGTCGTCATGTCACATGATTCAGTGATCAGACAGATACGAAAAGAGACTTGTTTTCATTTCACTGAGGCGGACCACAGAGGGCAACATCATCCACAGATCATTCCAGTTTCCCATATTATACTCACTGGTCAGTATTAGCAATAAACTATATATCTGGCTCTATATTGGTTATTTTATCACATTAGTCAAATTTACTCTTTACAATATTTTTAGTCACTGTGCAATACTTTGGTCCTGCTACTATGCACGCTCAAATTTACACCTACGGTCAATCAAACAGGCAAATTCCATAAACGAAGCCCATCTTTATATTTGGTATCCATAGAACAATGACTATTGAACCGTTGATCTTCTTGCTCTAAGGCAACTGCAATGACCACTCATTCACTGTGTGGCCTAAAGCATTAAGTTCAAATACATGTGACGAAGTAATGATGTTGGAAAACTCACAAATTCCTGTACTTGACGTAGAACTCTTCCGTTTCCTCGGCCTGATCTTCTGACAGTGTCGTCTACAGATGGAAAATCAAACAATAAATCAGGGAGAAAAACACTGACCTAACAGTAGATGTCAGAGACATTTAACCAAGTTTGTGTTTCTGTGTGTATTCACCTCTTTTTTGGGTGTTCTGACAGCTAGAATTTTCTCAATGATGTTGGCCTCGTCCTCAGGTGGTTCCTGGGAGACAAAGACAGAAACATGAAGACACCACAGTCCTCTGAAGCCTAGTTTAACACCAAGTACAGAAACTGAGCTTTTCAACCGTCCTGTGTTCTTCACCTGCGTATTCTGGGCCATTACTAAAAAGGTCATAGATTTATACTCTCAGAAACAATAACCATAAAACTGATTAATTTTCATGATTTAGTCATAAAACACAGAACAATAACAAGTTGTTACACATAAAAACTGAATACCAATTAGAAGTGTTAGGATCTGCAGGTCAGTTCTCAGTGGAGATAATAATAAATCTCTATCACTGAAATTAGTTACTAATTTAACTGTCCTCAAATAACTATGCTTTTGAGGATCTCTACTTCACTGATGATGGAAATCCATTGCAGTTAAAGATGTAAATTATAAGTGAAAGGTTGGTTTGTTTTTTTTGTCTAACACCTTGGACCTTCCAGAGGTCACTGAAAAGTCTTCTGAGACTGGTTGTGTCTCCTCACCTCAGCCTGCCATGCCAGAGCTGTGGCATTGAGTGCAGCGATGCGTCCAGCTCCGAGGACAGCGATGGTTTCCCCATCATCGTCCACCACCTTAAAGTCCAGGTCTTCGTTGTACTTCCTCCTTTTGACCTGCCGCCCTGAACGCCTCTTCTAAAAAGATAAATAAGAAAAATCAACACTGCTGCTTGTTTTCAGTCAGGGGTCAAAGGTGATGATCATCACGGGATTATTAAAAAAAAAAAAAAAGATCTCTCACCGCATTATCCAGCTGGTCCTGGCTGTCCTCCCCACCCATGTTCAGGGTGGACAGTGAGGTAGTGTCGTCACTCTCTGCTCCTTCCTGTACAGCTGCTTCCTGGTTTCTCCGCTTACCCTTCTTCTTCTTCTCCACTGGCGCAGCACCAGGATCTCTACACAGGACAGGAAATGAATGTACGACTGATTGACCCGTGGCTGCATCGTCACCAGAGACACTGACATTAAGGACAGTTGAGGCTGGTAATTCACTTCTCTAACAGAGCAAAATTATTGGATCCTCGGACAAACCAATAAGGAGTGAAGACCTGCTGGTAGAGCAATAGTGTTGCTAGTTTGAGTCTCCAGAATGATGAGAAAAAAGGTGTAAAATAAAGCGTTCCTTAGACTAGTTTAGCCTCATCTATAAAGATATTCTTAATTTTCAAAAGTTTTCTAAATTCAACCTCTCCAGCGGAAGTTTTTAATTCAACTTGTTTCAGTTCACAAATTATTTTTAAAAAATAAACAGCACACTGTGTATACGTACTCACTTTCACCCAGGGGTTACAAATCTGGGATGATGTGAATGATGAAAAAAAGGGCTTACTGAGATCACACATACAATAAGTACTTTATTTTTTATTTTGATATCAATGCTGATTGGATTATTTTCTTTTAACTTTTGTGAGTCAGAAAGATAAATCCAGGTAGTAAAGCTCATCTCTCTTCCTTCAGTAACTTACCTGGGTTTACGGCCCCTCTGTTTGGGTGCTGAGGGTGCTAGGGTCTTACTGTGACCCTGGCCATGGTTCTTGGCCTGGGTTTTCTGCATCTGTACTGGGACTTTGACATGAAGTGTTGGTGGAGGAGGAGCAGGAGTTGCTGCTATGCAGGGGATTGACAAAACAAAGAAAACTATTTTAACCACATATGAACAAAACATGAGGTATGACAAGACAGATACATGTTTACTTCCTGTTAATCATCTCGTTTAATACATAATTTTAGATTTCCCCATTGTGGGAATTATAAAGGACTTCCTAAGATAAGCAGAGCTAAGGAGGTTTATAATTTAGGGCAGCAGTAAAAGGTAGATTGTTACTGTACTTCTGTCCCAGTGCTGTAACCAAGGGCCACGGCTGTGTGTATAACCAGGTGTTACTTCTCATCAAACAACACACAGGCACATTGACTGACCCCTGAGGCACCACGACCTGAATCCCTAAATAACATCCACATGTTCCCACGTACGTACCTTGGTTTGCTGGTAGTGGAGGTAGGATCTTGACCTTCGGCTTCCTCCCTCTTTTACCAGGCACCTTAATCGGCACTTGAGCCACTCCATCAGACGTCTGAGCTGGCCCTGTGGCCACACACAACTTTTCGATCACCACATTCTTCAGACCCGCCCCTCTCTCTTTCTTGCACTCCTTCCCTTTACTCCTGCGATCCTTCTTCTCCTTGCCCTGCTTGGGCTCCTTGCTCTTCCTCAGTGTGACCACCGTCACCTCCCTCTCATCTCTTCTTCTCTTTGCTTTTTCTCTATGGTTTGCTTCTCTCTCTCTCTTCCCCCACCTCTCTTTCCCATTCTTGCTTGTCCTTTTTCTTCCGTTTCTTCTTCACTCTACCTCCACCTCCACCATCATCCTCTTCACTTAAGGAGGAGGGAGGTCGTGGGGCCCCTGCAGAGTGCTTAGTAGTGTGCGCCACAGTGGCCGTGCAATGATTGGATGTCGTCGTGCTGCCCACTGGGGTGAGTAGGCGGAGCTGGTCCTTGGGACCAAAGACCAGGTGTCCCCGAGGGATTGTAGGGTTTGTAGTTTGTGCGTTACTGTTTTGGTCCAAGGCTGAGGATGAGGAAGAGGAAGATGAAGAGGAGGACGCTGCTGCAGTTGTGGCCAGAGGTGGCGTGTGCTTTAGGAGACCAGTGAACATCTGAAAATTAAAATGAGACAAACAGTGAAGTACATGTATATATAGTGTATATATATATATATATAAACTGTTATTCTTATTGAACAAAGTTAAATAAAATACAGATAACTGAAATGTACCTACTGTAGCACAAACAACTGAAATACTGAAACTGACAACGCCACCAGTGCTCCATGCCCTGTACCAGAGGTCCGCCCCATGTTCTGAGAACCTCTTTTTATTTCGTAATTTCATTTGAATTATTTTCAAGAGACTAAAGTTGTTTCTACAGACCAAAACAGCAGCCTTTAACTAATGTATAATCGTTTAATATGAAGCCATTTTTATTCTATATATCAAATCCATTTAGGATTTGATATATAGAATAAATATATAGAATATATAATATAAAATAAAATATGTTGACAAAGTGAAAACCTGATCCAATCTAAACACTGATGCTTTACTATAACAATAATACTACACACAACCATAGTACTACAGACCAATTACATTTTCAATAAATGAGACCTAACTTAGAATGAAACTAATCACCAGAGAAAAATTTAAAATTTAATTACTTTATTAAAATACATCAAAATACCTAAGCTCCAAAACCAAGAAATACAAGATCCCAGGTCAATGCAAACAGCTGTTGAATTAATAAGGTTTATAATACAAAAATCATGCAATAGCAAGAACAGGTTCACAGAAAAAAACATGATGTTCAGTGCTGCATTCAATGTAGTGTTAGTATAAAAAATATTTCCGACATTGTTTGGCCCATTCTCATTAAAGGAGAAATATTCCTTCAATGGAGGCGTTAAGTCAACAGCAAGCAGTGGTGTTTTTAGAATTCCAACGTCACTGTGATAGTTTTCCCGAGGCTACTGAATTTAATTAATACTAACCAAGGACAAGGTGAATCCTTATTAAATCTGACCATGAACTTGAAAAATGTAACCATGGTTTCAAAAACACATCTGTACACATTATCAGAATATTGTGTGATGTGTTTATAATATATAGATATTTAGATAAAATCAGTCTTCAAAGGCTGACTGTTGGCAGCTTAAAGTTTTATGCTGTTTTTTACGAAGAAAAAACTTCTTTAGTGAAATGTTCCCCCTTTGAGCATCGTATTTCTTTTTAATCACGACTTTGCTGGTAATTATTTTAGCTCTGTTTGAGCACTATTGATTGAGTCAGAGTTGAAAAACTGAGCAAGACTACAATAAAAGTGGAGATGGGCTGCTTAGGCTAAAATACTATAGAACAGTCAATGGCTACAAGCTAATGAAAAAGTTGAGAACTCAGCTGTTTATTGGATATTGGTGTAGTATCGTTGACAAATCTTATAAGGTTGCAATGTTTTGCTGTAGGGCCTTTGGTAAAGAGCTAGAAATGCAAATTCAAATATGCATCTAGTGTATGTATAAATAACAGCACAGAATTAGGCCTTATAATAATAATAATTATGTTTAAAATGTATCCAACAGGCAGACAGATAGCAGATGATTGGCTTATTTCTATCAATTATCACAGATGAATTCACATGACAAAATGTGCTGCAGTTTATAATAATTAAATTGTAAATAAATTCACTAACGGACAATATTGTGGTCTTCGATGTCTAAAACAGTTTGGCCCAAAGGGAATCAACCAACAAGCATATGATGCCTGCTTGATAGAAGTGAGAAGTGAGCAGAGTGAGCATGTTAACAATGATATAATGATACAATAAGCATGCTAACAATGATACAACAAACTACCATGATTTCAGTGACAGGCTGAGACAGGATCTATGGCAGGCGATCTATGGGCAAACTTTTTGACTCGTCGGCCACAATTGTCCTAAAATTGAACAGGGGGGCCGGGTCAGGAACAGATAGATGGAGCGTTCGCGTGAACTAAGATAAATGACACGTAAAAGTCAGGTATAAGGGCTAAAATGCTTTTATCATTTTCTACGCCATCTATTGGGGAAACATGGGTATTGCAAGGAAAAGGCAGAAGTATAATCTTCTACCTTAGTCTATCTTAGTGAACCACTGCACACAAGGAAATGTGACCTCTGCTTTTTATAATATAAATAAACTTTATAATTTGGAAATGTTTGGCGGGCCGAATTACGAAGCTGAAGGGGCCGCATCTGGCACCCGGGCCTTGGTTTGCCCATCCCTGATCCATGGTGACTTCCATTCTAATGCCTTGTAGAAAGGACAGGGATTCTGAAAATAGGTTAAAGTTCTCTCTTTAGTGTTGAGCTCTGAATATGGAGCCCACCCGTCTCCACATGGACACGGTTTTGCCGAACCCATCGGTTCTCCTCGACACGCCTACGTGTACATGAGTCTGATGGCGGTTGTCAGGACAAATGACTGCATGGTTCCTATGACAGCCATCAGGATGGGGACAAGCAGCTGATACACTTTACCTCTTTTTAGAACCCACACACTCTGATGAGGGATGCATGCATCAGGTCAGGCCATCGTGGAGAGGACGGTGTGACGTCTGGGCATGTTTGTCTGCAGGAAACCTCAAGTGACTGGTGTATTTTTGTCTCTCAATGAAACAAAAGGGAAATGTGCGTCTATGCCAGTGAATGTGTGTGTGTGTGTGTGTGTGTGTGTGTGTGTGTGTGTGTGAAATGGTGACGTATCCCCAAGATGTGTAAGAAGTGTAGCACAGCCATATGCATTTTTGTAAGTGCGGAGCCAGAGCCGTAAATGGCAGTAAAACCCAGTGGGTGTCGTGAGGCAGATGCAGATGCTCTGACACACTCTGCCTCTCAAACAGGTACGAGGAACTGTCTTGGTGAATCACTTGCTGATATAAATGCACACGCACATAAAGATGGGCACAGGCAGCTAACTCAATGGCCTGTTGGTTTGGGAATGGAAGGGGGTATCATGGCCGTTGCCATGGAAACTGGCTCTCCGCACTAAGCTGCAGGAAAGCAGACGTAAACACACCATCACCATGGTGACTATTTCACTGCCAGGTTATTTCAAAGTATGACAGACTGGATTATTTCATCATACCTGATGTCAAACCAAATATTTCTTTTTTTGGTCAGGTGACCCTGACATTATCTAAAAATGTAATTGCCAAAATTTTCCAGTATTCAACATTGTAATCGCACTATTGCAGATGATGGAATCCTGAATATTTGGTAAAGAGATGGGATTTCATTTATTTTTAATTTAAGATACACAAACAATGTGTTTGTTTTGCTGAATAACAGCTTGACGAAGAGCCTCCAAGACTTCAAACTTTAGATAATGACTAATGTTTAAAGAAAAACCGTGGGAGTGCTGATTGTTTGTCTGACAAAAGAACAGAAACACAGGCACTTCAATGGTTCTCATTTTCAAACTTAACAAATGCTTAGGAATGGTTCCAGTTTATATGGTTCAGACTGTCCAGACATACAGCAGCAGGTCAAGGGTGAGTGCATTCACTGTTTTCCCACCTGCTTTTTTAAAGGAACATGTGAAAAATGGCCAACATTCATACATTTAGGAAGAACACTGGAGGTCAAACTGGAGAAGTTCAGCTCTCAGTTAAAACATTTTCCGGCTCTTGATCGGGACTTACTAGGTCTAGTCTTCCCTATAAACTAGCACATTAGCAGTACTTAGTATTTACACAGGCCTCCATCACAGCAGTGGATTAACATTCTGACCTTCATTTTAATTACAAGTATCGACTCAGGCCTGGGACGAAGAGTGGATGAAGGAAACCTTGTATCCATGATCAAGATGCAAAAACTGAGCAGTTTGTTTTAAGTTTGGACTAATCCTTAAAAGATAAGCAGCTGCAGTTACTGTGACACATCACTGTGGTTATGGGGGTTTCACTAAGAGATCTGATTTAGGAGTAACATGTAGTGTTTGGTTTAAGTTTACTGTCAGGATACCATTTAAAAACCTTGTGCAGTGAGCAATGAAGGGCGCTAATGTTAAGTAGGCCACTCACACCGGGATGAACAACACGACACAAACATCAGACGTCAAGTAGGCCACATTTGCATGATACCACAAACTTCATCTGACACAAAAAGCTAGCTGAATAAAAATGTCTCCCTAACATGACTGAAAGTAGCCTGTGGTCATTACTGTTAACTTAATACGACAAAGGATAAGCTCGGCCAGGCACAACACTTATGCCATTTGTTTCAATGGGGAAAAGTGGACAGGATACGAAGGTACAATATTTAAGTGTTCACTACTACTAATATTTAAAAAACATTCTTTTTTTTACAAAAATAATCAAATTCAAGCAACATACATTTTCTTTGGCACACAAATGTTTAAATGCACCAGTGACAGGTTTTCAGTTTTTGTTACACATCTGACAGACATTTTCTTATGCTTTTTATTCTTTAATATAAACAGTCTTTAAAGCAACTCAGGGTTATGTTTCACTGAAGTTACTGTTACGTGTTTAATTGACCATGTGACAAATTGAATCCTTGAATCCTGAACTTTGCGATTCGGCAGAAGCACTAACCACTCTTCCCTCGTTACTCACGTCCTCTTATGCAGTAAACTACGAACCCAATTTCCAGAAAAGCTGGTATATTTCAGACTTACTTCTATAAGGTCTAGGTTGCTATTTTTTTGGCGATGTTCCATTGTAGCTAATTCAGCATTAAGTAATGACAATGACAGGCCCTGGCAACAAGATAAAACAGTTGCATCTGGTCTGCGCAAATATGAGGAGCAATTGTTTGATCAAATAAAAAAAATGGTGAAAAACATAATTATTAAAAGACCCAAAATGTTGTTTGAATCCATTTCAAATCACAGACACCGTCACATGAGAGTCAGTCTCTGTGTAAACACTGATGTAAATGTTGTTAATCCAATAAAAGGAACACGCTCACCTCACACTGACACACACCCTCGTACTTTGCACAGCACCACTGCAGAGCTGAATGACTAAATATACATGTATGACGTGTAGCAGATGTGTATGACACACACCTACACACCTAGATAGATATACACACACACACACACACACACACACACACACACACACACACACTCCTTCATGCCTCAGTGTGTTGTCATGGATGGCTACACCTGTAAATAAAAAAAGAACAAGCATACAAACACACCCATTTAAACACACTCACACATAAATACACACACAGAGACAGAAACACACACACAGTCTGTAGTGACGTGCTGCAGTGTAGCAGGCTCTGCCAGCCCAGTAAAACCCACCAAACACAACTGAGGGAGGCTGCCTACAATCACACTGCCTATGAATCAATAATGCTGCCTCACAAACAAGTATTACACACACACACACACACAGACACACGCACACAGCATCTGTCTCTCGGTCACGAATATAGAACATAAGCACTGCAGTCTCATCAATGCTGCTTTCTTTCACAGCTACAACAGCCAGAGAAGAGGATTTAAAAACAGTGCTATTGCTGATGCTAAGCTAACATCGCTGCTTGCACTATGATGAACAGGTTAACATGTGTCTGCTATTTGTTGCCCCGTTTTCTTTTACAACTAAGCATCAAACTGCGATCATGTGTAAAACAAAAAAAAAACATACAATGTGTAAATATATATGATATATATTTTACATATATAAAAAAACTGCTGGCACAAAGCCTAAAAGCATTACTTTTTACTATACTTTTTATTTATCACAAATAGACAGACACACACAGGAGTTTGCCATCTTGCTCAAAGACACTATGATAATTCTCCCAGAAGGTGACCTCATCAAACAAGCACATCGGGAGAAATTATGGGAAAAAAAAAAGCTACTTAACCACTGCAGTTAAACAATATAGCCTGGATCTATACTGGTGTTTTTTTTAAAGGTAAAATCACTAAATGTCTGTTTGCAGCAGACTCTAAAACAACTGTTTTATATGAAGCAGGAGCCACAGTTTACCAAAAGACACACAATAACCTTCAGGTGAAAACACTTACTTTCACTGTAATGAATTTAACGTGTTTAGAAAAAAAACAAACTTTTATAACCATGTTTGTTTGTGTTTGTGCGTGTGTATGTGTGAGAGAGAGAGTACAAACCCGCTGCTTGTCCTTTCTGTGTATTTTCATCTTCTATCCCTTCACTGCATCTGTTGAAAAGAAAGGACACACGTGTGACTTTTGTAGTTTTCAAAAGAGAACACATACCAATCAGACGAAGCACATCAGCAGAGCTTGAATAAAACATAAATATGCAACAATACGCAAACGTGAACCACTGATTTTAATATTCCTGGTCTTAGAATCATGTTTTAGGGAACAATGGTGGCAAGATGTATAAATTTGATGGTTAGACATGATCAGAAAATTCTGTAGAATGTAAGCCTTGTAATTAATGAATGAATTGCAATTTTATCCAACATTTTACACAAAAAAATAGTTTAAAGGTTCATCTTTCATCTCTATTTTCTATACATTTTCATTTTTTCTACTACATTCACAGGTTAGTACAATCTCACAACACAGTTTGAAAAAAAAAAACTGAGAAGGGTGTGATTGATGTTTTAACACATTAACTTCTCTGTAATTATTTAAAATGAATGGATAAAAGTCTGTGCTCTAATAATTTATCAACATATGGGAAAACTCCACCATTTCTGTTGAAAATGTCAGTGAGTAGCACAGGTATTGATTTAATACCATTTGTTTGTTTTCTTTAACTGTTGTCCTGAGTCGGTGGATGTTCGTTAGTGACAGTTTTGCTTCTTAAATTCAACACCTTAGTTCAGTCAGCACTGGCTTTGTGTGTGTGTGTGTGTGTGTGTGTGATAGCAAAACACTCTGCTGCTTCAAGCAGAACTCAACAAACAAGTGACAATAAAAGAAGGTCAACACCTTCCTGTCGAAGCCCCCTTGGGGCTCTTAAAGAAATCAGATTCCAACATCTACTTGTATCTGGACAAGTCGAGAGACCAATTCAGACTCAAGGAATATATATATGTCAGCTGGAGTATGATTAAACTGTAAGCTAAAGGACCCACAGTCCACCAGAGCAGGGTGGAGAAAAGTCAAGTGATAAATGAACGGACCTTGCATACTCCAGCTCTGAACCGTGTTATGTAAGAAAACAGGTGAAGAAGACCTGGGGGAGGGGAGTCCTGAACAGGTCGGAGAGCAGCACAACAGGTTGCACAAAATTCCCTAGGCATCAATAAGTTACATGTTACAATTATACGTCAGCTTCAAACATACTGTAAATGCTTTGGAGCAAACAGTATAACTGCAGCAAAAATAAACTGCTCAAAAATAAATAACAAATAGTTAAAACTAACTGGTTTTTGCTTCCATAGTACTTCTCTAGTCTTGTTGACCACTTCCTGTCTTCATGTACTGTACTTCCTTAGCCACAGCTGTGTCATAAAAACGTATAGTCAAAAAGGCTGTACAATTAAATGTTCGTAAATAAATTACATTTTTACTTTTGCACATAAAATAAAAATCAGTGATAAATACGGTGACTAAAGCTGAACTAACCAGGTGAAAGGTTATTCAAACCCTGAAAAATGATAATCCCAATGTGGCATCATTTTATTGGGATTTAAACTGGCTCATTAGTAAAAGCAAACAGTGATACCATGTTGTTTTGTTGTCCACTGAATAATCTCCTCTGGTCTCTCCTCAACTACATGGTCAGACCAGGCTATAAAAGCAGCTGAACTCTGAGTCAAACATCTTTAGTAATTACTCACATGACTAAGTGGCTTTTTAAAATATAATTAAAATAAAAAAGCAAAATAAAAACAAAAAAAAAGTCTGATATTCTGCACAATACATTAGTCATCCATTCTTCATCTTCTGCTTAATCCTTTTAAGGGTCTCAGGTTGAGGAAGGTGCAAAGATGGGCTTACACCCTGGACGGCTTTGTGTCACATGTAAAGACAAGCAACCATTCACACTCACATTCACACCTATCATCAATTAAAAGTCAACACATTAACTCCGTCTCCGTTTTTGGACATGTTGTCAATATAAGTACACCGTTTAAACCATTAAAATGAAGAACATAAATACAACACCTGACTGGCACAGAAAAAGGAGAAGTTGCACAAATTATGCACATAATGTTTTAAAGCACTAAGTAAAATGCAAAAAAGCCATGAGAAACGTTAAACTACTCGTGCAGTAGTCAAATAATATTAAAATGTATAATAATTTTAGCTAAATATTAATTATATTATATAAATTATAGTGAACTCTTTAAATATATTTACTGTATAAATACTTTGTTATATATATATATATATATATCTCCAAACCACAAGGAAACAGACAGCAGATACTGAAGAACAGATGGTTTGTTTTATAGTTTTTCACTTATCATTTTAACTACGAAGGATAAAAAAACATTAATGAATATTAATTCTTAAAACAAATCCTTATTTTACAGATCAACCTGGTGATGATGCTATTGTGTTGTGGTTTCCTCCTTTTTTCATCACTGACTCTTTCTAGTAAGTTCTCCTGTCCTAGAAAGCTGTAGCAGAGGTCATATTTCCTCTGGTCACTTTTACAGAAGAGCAGCTGCTCCTCTGATTTTGCACCTGCTCTGTGGAATCACCGTTTTACTGTTTTAACACATGGAGGATAAAACTGTCCCCTGTGTTACTCTGCTCTGCACCAGCAGACATGCTTGGGTTCTTCCACCAATCTCTATTTTCATTACATTACCAAAGAGTATAAGTTTGGACCTGACTCAACACTGCCACCTTCACAGCTGTGTCCTGTCTTCATGTTCACTGACCTGCAGGTGAAAGCCATGTGCTCATGTGCAAAAAGGCACAGAACTGGCTCAGAAATGTGGACATTAAAGTTCATGGTCCACCAATGGAGTTAAATATTATAATTATGGTCATAATTATTCAATTATATGGGTGGGTGGATGAATGGATGGATAGAGGCTCACTTTGTGTATAAATGTTTTTATGTCAAGTGATGCTTTCATATCACATAGAAACTACATATACAGTAAAGATTTTAAAAAAGCATTGGTGATGTTCAGACAACACCATCCTGACAGAATTATAGTTCAGAAAACTCAGAACATCTGGCACTAAATGTTCATGTTAAAGCTGAATCTTAAGCTGTACACACAATACCACTTCAACAGTCATTACAGATGTTGAAAAGACTTGGAGTTCTCACTCACAGTCTGGTTTCAGCACGATTTGATTACAACAACTCAAATGATGACGAAATACACTGTGTGCTCTGCTTCAGATACAGCTACAACACCATTAATGTGGTAGAAATAACCAGACAAAACACTAGGAGTCGACCTTCATCCCTGAGTTGACTGTCAGAATACTGACTGAACAATCTGACTAACAGCGGCTCTGTGGGTAATGCACTCAAACACTATGAAAACACGCACGCACGCACGCACACACACACACACACACACACACACACACTGTTGACAGAAACAAGAGAAATATAATCCCCCCCTTCACCCCTCCGACCCAGACCTCATGAATCCTAATTCTTGCAAAGGTAAAGGTGAAGATTTTCTTTCTGAGCAAAGGGGACTAAACGCCAAAGAAAATAATGCCATCTTCAAATAGATGACATTAACTGACAATTTGGCGTGTCATCTACAACCAAACTCACGAACATGTGATTTAAACTTAACTGACTGACATAAATATTTTTTTTTGATAAGGAAGGTATTTTTGTGGAACTGTGAAAAATGTAAAAACAAAACAAAGAAGTGACAGTTACAAGAGACACATGTTTGTCATATAGTCAAGTAACATTAATGATCTGCTTTCTCACTGTTTGGAAAACTGCCTTCCATGTCAGGTAACCTCTTTAGTACATTTAATATCATCTTAGGATAATGGCAAATTGGCAGACAAAGACACAAATTACAGCAATGCCATCCCAGGGTTGAGTGGAACATACTAATTTAAATAAACTGAACTTTTTTATGGCTTAGTAAATTTCAGATTTGTCTAAATTTGAATGCCTCACTACTGGAAACTATGAATGATTGTGAGAACTGATTAAGGGGTTTTGTGAAATTTGTAGATTCATAAAACACAGGACATGATGGTAAACTGTCTATTGTGGTTTTGATGGTTTTGCCATGAGGTTTATGTTTATAGTGAATTAGGAGTTATTTTACAGTCATTGGAAGGGCATGATTTTTGGGACATCATCAGTAGTGTATCAATAATTACCTTATGATTCTGTTTCTTAAGAGCAATAATCAAGTCATTCCGGTCAATGTGATAATAATTAAAAAATAGCTACTAACCAAGCTACTCCTTAACACCACATTAGGTCTGTTGGAAATATTGGTAGAAAAATAATCAATAATTTCCAATTATTGAAAACATTGACAGCCCTATCAAAATCTTCTCCAGTTATTTTGTGAGTCATTAACAAAGTGCTCATGAATACGTAGATTAACATTATAATCTATATAACACACAAGTATTTTTCTGAAATACATTTCCACCATCAGTGCGACTGCACAGATTAAAACTTAACTAGGGTTGAACAAAAAAGACAACTGAACTTTAATGTATTAACTCTCATACAACACTGGTTTGCTAAATATTTATTAAATTTAAAGAGTTTCATTTACATTGAGTCCTCTACCTCCTACCATATTTTACAAAAAATAGATGAGAGAAAAAAGAGTTGAATGAAAAGTTTACAAGCAACAGTTTGCACATCACCGCTCGAATACAAACATGGCATAGCACCTAAAAACAGTAAGCTATCTTGTCTGCATTAGGTCCGCTTTGAGTATATGAACATATCAGAATTTGCATATTGTCATATGTTTTAGTCTAATAATCATCATGTGCAACAAATGCATCATTCTTCAGATACGCCCACACCACACTGTTAACCCTGCTCTGTCATCCAAATGCTTTTTTTAAATTAATGAATTTTTTAAAGTCATTTCGTTTCTGTAATTGTCTTTAATTGGTTTGTTTAATAAATGTTTTTTTTTCTAAAGTGAACTATTCTCGGCTGTGAAGCTGAACTCCTGTTTTCAGTCTCGCTCTGTGCGTGTCTGTCACTTATTATAACATGACGAAAGCAATTATCTAAAAATTCCTCATTAGTTCTTGTGCTGATATCACTAGTTGACATATTTATACATTTTTGGAAATCATTTTTGGACCAGGCTAACAAACACTGAGCACCCCCCTCCAATTAGTCACTCTAATTTTAAAAAATGTAATCATTTTCTACTTTATGGTTTTGTATCTGGAAGCCTTTATTGTGTAGTATTTGTAGTTGTTTTTCATTTGATTATTTGCAGAAATAAAACCTTTGATAGAATAAAACCCGTCAGATTTACAGCATTTAAAAGTAAACCTCCAAAGGAAGGTAATACAGCCAACTAGACTAAAATGCCATGGAGAGAAAACCTCGCAGTGACCTGAGGGTGTCTGAAGCTGTTCCTGTTTCAAGAGACTTCTTCTTTCTACAACTGCCAACACACAAAAGAGAAGGTCAAAATATTAAGGCTCTCTCCAAACTAAAAATGTCCTCTTCACAACCTATATCATTCACCCATTCATAATTTTCTCTCAACCAGGGCATGTATTTACAGCACCTTGTCCATCGCACATAATCACACACTGCCGAAGCAGACACTAGTACAAGTTCAAGAGAGTTCAGAAATGGATCAGTCCCCCTGGTTGTAGGAAGACCTATCCACTTTACAGACTAACCCAAACATTATCATCCAGGTAACATGTAAACCTCCAAAGCCCCCACTAACCCTGGGATGATAACAAATTATGCTAGATGATATATACACTTCCTCTAATGTGATGATAACATAGCATATATTGTATTCAAGTACACCCATTCAGATGCAATAATTTCCTTATGAGTATTTTTTTATGATTATCAAATGTCCAATAGTACCGAGATTAAAAGGAACAAATGTGTTGACTTTGAGGTGAGATGAGGGGTTGACCACAGTCCTATTTTCAAAACAGAGGTGTGCAGAGGCTGCAGTAACGGTTTGGGAACTACTGCATTGACCAGAGCAAATGTATGTACAAAAGCATATGGAGAAAAGTTTATAAAATTCCAGCACCCTGGTTCTAATGTAAACAAAGTAAGCAACAGAGAAAAAAAATACATTGGGATTTGGGAGATTATTTAAAAAAAAACAAAAAAAATTAACGTTTTTATCTCAAATATTTACTGACATTTTGTGTTTACACCTGAACTCAAGCCTTATACTCCACTGAGATTTTAACTCTGTACTCTATACATGTTTCGGAGTTCTGTTTATTTTGTTGTGTATAACTAGAACGGATTACTAAATAAAATACAGGGAGTTTAAAGATTAATTATCCACATCAAACACTGGAATGTACAGAAAAAGAATCCAATGCACAGCTCTTTGTTTAAATGCAGATGTATGCAGTGTAAATGATTGTTCACACAATGCATGTTTCATGCATTTGCAACAAAAACAAAACAACTCAAGTACCATTACAGTTTTTAATTTTTTGGCAATCTTGGTTTGTAAAATCTGAATATAAGCCGCAGCCTTTTTGCCATGAAATCCACATCTGAGTCTTTGGAGCATCTCTTTGTAACAGTTTTTTCTAATGCTGAGCTTCCAGCGGAGTGCTCCGCTGATAAGACATTGAGTATTCTGGTGCTTGTCTTAGATCACCATACTGTAGTTTCTGCTCAAACAATCCTGCAGCCCCATCCACAGTTTCTTAATGAACCAATACATTTTTCTAAAGGGTCTCCTGACAAAATAAGAGTTCTTAAACACAAGATTCAATTCACTGATGCATTAGAAATCCATAAGCAATGTGCAATAGAAATGTGCTCCACTGTTCTACCTTGCTGTCAGCCAACAGTATCAACATTTAATCTCTCATGCACAGCTGTGCAAGGCAACAGGGCCTTGTCTTCTATGCTCTTCATATTCTCCCTACTAAAAAGGTGACCTGCAAAAATTCGGTTTTGGTCACCCAGCCCCCACATACACAGACACACAATGTAACTTCAGCATACTCTTTATGAAAAACCTTAAGTCAAAGCACTGAGTATGAACATTTGAAATATTTATTTATTGTATATTATGTGAAGGCAGTACCAGAAACCATGGAAGTCTGAGGAGGCTACAGCCAACAGACTCTGAACAGGAGATCAACCAAGACTAAACAAGAAGTGTGCGTCTGACAGATGTGCTACATCTGTCATAATAGCTGGTTGTGTTTTTGCACGAAACGTAAGTCTTGTTTGAAAAAAAAAACCCACACATTTTTGCAAATTGCTCTCAACTTGTGCTAACAACAGACTGAAAACAATGCTAACCTCTTTAACCACTCATGCAAAACAGTCTGGAAAGAGGAACCTACAAGAGTACAAAATAAAAGAGGGGATGAAAGAAAGACTGGACTCGTGTAGAACACTTCAACCTGTGGTACAGCAGCTGATGTACAACATTACGTCTGGAAGCAAAGAAGAACCAATTTTACAGTTATAGTTATAGCCATAATATCATTTCACCTGTTAAGGTCCACTGCTCAATTTTAAACTGCAAATATCTTTGGGCAGGATGGTCAATAAATAAGACATCATTTGCAGACATTCTTTGCATTGTTAAAGCAGTGGTTTCTAGCCCACATACAGTACCCAGAGCTATCATTGGGGTACAGCAGGTCAAATTAATTCAAATTTTAAGTTTCTTTATTTGTGCCACTATGGGAACATTGCATGGAGAATGGCAGTTTGGCAGAAAGGATTTTACAAAAGGTTTGTTTTTGTTTGCTTTACAGATTGAGTTATTATTTCCAACATGCTTTTACTTAGAGATAAAAAATGCCAATATTTATATTTTGTTAAAATATGTAGGATTGAAATGCACAGACTGTGGTTACACTGACTGTACTCAAACTTGGACAACAATTCAATTTTCTGGTTGGTTAAACACTTCTATTCAACAGTGAAATATCAACACCTGAATTTCATTTGTAAAGACCTACAGTACAGTACAGTGATGTGACTTTGTGTTTGATAATACTACATCCCTTTAGTTACGTCTGCGTGTTCTGAAAATAAATAGTTTATTATGATGTCAGACATTGTAACGATTCCCTACATGTGACAGTAGGGCACCTGCTTTGTCCAATTACTGCAGATTATTGGACTAGTTTGGCCAATTTAATTTAATACTTAGTTGAAGAAACAAAGGAAATACAGCATGATGATAGGGAACAATCTTTAGTAATGACTAAAAGACATATGCTCCAAAAACGTATTTTGCAGCCCAGAAAATAAGTTTATGGGTCATCTTACTGAAAAAGCTATTTTAGGCTGAGTTCAAATCTGTTTTTCAAACTTTTTGGTTCACAAACTGCCTTCAGGAACGGATTCAGTTAGAAAAACATGGTTCCACTGTATACATGTGTGTTTATACTATATATATCTGCATTATCTTTTTTAAGGTAAAGACATCAATGGATTGTTATTTAAGCTTAGTTTAAGCTTTTTTTTTTTAGCTAAGTTTCACACACAATGATTCACCTCTGAGACCACCTAATAACCCATAGCAATTATTTTGATGCCGATAACAGCAGACTGCAGCAGTAGCAAAACCTACAAAGTATTGGGTGAATTACTGTAGTACTACGTGTTCCAGTGGGACCCTTCAAACATCCAAGGCTTCTGCTTCTGCCTATCATTTGCAAGAGACACCAACACTTGATATAAACCAAAACAGAACAAAACGTTATGATAAAAATGCAGCAGCAGTGTAAGCTAAAAATTACAGATTGTCATATCAGTAAAATAGGTAGTAACAACTGCCTGAGGGGAAAAGCCAAATTACAAGAGGTAAAGTTTCAACTAGCACTAATCACGCCTCAGATAAACCTCATAGGCTACAAAGAGGTAAGAGATTTGAAGAGTCTGATAATAAAAAGTTCAATATATGTAGTTATATACAGGTATGTATATTATATATAGAATATATATTGAAAAAATATTTTTATATATTAAAGATGAAGACTAGATTACCTAATAGATTAAGTAGGAGAATGAATATAGAAATAGTCTTTTTATTCATAGTCAGACACCAGTGATTGTCCTATTGATGTATGAGATGCACATTGTCTGAGGCATCATCAACCACTGTTATGCAGCATACTTATGACACTACAGGATAAATATGGAGAAGAATCTCAATATTCTATTGAACAGTGTACCTTCAACAACATGTGCCAAACACTGACCCAGTTTTTAAAACATCAACCATTGATAAAAAAGTACAATACTGGCTAGGGTAAGCTTCTTCTGCTAATCTTTATCCCACCTCTCCTTTTTAGGGGGTGTTTTTACAGCAGCTCTGCATCCTTACAGTTGACTTTTACAGGGAAATATTTCAAGCCAGAAACGTGCTGATGAATTGCCAAGGAATGAAGAAAATGAACAAGAAAACATAGGGAAGGATCCCTGCTGATGACCAAAGCAATATGTACCTTTAGTGCACTATTTTTTTTTTTTAATAATTAAGGAAGGAAGGAAATTTGCTGCATAACTTAGATCATACATGTCAAACTCAAGGCCTGGGGGCCAAATGCGGCCCTCCAAGCCATTCTGTGTGGCCCGCAGGATCTTAAAAAGCATTTAATAAAGTCCATGCAGCAGAGTTTATCAACCTATAAAATTAAAAGGTCTTTTTTTATTACACAGCAATGAACAATATTTGTAGCTTGAATAAATAATAATCAATTGAGTATTAGTAAACAGTATTAGTCTGTTATGGAGGAGCTACATCTATACCAGACTCTATTCTGTTTGTATCAAAGTCTGAATGACTTATTTTAAAATATTGCCAGATTATAGTCAAATAAAGAAAGTAAATGGAAAAAAAAAACATTTTTGAATGAAGAAAATTAGAATTTTTTCACTGTGTCCCACTGCGGGCTGGTACCAAAGGACCTATGGACTGGTACTGGTCCGCGAACCGGGAGTTGGGGACCCCTGATCTATACAGTGTTCCATTTTAAACCAGCCCTTCAACAGGAACTGTACTGCTGATGTGGCCCCCGGTGACACCCCTGACTTAGATGGTTTAAATTGCCAACTTTTGTAATAAAATATATTGCTCAACCCTTACCTATGTATAACAAAACATTCTCAGAGCAAAGCCACCAAATCCTTCTCCATCCTTTGTGTAACAATAAAAGTCATAGAATCATTGATGTGGAGTCAACATCCAACGATTGTTTAACTTTTACTTTAAAATAATTAGCTTTTAATGGCCCCACTGTAGTATGTTTGCATAGCATTTGGAGACCATTAGCCTTGGGCTAGTATACCTGGCCAGGTGAAAGCCCGTGGTGAAAGGGCAACACACGTATTTATGACACACGCACGCACACCACAGGCTGTCAAGGCTATATATGTTTACAGACGCTAAAAAAGCTAAAGCATATAGCATAAGCAGGGGTTAGCTTAGAGCTAGCCTCAATGCTGTCAGACCCCGGACCGCCACAAGTTAGGAGAGCAAGCCCGCAGGAAGAAGAGGAAAAAGAAGTTCCTGCCGAGCCATCGGCTTCCTGGGATAAATACAAAAGACACACACAGCACACACGGACACTGAACAGAAGAAACCGTGTCCTATTATGTGTTAGCAGTCATAGCTACTGTGCTAGCTCTCTCCGCTAGCTGTGTAATGTCACTGCATCGCTGTTGTAAATGCATTATAACAAGCCTCCGCTTCTTACACGTGTGGACAGCGGCTAAAACTCCTTCTCAGGAACACTGAAAAAGCTTCCCCGGCACAATGCTCACCTGCTCCGGATACTGGACACAGATTCTCACCGGCGAGACATCCATCTGGTTACCACGAAAAACACTGGCGCTTTTTATTTCCAAGGACACAAAATCGCCATGACAGTTTAGAAAAATGCATAAAAAATTAGCAGGCAGGGGAGGGAGGGGAGAGAGGGATGGGGATGGAGGAGGTTAGGGGAAGGAGGGAGGGAAGGGGTGGAGGAGGGAGGAACGGAGTGTGGAAGGAAAGAGTCGGAGGAGGAAAAGGAGTCCGCACAATATGTATTAAATCCACGTATAGCTCCCAGCGCCGGAGTTCATTGAGTTAGTCTGGATGTCGGTGTCCGGTACTGTTTTTGTCACCATAATCCGGTCTAGACAACACAAATACACTCACTCTGGCACACATAAAGTCCCTCCACATTCACATGGACGAGCCCGGCACAAAAGTTAAAATGCTCTTCTTTTCTAAAATGGCCACTGCAGTGTCCAAAAAAGCCCAAACAGATCCGTGTCTGCTGCTGGAAGTTTAGTGGAGGCAGTGGAGGCAGCAGCGGCGGCAGTGAGGCTGCTGCTGCTGCAGCCAGCCTAACCTTACCCTCGGCTTCCAGGAGCAGCTCCGCATTTCACATTTTTCCATTGGCTGCAGCCTTTGCGCAGCTGGCTAACTGCATATTTCCATTGGCCCTGCAGCTGTCAAGCAAGTGAGCGAACCGAGCGAGGCTCTCCCGGGTTAGTTTGAGAGAGCTGTCGCGGCAGCCCCGGGCAACACCATTGTGCATTGTGTGCGCGTTTTCCCCTCTACTCTGTATTTCTTTCAGCTTCCTGGTGGACTGCGCACACGCATGTCTGTTGTTTATCTCGGTGCTAGTTCTGTTGTTGTGTATTGGCTCTTACCGCAGACGTGCAGGGAAATCCTTCTTGCACCGGGGGAAGCTTCCTGCCGCACCGCCGCCCGGCTGACTCCTGCTCCTGCTGTCATTGAAGGAGAAAACGGGGCTTAAGGGGGAAAAAACACCCACCGAGACAACAGACACAAGCGAGGATTGTTCAGCCTTTAGCCCCCCAATGCAACGGATCGAAGGGGTTTACATTTCGCCTCTGCTGCCTGCGTCCACCAATCATGTCTCTTTATTCTCCATCATCATCACCGGGTTGAAGGGTAGAAGAAAGATTCAGATCAGACATTCCAGGTTTTTTGCAGATCAGCTCGCGTTTCCCGGATGTCGTGTTTCTTTATTTGGACTTCATGTGTGTCTGTGAGGCTGCAGGCTTTTGTGAGGGTTTCTGGAGTGAAGGTCGAGGTTCCGTCTGAAGTTCCCAGCCCCTGCCATCACTGTCAAAAATACATCTAAATACTAGGGTCATCAAATCCTGAATTTAAGGTGATCCTTTTTTTTTTAAACCAAGAACATCCAAACTGATGGAGATATGAAGCAGTGAAACTCCAAAGTTGTGCTTCATGTTGGCCTGGTGTCATGTCATCCTCAGGTTTCATGTTCTCAGCTTAACGTTTTTATTTTAAAAGTGCAAAAATGGAGACGTATGAAAATATCTATGTTCTATCTATGTTTAATCTACCAACTATTTCAGAACCCTCCTACAGAGCCTCCTGTGGAAATTTCTTTTAAAAACCACTGTCTTACGGTATGGTTGCAAACAACTTATCAGGAAGCTACACTTTTACGCCCTACACGGCAGGCAGCATACAGGGGCAAGAAACAAATGTTGCATCATCAGCTGTCAATGTCTTTTTCATTTAAATGCAAACATTATTAATATCATGAACTTAAGTTTACAAATATATGTATTAGATGCTTGTTCCAGCTCAGTTTTTTCTGCTGTGTGTCTGTCTGCAATGGATTCTGGGATATGTAATTATGGGTAGTGTTTACATTTAACGACTTTGATGTACTGTAAATGTACCTGACATTTCATTTACACTATTTAAAAACTCAACTTCTAATAATGATACTCCTAACAATTTCATTGTTCATGTTATTTGCTTTTATAATTTTACTTTATTTATAATTTACTATATTGTTATGAATCCACTGTTTTATAAATCCCCATATTTTTTAAAATATGTTAATAAATTTAATATACGTTTTACCCCAGTGAAAAGAATTGTGTTGATACTTGAAGAACAAAAAATTACAAGGTGACTCTTGAAGACAAACAGAGTTGTAGTTTTAGATTAACACCAATGGTTTTTGACTTAAAATGAAAATCCAGACACAAATCTTAGCTGCATTAAGACTGACAATAGAGCCATGCTGTGAAACATGAAGCCATGTTTGCAAAATGAACTGCAGCAGCGACATTCAAATGACTTTGTGGCCTTTCGAACCACAGGGATACTCTCAGTAGACTGCTTTGACACAGGTATTTGCACTACTGCAGTTTTCCACATGGCCATACCTGCCTCTTAGTGTGTCCTCGGCATCCGTATCAGCCAGGTTGCATCTGCCAGTTTATGTTTTCGCCATGTCTTTGGCTGCAGTGAATTGTGAGCTATGTAATAATGAGTGGGATTTATAACTTCTGCATAAACTCCAAACCGCTCAAACACTCCAGTGCCTTCAAACATCCATCCTAAACCTGTCAAGTACTATAATAAAATTCTATTCCCAATTTCACCTTTTTCACCTCTTTTATTCACCCATCTGTCATGAACATGTCTAGTGTCTGCCTTGTCTACTGACAAAAGTCAATTTCCTCTTTTGACACAAGTTAAATTCTCATTCATTAGAAATTATTTTGTTAGAAATTGTCTTTTTTTAGTTAGCTTAGTTTTTAGTCATTTAGTCAACTACTCGCATATGGAGACAGATACACACATTTAATATGGTAACTGAGAATTACACTGTTTTCCAACAGACCTTAAGTTCAATGAAATATTAACACTAAACTAATACTAAATATTTATAATTAAATATTATGAAGAAAACGCTTTAGTTGTCCATGTACTATTACACCCCAGTGAATAACAACTGAATTATTTGTACCTATGGAATAGGTTTTTTTTTAAAATTTATTTATTGTTTTGGTGCATGCCCAAAACACCACAGCCCTGCCAAAATTGGGATTTGAACCAGCAATCTTGCAATTATATGCTAGTCATGGAATTCAACCCAGCAATCCTCCACACCTATGTCACCTATGATTCTCTAACCCCTAGGCCCTGAGCTGACCCCTAATGGCATATATCAGTATTGCTTTTCAATTAATATTAAAAATATATATATTCTAGACTGTTTTAGAATTTAACCTATTATTATTTAACCTTCATCATTTTACCTTCATCTGCATCAGGGAAAGGACACGTGAGCTAAACCATGAATAGTTTGTGTCTAAAGACTTCCATTCGTAAAATAATTTAACCGACTACTTCAGTGACTGCTGGAAAAGACGTGTTGGAAAAAATGAGTCATGATCTGTACACCATGCAAAGATGAATGGATTATGGAACAGTGCAGTTTGGTGAAGCTGAACCATTTGAAATCATCTGAACAGGATCTGGTTAGTTCATAAAGGATAAGGTTCTTGAAGCTGAAGTTAGGACGATAAATATTGACTAGTCACCACAACTGTCCTTTGTTAACTGTCTACATGCTTGCTGTTTAAATCCATCCTCTGGATTGATTAAAAACATGGAACATAAGCAGTGAATATTGTTCACTGACGTGTCTATGTTGTGGAAAGTTGTCTCCGGTCAGGCTGGACTCAAAGTGGGGACAAAAAAAAACAAAACAGCTACAGAGCCACAGTACGGTATATGTTTTGCCCACAGGCCACAGATGTTGACAATTTATTAAGTGAGCAGGTCTGTGATGTAACAAAGGAAATGATGAAGAGCACATGGAATAGATGACACTGCAGGAATACCGAGGAGTAGTAAACATGTATTCATCTTCTATAGTTCAGTCCTGGTTCAGTCACCTAAGTAGATGTTTTATAATCTGACAGAATCTGAGTCTTAAAACTTTTATTTGGATTTCACGCTCTGTGATGCTGCAAAGGTGATGATCATAACAATCTCTGCCCCCACATTAAGGTAGCTCCACCCATCCACAGGTGTGTAGAGAATACAGTTGTGATCAATCCTGTGTATGTATCCAGGGGTGTTTCTAGACCCCCTGGGGGCCCAGGCAAGAGGGACCATTACAGTGTCTAAACCTGTTCAATTATTTTGTCATTGATATATGGACTAATGGGAGCCATCTCTAAGGGCCCTGTTGCGACACCTGCTGGTAACTAACATTTCAATGAGATATCACAAAGCAACACTTGATTTCTGTCTGTACTTATGTAGCATTTTTCTAGTCCTGATGACAAGTTTGATCACCAACCTACTGACAGCAAAGCTGCTGGGGGCTGCTTCACTAGCATATAAAATGATATAAGTATTAACTAAAAATGTCGAAAAACAAGCTGATAGTCCAGTCAGCCACACTTCACAAAGTCACATCTTTTGTTTTAAAGATAAAGCTGTTCAATCTGATATAAATTCATAGATTTCTTTAATTATACCCATATATACTAAAAATAAAATATCTCTACAGACTAGAGTAAAATAAGTATCAATTATCAGTACCCTAATTACTGAGAATTCAGAGAAAACTCTGGTGAGAGAAGCAGCTGTTTGGACGGTTCCAGTACGGTACGGTACATCTCTATGTTTGAAACCAGAACCTCTAACTGTGTTTCCAATCAGCGCTGCTCACTGCAGACTGTAGCAGCCAGGATGCAGCTTGGCTGAGGACGACTTATTCTGCATCTGTTCCGTGCTCCCCTGCAATCCCCACTGATCCTGCCTGCTTTCTCTTGCTTTTTACCCCTCCCACCCTCCCACCCACTCTTCCTTCTTCTCCTTGCCCTCCTTCCGTCCTCCCCTTGCTTGGCCCCAAGCCCAGACAAAGCTGGAAGAAGGAGCCGATTCCCCCCCTCCACCACCACCTATCCTTCACTCGCAAAAATCTCCAGATCCTGCACTCCTTGAGTTTTTGTAACGCAGAGGTAAAGTGTGGATTGATTTCCTTCAAGGTTCCATGACTCTCACCTAAGACCTGGAGGAAACAAACTGCAGCACGAGCGATCTTTCTTGTGTTGACTTGTACAATCTCTGGAGTCTTTCCTTCCACATGATTGTGTTTCATGGCTGCGCCCCATACATGAAAACACACCACTCTCTCTTCAAGTTCCTAATAGTAAGATCACCAGTTTGAGCACCATTGGTTTAACCGCTGGTCTCTCTGTATGGAGTTCTCTTGTTCTCCCTTTGTGTGTGTCCCACCGTCTCCCATAATCACACAGGATTAGGTTAATGTTCTGGACTCCTCTTATTGGTGGATCTTTTCAGGCTCAGGTACAGATTTGATGAAACTGAATTAACACCCACAGTAAAAAATAACACCATGAGTGCACACTACACTCATTAAGTTCTCTCTGACTTCATGAATCACAGCAGGCCTCACTGTCAGAGACAGCCACCATGAACAGTCAGATGAAGCTGTCAGCGTCCAGGAAGGGACAGTGATCATATTTTTGGTCTTGTTTCCTGCAGACAGTCACTGCTAACTGGGTGTAAGCTGTTTTCATTTAGACCAAACTCTGGAGTTTCCCCGGCGTCACATACACAGCAGTAATTGCTGCAGAGCTCAGCTTTCATACAGTAAGTACGCACTGCAGTGACCAGCTCTCACATTTACATGCTAAAAATGTTTGCAGCCATGGTACGTACTGCATGTATTTATAGTCAGCTGGTGGAGCAGGACGCATCCCACACAACTCCTATTTTCTTGATTTTCTGTCAACATGCACCCAGAACCGTGTTCATTCGTCCTCAGCGACAATGAAGAGTATGTTGGACGTGAGTTGTGTAATACAATATTGGCAAGTACAGTACGGTATTACTTAGTAGCGTATATTTATGGTGATTCAAAGTAAGAAATACTGTTATAAAGTACTGAACTTACAGTTATTTCCCAGACTTACAATTAATACCCAAAGTCATATGAAGTACTATGAATTTTTTTGACCTTTAGAGGCTCCTGTAGGGAGATTAAGGAGATTAAGGAGTGTATAAATTAAGGTAAAGTTTTTTGGTATTTTTTATGTCAGTCAAACGTAAGATAGTACACTATCCATTTTATTGGATGGCTAGAAGAAAGAAATACAGTTAGAATTTTTCTCATTTTAATTAGTAAATCAAAAAGTTGAACGTTGGACTTTTTGGGCAGTTAAGAACATTTAAAGTTGTTGTAAAGTAAATTGTGGGTATTGTATTTACATACATGTTCATGTTAACATATGTCAAACATGGCATAGAGAAGGAGAAATACTCCAAATAGTGGTAGCATTTGTTTAATTCGTTTTTTAAAAAGGAATTTCTATATATCACTTCAGAATATGCATGTTGTTATATCTTTGACTGTGTATGTATTTATTAATGTATGTATGTATACAACCACAGATCATTCTATAAGTACTGGAAAAAGAAAAAAAAAACCTCATGTGATTAAGACAAAGTCACTACAATGGATGCCAGCGTCAGCAACTGTGGGGTTTGTTGCTCATGCGTCCAACGATCCAGATTTTGGCTGCTGCTGTTTCTGCTGTTGGCAGCCATGTTGGCTCCACAGTCTGCACCCTGGCTGTTGCTATAGTAACTGATGCTGATCTGCTGACTGTGGCCCATCTCGTCCTGGCACTGCCGTAGAGGACGCTTTAACATGTTTGTAACAGTAGCAGCTAAATGAGACACGGGAACAGCTGCTTTGTGTGTGTATGTCAGTGTGTGTGTGTGGGTGAGGGCTGACAATAGGTGTGTCCAGAAACACAAAGGAAAGGTGTGTGTGTGTGCTAGTCTGTAAAAGTGTGAATACCTGAAGCCTGAGACGCCAAGTGGAATTTTATTGAGATTTAGTCAGAGCAGAGTGAGATTTAAGATTTTGAGAAAAATCCATCCATTCTTCCACCTCCATCCATCTTCTGTTGTGGGTCATAGAAGCCAAAGCCCATCTCAAATGACATCACAGCTCTTTCTGCAGGTTTATATACAGGTCTATAAAGACAAAGAATAATAAAAAAAAAGATCAAATTCTCATCAACCAGGATTCGAATAATTCATATTTTGACCTGCTGTAAGAGCAGTGACAGAAGACAGACATTTTTTTGTCTAATGTTCTGAAGCAGGCGGTTCATCCTACAAATGTTTCCTCAGGTCTTGCAGCCCGGCAGGGGTCTTAAACACCCGGCTTGTCCCTGACCTGGGTGTTTGAGATATCGCCCCTTACCTATGACTGACATGCCTGTTTTCCCTTTTGTGATATAGACGGCGTAGTCATAGATTCTGAACATCAGTTCCTCTGAACAACTGTGTGATTTTTTTTGGGGCCAAACCTTAAAACCACAATCGACTGGTTTCTTCAGTTTTCAGGCCGGCAACTTCAGCTGGCTGCTGGCCTGTGGCTCAGCACACGGCAGACTGGGATGGCAGCCGCGGCGGAAACAGAGGAAAAATATATAAATAAGTAGATGAACAAATAAAAGTTAAACAGAAGCCTCAGCTGTATGGAGCAGGTTAGGGTTACGATTCAACTTTGTTTTATTAACGACACAAATAACAGCCAAAGAGCGAGAGAGACATAATGTTCTTCAGGGGTTAACAATGATTGCTAAGTTTCTCTAGTGGAAAGCAGATCATTTTCAAATTCGAGAAGTTGTGCTCAGGGTTTGAGGGAACATTTAAATAAAGCAGTGTCATGAGGAACCTATAATTTAAATTTTATCTTTGAAATATCTGATATATGAATGATTTGAGAGCATTGGTCACGACCGAAAGATTTTTTTGTTCCTTTTTTTTTAAGTTTCAGCTTTTATTGCTTTCTTTTTACATTTAAATTTACATAAAATTGCATAACTTACACTACTACTTACTAACTAACTTTTGTTGGCTTCTATCATGTAGTAGCACCCTTGTACCAGAAGGTGGCGTAACGCTACAGTAGTTGAGTAGTTGATCAAGTCAACGTCTCTTAAAAAAAGCTACAGACAAATGAAATACTTCAGTCATACATAATCATTCATATATATATATATATATATATATATATATATATATATACGTATATATATATTTAACAATGTTATAACTTTGTAATTTCATTAAATGTGTACCAGGAGCGATTTCACTTAAAATAATGTCATTTTATTTGTTCCCAAGAAGAGACAAAGATGAGTTTTATATCAGCGTGTCTGTGTAGGTTTTCAGTCATCCAGGTCAATAGTAACATCGAGGGCAACTGAGGGCAACGGAGTAGGTTTCTTGAAGACATTTCACCTCTAATCCAAGAGGCTTCTTCAGTTTTGCAAGTTGAAATAATGCTTTTCCCCATGTGTCTGATTCCCCACCGGGGGCACCATGGTCAAGGTAGATGCAGAGTTGTCCAGGTGTGGACCTTGGACTGAAATGTTTGTTCCTACTTTCCCATCTTTTTCTGTTACTTATTGTAACAACTGAATACAGTGAAAGTGTTGTTGTCAGAAGACTCAGAGTCTTCCAACTGAATCCAGCGTTGGAATGTCAACTGAGGAACTGTTAGAACCCTGATCCTAGAGAACATTTCCATCTGTCACATGTGTAGGAGGGTTTGGCCTCACTCTATGTGTAGGACAGACTCAGCAGCAGTAAAACCATCTGACTCAGATCTGACTCTTGGTCTGAAGCTTTGACCTTCATGACCCCCAGAACCGCAAGGAATCGTCACGTTATTAATGTTGACGTGACATTTTTAGATTCTGCAGTGCCCCCTCGTTGTAGATCAGCAAAGGAAGTGTTGCATCATTTAAGGAAGTGCAAAGAAATGATTGAATGTGAAATTGATTATGTCTTGCTACCTTCCACATGCAGGAGCAACCAAACACATTGAGAACCACTGTCATAAGTCAATACAATTTTATATGACACAATTTGATGTCTACATCTGTAACTGTAACTACAGTTGTAAAAGTTACTTTAAAAAAATAAAAATAGAAACACTTTAATATAGTTTTCTAAATAGAGAAAGTTCATAAACAAGAACAAAAACTTGTTCTAAAACTGAGAATATTGTTGTTCTTTCCTGTTAGGTTGCAATTCTACTGGAATTAAAAACTGGAGAGCACAGATGCCGAGTCTGTAACGAAGTGAATACACACACATACACACAAGTGTAGACTCAGCTGTTACGCTGGTGGGGGTGTGATGAGGGAGTGGAGATGCAGACCTCAGATACACAACATATGCACGTCCCTGCCTCCTTATCTCTGCCCGCAGTGTGTGTGTGTGTGTGTAATGAAGATGCCAGCTGAAGTAAATATCTGCCCTCATTTCTAGTGGGTGTGTGTGGTATGTACATTTGTGTGTTACTAAAGATACAGTATATAAAACCAGCTCTACTCTATAGAGTGTGTGTGTTTTCGCTACCTTGGTGTGTGTGTGTGTCTGTGTAAACGTGAAGCAGATTGACAACAGAATCCATCCCTCAATAATAAAACAAAGATCTTCTGATATTGACAATTTTTCAGCTGGGTTATTTTAACCCAAAGTCCACCTGTAGTACACTGGTCATTTAGATACATTAACTCTCAAAGTTAATTATAAAGTACAATAGTTTTTAGAAAACTCCTTGAATGAGTTCCTACAATACAGTAGTTTACAGTTAAACATGTGACGTTCAAGTTTCAGTGTAAAAATCTGAGAGATTAGAGGTTCCTTGAATTCTCCAGACACGCTGCTCCCACAGCAGAGTCTGATGTGAACGTTCACCCCATTAAAGCGGATCGAGGACTCGAGGTCAGTATCAATGGAGAGTAAACAGCAGTTGAGCTGCTATTTATAAAAGTCTTAAAGCAAAAACCAAACAAACATCAAAGAAGTTGGTTTACGTTTGGGAAAAGTGTGGAAAAAACAACAGTGAGAAAAGTACACAAAAATAGTAAAAAAAATATAAAAGTTTTTTTTTTTTTTCCCAAATGTCCAATGACTTTGTGAGGAGACCGAAGTGGACAGAAGAAGGGGAAGATTTCCAGAGTGGGAAGAGCTGAGAGAGGAAGAGGAGGAGGAGGAGGGAATTACACAGAAGGGAGTGGAGATGAAGCTGAGGGGGAGAGAGCAGAGAGAGAAGGAGAGGCAGAGCTGGAAGGAAAACAGTGGGGCAGAGGCTGGAGGAGCAGATGTGAGTAGGACCAGGAGAGAGGGGGGAGGAGGAAGAGGAGAGAGGAGATAGGAGCCGAAGAGCAGAGGAGCAGGGGAAGTGAAGTAGCTGACATTGGTGTGAAAAAACTTCTCAGGCTGCTGGACGCTATCTGGACCAAGCAGACGGCTGACGAGGGCGCACGCACACACACAAACACACACAGAGAGTGTATTGGATATGACTCCTCCACTCAGGCTGTTGTTGTTTGGTGTGACAGACTAACAGTGACGGCTGCAAAGAAGCACTTCCTCTGTCAGGTGAGCTTTACATGGACGCATATTGAAAATTTGCATCCTGGCTAATTCATTAATATTGAAATTTAATGTGATGAAGAGTTGTGATGAAGCACATGTTCTGGCATGTTCTAAAACTATTTTTGTTTGTTTTTGTTTGTTGTTGTTTTAAGCCTAGTGACTACTTAATAAGTACTTAGTACTTATTGTTTGATTCATGATATGGCAGAGATGCTTCTAGCTCTAAGAACTCAGTCCTGCTGTGTTGTAATTCATTGGCTATAATGGTACTGAATGATGGGGAAAGACTTCACTTATGTTCTATTCGTACACATACTTGTATGTGTTATGTGTTTGCTTCAATTGCACTGAAGTGCAGCCGGTGTCTGTAAACACCAATCACAGAAGAGTTGGTCGGCTGCTGTAGTTCAGCTCTGTGTCTCCGTGTCCTGAAGACATGCAGGATGTGGAGTAGCATTTAAACCCACTGCACTGATGAGCAGCCGGGGGCTGAGTCTCTGGGTTGTCTTCACCATGTGATGGTTGGAGCCACTTCTGACAAAGAAGTGCAGATGATACTATGGGAAACCTCTGGTTTGGTTCAACCAAAGCTGGGAAGTGGGGTGAGAAGAGTTGGTGGTCCTTGTACTGTACCACCACAGCAGATGAGGACTGGGACTAGTTCCTGTCCTAAATCCTCACCACAGCCTGCAGAGGAAGCGCTAATGAAAGGAGGCGGAGCTTATGCCTAAACTGTATCACTACATTTACAGACGAGGCCACTCCCACATTGTCTCTGGACCACATGTGGCTCATGGGCCACTACTTTAACATCCCAGTTGTATACAGTTACCTCGTGCCCAGTTGGCCTGCAGCTGTATCAGTAACATAACAGTCAATACTGAGCAGCTACACTACACTACAGTTTCCTGCAGTTTTCATCTGCACAAACATCTGCAGCACCGCTGTCCTGCATTAATCTCTTCTGTGACTGGTAGGTGGTTGTGGTTGTAGTAGTAGTAGTAGTAAAAGCCACATTGACAAAGTAATTCCCAAATGTATATAAAGTTGTATATTTTGTATATTTCAGAGAGAAAATTCATATGAAGTTATAAATGTGAAAGTAAAGAAAATACACACATTTATAAAAGTTGTAAGTTTAGGAGAAAAGAAAATGTGCAATTTACCCACTTTGAAACTTTCCCCTAGTAGTAGTTCCATGCCCTCCTAGAGGGGCACCCCCCCCCCCCCCCCCACTTTGGGAACATATATTCAGTCTCTTCAGCCCAATCTTTTATGAATTGAAGAACTTTCCAGAACTCGTATATGTTCAAGGGTATTAAATCTGTCAGTGAAACATCAGTCCTTATTTACACACCCTGACTTTCTCAATCGCCCCCTGCTGAGACTAGTACATAAGTGCATTGTTTACATTTACTGCGACCACCTGGATCTGGTTAATCTCCTTTTTCACAACCTGGTCTACTCCCGTTCTCCCACTCTTTCTCTGTTTTGATATACTTGTGGGGACACAGTTTGTTAGAAGTTCTTTAGTTGTGGGGACAGTTGTCCTTGTGGGGACACTTTTTGGGTACCCACTGAGTAAGAGAGTATTATGAAGTTCAAGATGAAGTTTAGAGTAAGGGTCAAATAGAGTTAGAATAAGGATTAGGATTGGGCATATATTTGTATTAATGGAGGATAGGATGAGCGGAAAGTATGATCTTTTTCCGTTATAAAGTCAATCTCAAGCCTTCACTGTGGATGTAGGACTGAATCTGCTCATCATTCACTATTTTCTTAGAAAAAAGTCATCAGACTGTCTAAAAATACCTCCGTAGATGGGGGAAAATTGCAACGCAACAATTAACTGTGTCCATTACAAGGCTGATGGGTTTGTCTTTGTGCTCTAATGAAGCGTGCAGATGTTTATTGTTCTGCCTTCATGGTTTATTACATAGAGCGTGTGTGTGTGTGTCTGTGTGTGTGAGAACATGCATACATGTCCTTGGCATCCATAATGGAACTGTTAGCAGAAAAAGGACAGACATATAACATCTTTAGTTGTGTTGCCTTCTATACAAACATATGACATTGATAATAGTGCCTCCTGTTGGAGGCTGTGGTGGTGACAGTGTTCCACAGAGTTGTGTAAACCAGTCTTTCTGGGTGACTTTCAGATGCTGTGTGAATCAAGGTCACCCTCAGATCTGCTTTCTTTCAGACACATCAGCATTAGTCAAAAAGTTCTAAGACAGATGTTATTTATTCATCCTGGAGGAGACCAGAGGAAACAGCAAATATTTACCCAACACTGAAGAAAAACCTCTTACAATATTTATTATATACTTCTATGCTTTAGTTTTATGACCTATTTTACTAAATCGTTTTTTTAATGTCACATGCATTTGTGCTATTCCACCAAACTGTAAAGAAATAATGGGATAAGCCAAGTGTATCTGGAAAATCACTGCTGCTGCTGGAGGTGGAAAATGAAGCGACTTCTGGCTTAACTTTTTATTTTCGTCAGTAAATATATTTTCCTGAACAGTTTTATAGCCTCAAATAAAAGATACAGGTTGTTTTCAACAGAACACCATGCAGCATACAGTACAGAATACACACGTTCTGTACATACACTCACACTCACACACACACACACACCGATACCTGCTGCTTCTAATTAGACAGATGACATCATAGCGTCTGATGGCAACACGAGAGCAGAGCTGATTTGGTTTGGTGCTCTTTTGACCTCCAGCTCAACAAATCCTCAGGAGAAAATGATGAACTGGAAGAAAACTCACAGAGAGAATGAAAACTCACTGCTGGAGCACACGACCACTTCTTACATATAAAAACACAATCAATTAACAAATTGTAATTTGTAAGACCAAAATGTTTTTTTTAAAGTGTGTTTAGTGTCAGAAGATTTTAAGAAGAGAAAGCAGTTGCTAGTGAAATCCCTGGTGCCTAACTGCAACAACTAGTAGCAACTTTTATATTATTTTTTTATGATCAGGAGTTTATTTGTTCCCTCTCTTTGTTTGAACCTGAATCTTTGTTCCCTGTTATTTAGTGAGTGAACAGAAACACTAACTGCTTAAAAAAATAATTGCCGACCTCATGTTCATCTGGAGTAATTTAAGACGTGGATTTTTAAAGTTTAGGTATTGACTGCTGTGCCTTCATGGGCGTTTTATTGATGGCTGTAACTTTAATGGTCAGCCACTAAACAAAGCCACAGTGATGGCAGGGTCACAAATCATTAGCAGCTGTAGTTCACTGTAGCCCCCATCAGGCAGGACAAACCTGCATTTTTGTTTTCATTACAAATGTAGTCAAGGAAAATGCAGCTGAACACATTATTGAAGTAATAGTTTTGTTTAAGTGAAAAATTTACACATGGAATTTCAGGAGAACATTGAAATAGTTTCTGATGAACTTAAACTAACGGACACTGATATACTGTACATGCAGCTTTATTTTTGGTGTCAGTTCTGGAGCCCTCTGCTGAGTCATCATCAGGACTTTCTCACTATTTAAAGAAGCTCTTCAGGGAGACTCGAGTCCTTTTTTTAAATGCAAAATTTAACTAAAATTACCTTAAGGGCCCAAAGGTTCAGTAAAAAAACTACAAATGATGGAATTGATTGCTTTCAAAATAAAATACTGTGTGGGCAAAACCAAGTTGAAAAATAAATATATGGTTCACGGCCCAACCCTGAGCCAATGGTGAGGAAACCATGTGTTTAGGACATCAATTTTCCATTTTTATAATAAATATGGTGAGAAAATTTCTGTCATTGATTTCACAGCTAGTAGAGCTAAAACATTCACTACTTAACAAGTCAATAACAGGGTCAATTCACACTCCTACTCACGCGTATGGCTAGTTGACAGTGAACAATTCACCTAATCTTGCATGTTTTTGGACTGTAAAAAGAAGCTGGAGAAAATCCTGACATGGGGAAGACATGCAAACTTCAAAATAATCAACCAGGAATCAAGCAAATAGCAATGTTTCTCCAGTAAGGCAACAGTGTTAACTGCCACCTTCTGGACCTTTAATACATTCTATAGATTTATTTTTTGCTCTATAACATACTGTCACAGTCTGCTGCCCTCTGTTGCCTCATAAAGTAAAAATGTAAAGAAGGTGTTCATGACTTCCAGACGTATTGTTTTCTTCAACTTCAACTTCAACTTCAACTTCAACTGCTTTTATCTTTCACTCAAAGACATCATAGACAATTCTACACCAACAAACTTCACTGACAAACATCAACACAGGGGTTTTTCTGGTCACTTTCCTAAACCAAAGAAGGAGTTTTTTTCCATCAGTGTTTCAACACTCACAGTTGTGAAAAGTTCATCCAGACTCCACAGTGATCTATGAGCCCCAGTGTGACAGAACATGACGCCGGTGCTGCTACACTCCACTACCTGCAGCGTGTTCAGAGGTCAAACTCCTGTTCTGACCCTTTACAGGTCAGACGCTCGTGTTTAAAACACAAACCAGACACTATCCAGCTTAGCTGACCAATGGGTCATCAATCAATATGTGAATGTGTGTATGTTGGCGGAGGAGGTGATGGGGGTGGTGAAAATTATTGTGTTTATATATTTTTACTGTCTGATTTAGTGTATTGCACGTATACTTTTTGTAGTGCGTCTCTGTCTGAACACTTGTTTGTTTACATTTTTTAAATCCCTCCTTAGCAGGGGTGGACCACAGGGGGGAGGTGTCTCCCTGCCCCACTGCTCGCCCCCACAGAGACGATAACATTCTGCCTCATGACAAAGCAAACTTAGCTCAACATGTCTGAACCTAAGTGAGCTGGGGTCGCTGTACTTGACTTTTGGAAACACCTAGTGGTAATGGAGGGAATAACGCTCACAATGTCCTTCATGGATTAGTTTAGCTTGGCTTAGCCCAGCCTCAAAGAAGACTGTTGAGAAACAAGAAGAGGAAAGATGAATGAATGTTGTTTTTTTTCTTGACACCACCAAACACATTCGGACTCAGTTTCTTCAGTGGTACAGGAGGTGGCGATGATGTTTCTGCTCCCAAAGAGGTCCAAACAGAGGTACAGCAGGACACCAGACAGTGGTGGTCTGTGTGGACATTAAAGACAGCAGGAGGCTAGGGTTGTGAGGAAATAGTGATGCAGTGAAATATCTGGATATTTTGTTTCACGATACTGTATCCATATTCTACAGTATTGTTGTTGTTGATTGTTTTAACAATTAACATGCAAATATTTATGATGTTGGATCAGCTAATTTTTGCTTATATTTCTTCGCTCGTGATTACAACAAAACTACAGTATTGTTGTTGTTGATTGTTTTATCGTATTTATTTATTTATTGATCGTTGTGCCTATAGTACCGCAGTATACCTCAATACATCGTAATGTTGCCCCTGTATCGTGATATGTATCGTATCACTAGATTCTTGCCAAAAAAATCCCTCAACATATTAAATAGTGACAGATTAGTCAGCTGCCCCAGCAGCAGAGCTGCAGTTGTTATGTCTCGGCTCCATCTGCTGCAAAACTGAAAAAGCAAACAAGGGAAACTGTATTTCTCATCCACTAGACCAGACTAAAATTCACAATTGATGTGTGCCAGGGTGTAGTCATGACGCCGGCTGTATTTTAAGTGAATTTAATGAGGTGTTTCTGTGACAGGGCGGCCTGCGCCCCCCGCTGGTGTAGTTTTATCTGAGCAATATGCAGGTTGCCTCAGGAGGCAGGAGAAGAATTTCCATTTCACACACTGGTGAAATTCCAGATTGACTGAGCTCGCACCACAGGGCCTTTTCAATGGCCTACATTATGCCAAGTGAAGTCAATTACGTCAACGGAAAATCACCAGAAAAAGTGTCTTCACGCAGTCTGTACAGGAGATGTAGAAGATTTACATTTGATTCTTACCGAGGAAGATGAAGAGAAGGTAAAACTCAAGAACAAATCCAACTATTTAGTCAAGATAGATGTCCGAGTTGAAACTAAAGATTTACAACCCCATCGATGAGCTCAATGTAAAGAGAACGCTCAACAGAGAAGTTGAATTTCCCCTGGCAGAGACGTTCCTGTTCCTGGCAGCGATTCAGCTTCTGAGCTTCCTTTTCCAAACCTTAGCTGACAGAAGCACAGCGAGCCTTGACTTTGTGACGACCTTCACGCTGTGACATTCATATGCATCGCTGTCAAACACAGATATCGGCTTTCTACGCTCTGCTGCACCACTGGTACGGAACGAGGGAAACAATGAGTGGAGTCAGGTTTACAGGAGGTTGAGATGTCCAAGAGATGAGGTGTAAGAAAAACAAACAGTTTCACCATGTTTTGTTTTAATAACAGACTCTAAAGGCCAAGTATTTCAGAAATTTCTCCAGCTGTTTTTAAACAAACAGTAATTAGTTAATGCTCCGGCGCATTAGGCGCACTATGGAATTTGGCTAAATGTATTCAAAAATCACAGACTTAACACTCCATTTTTGCCTTTAGTTAAATTGGACAGTTCCAACTATTGACCATCTGTTGTTTTCATATATCATTTCCACCAACTGCTTCATATATTTCTGACTCAGTCAGACTTGTTAAATGAACATGATCCTCTGTGACTGTCAGTCACTGAGACCTGATGCTGTTTGTGTTTGTCCGTCTGTTTGGTTCAACTGTATTTCAGACTCAGACTCAGGCTTCAGTCTGACAAACACACTGATGTCCTATAAACACACTGACAAACTGATAAACTCACTGCATGTCTACCACCTGACGTGGACTCTGGCGTACTGCGGTGTTAAAGAACTCCAAAAACATTATGTATTTATTTAAAGTGTATTGTGTTTACAATTACAACAATTTTCTTGGCGATTATGCAGATTTCTAGCTAACTTTTGGTGAAATCGATCTTCTTATGCTGACAGTGACCTCCACTCTCTGCTCCCTACAACGTCACTTCAACAACCAACAGCCTAAAAACAAGGCTCCTTGTCCTGACAGGAACATGTGTTGTAATGACACTGTTTATCTGAGACTGAAAAACAAGAATGTCAATCCTCTGCACGTGGTAAATGGCCAAGGAAGAATCCGATCCGACACAACATCTGTTTTGCCATTATAGCATACCGCAGATAAAATAACATTACAAAAGTCAATACAATTAACAAAGCTCAGTGCCTTTAGAGGACATGCCCCCCACTCTGAGATCCAATGATCATGTTACCTTTCAGAAATATTTTTAAAAACCAATAGTTCTCAGGAAAACACCATACATTAAACATCATTGGTTGGAACCAGGATCCAAACCTGCAACCTGCAGACTCACCCTCCTTTACTTGTCTTCTCATCCGAACACTCTTCACGGTCTTTAGTGAAGAGACGGTTCTGCAGCTTCTGCTGAATCTATTAGAACCTTAAATCTACAGAGTAAAACCTGGGAGACGTCAAATCCACCAAACACAGACTCAACACAGTTTTAGGGAAAGTCGTTTGTCTTTAACTTTACTACATAACTCTTAGTCCTCAACACGTGGCTCTTTAGCCTCTGGTCATTGGCTCCCTGCAAAATCATATTCTAAATTGAAATTGTTGAAATCTATTTTCATCTTGCTTTGAAATTGTATTTATTTGTAAATTGGTAATAAATGACTCCTAGTGTTGCAGACGCGTGAGTCGTGCCGATTGCACAGATGTCTCTCTGTGTGTTGGACCCTGGAAACCGTCACCATCTCAGAGGACTTTCATATTTGCTCTGGATGTAAACGCGCAAAGCTAGGCAAAAACTGAACGTACTGCAGTACTGGCACGTTGAGCTGCAGTATTTCACTCTGTCTTGTCCTCTCTGTGGATTTGAAGCTCCGTGTCCTGTGTGGAGTCAGGAGGAAATGTGCTTTATCACTCAGGGAACAGGAACGCTAACTCATTAGTCTGCCAGCCTTTCATACCAGGTTCAAAGAAACCTCCTGTCATCACATCTGTGCAGCTCATCTCTTCTACTTCCTGTCCATTAGGCTGCAAAATATGGATTTCAAAAAAGGTTTCAAGGAAATAAGTTAAACTTGTCAGATGTGTTGTTTTTTTTTTTAAAGATGATCTGAATATTAGAAAATACAGCCAACATTTTCCCGGTAAGTTAGTCCATTTGATTTTGATACAGCCACTCAGTTTCTTATATTTAAGAACTTTAGCTGAAGAACTCGCTTTAAAAAAATCAAGTGCTACTTTATTAGGAAATATCAGTTTATCCTTTGTATCATTGATGACTCTGTACAAACACCTGACAATGACTTTAAGCTGAGTGTTTTTTCCACTCATGGCCTACGTTTGGTGTTCTTTGTTTTCAGGAATTCAATTTAATTAATAATCTACCACCTGATCCTGGGCTGCATCACAGTGCAGTGCATCATACACCCATGTATAGAGACAAACAACCAATTTAATTCAATTTAAGTGTTGTCACTTTAAACATGCGGTAATTAACCTATGGCAGGATTTTTATTACGAGCACACTCCTGTCAGTGTATTTGTATTAAATCACATATAATATAATATCAAAATTAACTGTATTTAGTCCAGGTTCAGCATTCATTCATACATATATATGATAAAGTTACTGTGTTACTAAGTGAGTGTTTACTCAGTTGTAAGATTTCTACTCCTGTTTTTTAACCCACTAGTTCACATCCACTTGTCAGATTAAATGTGCAGGAGAAGAAGAGTTCAAATGCAAACCTATTGTACAGACTTGGTAAAGATGAACTCACAGTCATTTGATTTACAAACTGGAAGTCACAGATTGAGATGTAAAATCTTTCCTTTTATACCGACTGTGTCTGTTTTTGTCTGGAAATAATAGGAAGGAACCTGGAAATGTGACGTACAGAGATTTAAACATAACTTATACTGGGGTACAGTGTGTGTGTGTGTGTGTGTGTGTGTTAACAGTCTCTCTGAGGTTTGGTTGAAGTGGTGATGACAGCAGAAATAATCGAGGAGAAAACCATGGACGCATGGAGGAGAGTGTGATTACAAACCCAGATCTCTCCTCCTCCTCCTCTTCTTCCTCATGTTCTCCTTCACATGTCACGAATCACATACACAGAACGACAAACCAGGAGGAGAAGGATAAAAATAATTAAATAAATAGCGCAGGACGACAGTAGTGTTTCTTTTTGTTTGAAAGAGAATGGAGATGAGGAAGAAAAGAAAATGCAAAGATCCAGTTTGTCTGTGGATGATTGAGCAGATTGTGAAAGAGTTTCCCACTGAGAGAGCGAATAAGAAGTTTGTTATTATTCCTTGGTTGATGATAATAAATGATTTAGTTTGTTCTCTGTCTGAGACCATTCATTTTTCCACTGATTTGTCACTTGGCTCCGCTGCACAAACACTGGGGGAAATCAGAAGACATATTTCAAAATCATTACGTAGCCTGTTCTGACTGCACACATGACTAGTGGGTCAAAAATACTAGTCGACTTGTCGACATCTGCACTTCTGGTGCACCGTCATGGAGTCAAATACCTGCTCCTGGAGGTTTAATACCCGAGTTCCAGGTTTAATATGATCAAACTAAATCACTCAGGTGAACGAGCTTCGACTTTGACACGTGTTGTAAATCCAGTCTTATCAAAAAGAGGCTCGAGGGCCACATTTTGCCCAGACACAACCTCACAGTGGCCCAGTCTGTGGTCATGAAGGAATGCAGAAAGAAGGCCACATGGCCAGGCAGCATGCGACCCACAATGCATCACTTGAGTTTCTGGGAGGGTTAGCAGTTTACTAAACTGCAACATTAATTCATTTGTACGTGTGAAATTAATTATAAAAGCTGTGAATCTTTTTTTTTATATGTTGTGATTTATTTTCTTTTTATTATAATTCATATTTCGCCTCTATTCCAGACTCACATGACGATGAAACGATGATGAAACAACTTCACAGCTTTTGATGTTTCCACTGGATCAAACACAGCAAAGTAAGGATCATTTTGTTATTTTTATTTTGTCTGCAGAGGGATAAGTGATGAACTGTTATCTTCTCACTTTTCACTGACCTGATATACACAGATGAACATGCAAATAAACACAGCCTGGACCTGAACCAATCATCCACCAGATTGTCACACACACACACGACTCACATAGTTTCACACTTCATCTATCAGTGGATACAACCAGACACAGATCGCATTCATCAAGTGTCTGTACATGTGTGTCAGTGTGTGTGTGTGTGTGTGTTTGTGAGAGAGAGAGAGAGAGAGAGAGAGAGAAAGTGAGAGACACTCAGTAAAACAGAGATAAATACAGTAAATAAAAGAACTTCAGGATCGTTCCTGAATAGAGGTTCCTCGGGACAGTTGATCTGCAGCTGTAACGGAGCCACAGTCCTGTGTCAAATCTGTAAATGACTGAAAAAAGACCATCCACTGGAGCGATTCCCACCCTCACCCTTTAGCCTCGTAAACTTGTCCATTTCATCACCAACATTCTTCTTCTTTCCTAACATCTCTCTTCTGTCTCTCACATCCAACAAAAAGCCTAAACATTTTTGAAAGAGCCGACTGGTGAAAGCAGGTTTTAGCACCGTTCTCCAGTCATATTGACAACAGCTGATGTAAGGATGATAGTTGATGCAAAAATCCCTTCGAGGCCTTAAAACTTGAGTTTAGTGGACATTTTAGGAAAACTAATCAGAGTATGGCTCCGATGAGATTGTTCCATCCATCCATCCACCATCCAACCATCCATCCATCCATCTCATTTAGCTGCACTTTCCTGATCTTCCTACAGTAATATTTATTTCTGCCCTTTGACCTTTGCCCCTTATTTAAGAATTGAACAAACAATCTGAATCTAACATCTCCTTATGCCAAGCATTCGTACGAAAGTGAAAAAGTTCAAGTGATTTATTTGTCACTGTGACACAGCACACCACTGCACACCACAAAACGTGACCTCTTATTTTACCCATCACCACAGTGGGCAGTGTGGAGACGGTACTATACTCAGTGCGCCTCAGTGGCTGGTGGATTCGAACCTTTTGGACTCAGGTCCATATCCTTAACCACCAAGCAGCCGCTCATTTAACCATTTATTCTAGAATGGCATTAATTTAAAGATACTAAAACTGCAGCACATCCTCTGGACAAGTTCTATTTTGAGAAGAATATGAGCAGTTCATGTTTATATAGGCGTGTGTGTGTGTGTCAGTGTCAGTATGTCTGCAGAAAAACATAGTTCATTGCCCTGGGGGACATTAGTCATCCATGACCTCTGACCCTCTTCCCCTCAAACGCAGAATCATGTTTTCTGCGGCACTGAGTTTGTCAGTGATGACATGAAAGCTGCAACAACATCTGAAGTGATGATGAAAACAAATCTTTATCAGTGACACTTCCTGTCTCTTTGACAAATCTTAATATCCCTGTATTTGTGTTGAAGAAAATTCCTCTGGAACACTAACACGGATTAAACTGATGAGTTTGTTTGCTGCTCTGAACGCCACGAAAGATGTTTTTGTGGATTATGTTTGTTTGGAATGTGTACAGAATCCCAGAGCGACACTGATACTAATGTAAAACAGAGATGAGCGATAACTCTCTGAGGCAGGGAGCGTGCGGGGTGAGGAGAGGGAGGACTTTAGAGGTGGGGGTAAAGTGAAGAGTAAAATAGGTGAGAAAAAACCTTTCGTTTTCATTATATAGACGAGTGGAGGGTTAAAAAAAAGGAATCAAGTCAAACACGTCAAATACAAATACTTGACATCACATGTCAGTAACTACACACATAAATGACACTAAGTTCAGGTTGTATTCACACTGATCCTGTTGACTACCAACAAAGGTAACCTTAAAGCTATTTATAGCTTTAAGAAATCTTGGCCTTAGGGTTTTCAAACTGTGGTACAAGTACTTGGGCTCCGTTTACTAGCTTTTGCTTTTCTGTTGTGATGAATTATGTGTTTTCCCCAAAAATGTGATCCCCACATTTAAAAAAAACCACTGACGTCCACGCAGCCATGAATGTGTCACACTGATGGAATCACAGTTTCAGGGAGAATCTGTAGGACGAGGCCCAACCTCAGAGAACAAGGGCCGGAACCTGGGCCAATAATAAAGAAGAACTGAGGCTAATTTCACTGAACTGGAGGAGAGTGAAGATCCAATGAGACCAGTCAAACCACACTGTCATACCACACCCTCAGAGAGGAGTGTGTGTGTGTGTGAGAGAGAGAGACAGAGGAGAATCAATTCCTTCTGTTTGTCTTGTGTGTGTGTGTGTGTGTGTGTGAGGGCCCCTCATGCAGGGTCTGCTGCACACACTAACAGTGTTGAGGCCAGTCACACACATGCACAGAACACAGCACCTCCTCACCACATGGGACCCCGTAAATCACTCACAGGTCAAGACAAATTTTTTAAGACCAGCTCTCACCCAGGTTTTCCCTCCAGAGACCCCCCCCCTTATATACACACACACACACACACACACATGCCACCCCCCACATTCTCCCTCACTCAAGGAATGTACCTCCCTTGTCTCACGTTGAATTCCCTTTCAAATAATATTTATTTTTCTCTCCTGTACATCAGTAAAGACCTGCATCTATTTTCCATTCACTTTCCTGTTGACTTTATATCTCATTTCCATCATATTTGGCTGCAGTGGGTCTAGACCGACCTTCAATCAGTTGCAGCTCTCTCCGCTCAGCCAACAGGCTGCAGCGGCTGCACTCACTGAACTGCCTGTCAGTTCCATCCAACAGCGGCTAATGAATCACCAAAAGTGTCTTTTCTTCTCGGAGCTGCAGAAGAAGGATTTGATTTAATGATGGTTTTTGTTGTTCGCGTTTCACAGACAAGGAATTAAAACCTGGTGAAACTGTAATTCTTTCAGTAACCACATGTTCTGAGGATAATGGAATCACAACTATAACTCAGTCTAAACCCGTCATATCTTGCTTTAGAACGACTGAAGACAGCTGGTTTGTGCTAAGCTAACACAGACATCCTCACCTGCACAAAGTCGTTTCTGGAGGAAAAAAATTGAGAAAAAGAAAAAACTTGGACACGAGATGATGACTTTCACAACTGACGTAAAATATTCCTTAACATTATAATGCATGGAAATTAATGGATATTTTTGGAATTTCTAATGTTGCATGTCATATTTGATCCCATGTTAGCGTGGGCCGTACTTAGAGTTTTGTTCAAAAGGTTGTGGGACTCTTTGATGACATCTTACTGAATGTACTCTATCTTTCTACACTCTTGTTTCTGTTTATATTATGAGAGTAACCTCAGATACAAGAATGAGGACTAACTTTGTAGTTCTCACACCACCTCCACGGATCTGTTGCCAGGATCTGCAGTAACCACCATTCTGATTGGTCAGTCCTCTCACTGTAGTATAACAATAAAACTTTGACTTTGTCACATGTAAAATATGTCAGGCTTCCCCTAAATTAGGTCACACTGGAACTGGACCCATGGGAAATGTCCACTATCATCTCAGATGTCATGACGAGACCAAGTGCGAATAAGAATACTGTAGTTCTTCAGTACCAGGGCAGGGTCAGCCCAAAAACCACACAAACTAGCCTTAAATGTTTTCAGCATTTGTCGGTGAATCTGTTTTTCATCCTCCTTTAGGAAAGAAACTTCCAGAACATGCGTAAGACACTGTATGTGCAAACAGTACCTGACAGATAATGGAGTGAACCAGCAGAACTCTGTCTGTGTGTAAATATATGTACACATATATACCTCTCATCAGACCTGGTTTCTCCATCTCCCTGGTCTCTGCAGTTGCCTGGTAACACTGTTGGTTTTGGCTCCAGAACAACACAGTATTTTACATTCTGGGTCCAAATGTTTTTTTCTAAACTACTTACACTGGAAGCACATTTGGCCCACAGAGGCTGACTCTACCAAATGGCCTTTACGTCCATTTATTATGGCTTTTTAAAATACAGTACTGTGCATCAGTCCAACCACCTCTGGTTTACATGTTTTACCCAACATGAGCTCTAAGGTCAAATTGTTTGAATTTCACTCATGTAAACTTACATTTAGTTCGCACAACATCAGTCCATGGCTTGCGGGCTGGACATCTGACCCACTGATCATGACCAGTAACACATATAGGGTTTTACTTTGATGCAAAGCTGCAAAGGAAAGAAATGTAGATGTTTTCAAATTAAATCTTTACGTTATTTGAGTATTCCTCTTTAGTGGTGGTCTAATAATGGGTCTGTATCCACATCCTGCTTTTTCCACACATTTGAACAGTGAATACCAGCAGAACACAAAACACTTATACTCAGTAATCTGTCCTTAGCTTCAGGGTGCTCACAAATGAGCCTGGATTCAAACTGAAAGCCCTCTGGTTTGAGGAATGCCAACTGAGCCGCTGCCACAGGAAGTAAGAACACCCCGCAAAACCCACACATAGAGTGCCCTCAGTCCAACCAGGGTGTGAAGCAGGAACACTGGTACTGTTCCACACTACTGCTGTGCTGTATCTGAAGGGAAAATGACACATTTAAGCTTGAGCAAAAAACTTCAAATTTCAGACTTTGCTCCTGAACCCCAAACTCTGACATTGAACTCCTCAGTACTCCAAAGTACTTCATACTGTACTGTTGATAGTTCACTGTCCTCCATCTGGACCAATGTCTGCACATTGTGTCTGTTTGGAGATGTTCCTCATTTTAATGTGACCCACAAAGACATGTTTCCTGTTTTTGACCAGCTCAGTGTTAGGGTGGTCTTGTTGATGTGAACGTCTGCACATGTGCACAGCAAAAGTAAAGAAGGTGTAAACAGACGCCCAGTTACCACATACAGCAACGAGTGAGAATAAGGACTGTATCTGCCCTTGTCCTGCTCTATAGACAAGCCCTACAGCATTTAGCCGCCGTGTGGCCCAAGCTCAGGTCTAAACATCGGAAGAAGGTCGGAGATACGGCTCAGGCGGACAATCACACGTGTCATAGCTGTTCACACACATACATGCCAACTCCACACAGAAGGATCTGAGACTGAACCACCATACTTTCCGCTATGTAGCCAAAACACAGTGTTTTTCTGTATAAATAATGAGGAGGAGGAGTCACTGCTTCATCAGTTGAGGGTTGTTAGAGAGCTGCAAATTAAACATTAAGGAAGCATGACACTGTTTTTTTAATCCAAATGACTTAGGTCATAAAGAAATACTGGATATACTGTATTATGATGTTTCAAAAATGGTAAAAATCAAACCTGAATCAAACTTTCTCTCTCTCCCCCATCAGCAGGATGTCAGTGAAGCTGCGATTTGACTCTCCTTCCGACAGCGGTGTGATTCCCAGGAGCCGCTCCTTCACTGGTTTCACCTCTCTGAACGCACGACGACGGTGAGTGACAACCATTCAGACAATGGGTCTGGAACAACAGTAAAGCAGATGGGAGTTTTCATCACATGACCTCAACAAGACTGTTATAGAATGTTATATTTTTAAGTCTTACTGGATAAATGCCCCATTTATTCACAAACAAATAATGCGGCATCTAGTGGAGAAAAGTCATAATAAAAAGGGCCCGAAAACACTGACTTTTATCCCAGAAAAGACAGAAATCCCTTCTGAAATATGGCGTCAGTGCAGGTTCTCCATTATAAATACATGCAGTCAAATGGGGGAGTTAGACAAACATAACATTCAATCAAGAGGAGACATTGGAAGATACAGTATGACAAAAATGTGACCACGTGAAGAAGACAATCAGTCACCAGCTTGTGGCACAACGCGGTAATACACTACATGACAAGAAACTGACAGGGATCAAAATGTCACCATCTCACAATACTAATGAATTGGGCAAGATGGTCATGTGACAGCTCCAGTACGGCTCCTCCCAAAATATCTACAACACTGTTGTAATTAATCACTTCATACACGTGAAAAATCATCTGCGTTGAACAACATAGCTAAATAAAAACAGAATGTTGTTTGATTCTGGAGAATACGAGGATGAAAAGAAACTCTGGGAAATGGTAGTTGTTGACAGATGTTGTCCTCATGTCGTCTTCTGTGAGTCTTTAAATGAAATTATTTACTGTATAGTCAGTCATTGTGTTTTTTAAGATTTAATACAGTAACAAAAAGTGTCATTTGCCTCATGGGGGGAATATATTGGGCAAATCTGTGAGATGTGTGTTTGTTAATGGGGAAGAGACTGAGAAGAAAGAACAAAATGTCAAGTTAAAAAAGGGCATTTACTGGAATGTACTTCCTGTTTGTGTGTTTCAAAGTCTCTCACACACACACCAAACGTGCGTGCACACACACATGGGCAGTTATCCCACAAATTCTAGAAAAAACCCTTTTACAGCCAAGTCCATACATTGTGTACACTGACATTTTGTAGTCGTTAGATACATACACAATATCTATATGTTACATATAGAGACACATTGATATTTGTCCTGTGTATTTCAACCATCAACCCATTCCATATCTTTATCCCTGCTCTAAGATGACCCTAATTCAAATCCAGGTCCAAAAAAGACTTTAAACCTTGAAAACACACTCACTCAATGAGAGCTGCAAAGTGTCCCCACAATTAGAGCTATACCAGACTACACACACACAGCCAGTGGAACTGCTGTTATAAAAGATGTTTGATGGTGAAGGAAACGTGAAAAGGACTAGGGTTCAAACACACACACACACACACACACACACACACATTCCAGGAAAAGCCTTTTTGTTTTTACAGCCAAGTCCATAATTACATCTTAGAAAACCAGAGGTTTATTATGAGAGACAAATGAATTTAGTGTTAATTCCACTGGATTTATGTGGTGTTTCTCAGACCTGGCAGCTTGTTAGTCAGAGACACTACAGCTGCATGAAAACCTGAGGCATTCAAGACTGGAGTAAAGTAATTACTTCAGTCTTGAATGCGACAGATTTAGAAAATGTCGTTGAAATGTTAAAGTGATTTTTTTACAAAACAACATGAGGATGTTTCAGTGGTACAGTATTTACCTTGTGAATACAGCAGCCACAATGGGTCAATTGTTTCCCTTATAGATTTATTTCTGCAAGAATTAAAGCCACAGATTTAATGACGGTCTGCTTTAGTTGTTTGTTTGTTTTTTACCATGTTTAATTCCTATTCTATTTAACTGTATGACTGGTTACACTGGGAAATAACACTGTAACTTTGTTGTACGATGTTTTGCTGCTTCAACGATTCTGATTCTACTCAGGGCCTGTTGACATTCCTGTCGAGTACATGGGGATATATTTGTGACTGTAAAGACAGACAGGTGCTTCTACAGCATCACTCATTCTAAATCATCTTTGTCACTGTCTCTTTAGAACGTCGTCGATGAGGAACTCTCTTCGTTCTAAATCGACATCAGGCAGCAAACCTAGGATGCACCTGTCTCCTGTCAGGGGGGGAGGAGGGAACTGGTCTCTGCAGCCGGAGCAAGTGGACAGGGTTTTTCAGGCGCTGCGTAAAGGACTCAAGTACGTAGACCAGAGGGAATTTACATTGTTGTGGAACTACTGCTGTGATTCACCTGCAGTAACTGTGACCAACTCAACAGTGTACAAATTCACAACAGATGGAAAACTCTGAAAAAAAAAAACTGACTTCTTTAGGAAACTACAGTCTGAGAGACCCATCAAGATGAACAGTTGACTCTATGAAGCTACATTTTCACTTATACCTTTGTATATTTTTCTTGGCATTATTCCATTGTAATAATGCCATTATTTGGATTAGTAATTTAGTGATATTTTGGAATTTTAATTTATCTCTATAAATCATGATTAATTGTAGTTAAAAAGCATCTACACTGTGATTAATCAGCCCTTGTAACTTACGAGTGCCTTTAACACAGAGATATAATAAACCTGTCCATTTCTGCGTAGTTGTCACGGCAATAACAATAAACATGCCGTAAAGTGTGGCTGTTTAACCACTGATAACTTTTGGATTTCCCGGTGAATGCAATGATTCTGTGATGTGACTGTACACAGACAGTATCTGGAGGGTCACCAGGCTGAGATGGACTTCCTGGTGTCACAGCAGAGAGAGACCAAGAGGAACTCCAGACTGGTGAGGAGACAGGATGGGGGAGGGGCTGAAAATAAACTTAATGTATTTTCACTTGTCATGAAGCCAATGATGTAATCAATGACAACAGTGATGGTGATGATGTCATTTCTTTGTTTGCAGGCCTTTCTCTACGATCTGGAAAAGGTAATCTCTTTTCACCGTGATGTAAAATCCTTCATTAATCAGTATAGATCCAGAAGAAGAAGGGACATCAAAGGTTTCCTCTGTTTGTTCTCACAGGAGATCAGAGCACTGGAAAGACACATACGGCGCCTAGAATTTCAGATTAGCAAGGTAACTGTGGAGGTTTGAATGGAGAAGCTGATGAGATTCTCGTCAGTCAAACTGATGATGTGAAAACTATGCTGCTGGTTCACTGATCACTGATCGATCCGTTGCTGTTCCTGACCTCCCTGCAGGTGGATGAGCTGTATGAAACCTACTGCATCCAGTGGAGGTTGTGTCAGGGGGCGGTGAACATGAAGAGAGCCTTCTCTCTGTCCCCATCCACCAGAGCCTCCAGGGACAGTCTGCTGGAGCTCAACCGTAACCACAGACACAGCCTGCAGGTGCCGTTATTACTCAAAATGACTACAAACCAACTATAGCAGTGGTTCTCAAACTGTGGTACGTGTAACACCAACGGTACGCGAGTGCTCTCTAGTGGTACGTGGGGAAAATTCATATTTTCACATTTACATTTTCAATTGAATAAATCTGAAACATACCAGGCACAGTTTATACAACATGTAAACATAAACATCTTTCTGTTTATGTTACTATATTCTGTTTATGCTAGTATATTCTAATGTTGGTCATCATGGTGGTACTCAGAGAGCTCAGTGTTTTCTCAGGTGGTACAGAGTAGAAACAGTTTGAGAACCACTGAACTTTAGCATTTCTTCAAACATAAATGACTTTGCCATAACTCATATTTTTATTCAAGTTGAATTGTTAGAGCTGGAGAAGTGGCAAGAAAGTTGCTGGTTTGTGTCCTGACTCAGAAACTCAATGTCCAGTTGTTCTGTTTTTTTCCCACGGTCCAAACACAACAAGTCCAAGAAAAATGACCAGTATCATAAAAAGGCATAAAATTTATATGTGAATTGTAAATAGTGCGGGACTTGCAGCTGTGACCACTTTTGTCAGACAGTAAACCAAACACGTACTCACAGAGGCAGTGTAAGAATCTCCTTCTCATCCCCATAAAACAGAAGATTTTGTTGCCGCCTATAAAACCAAACTGTGTCGTTACCACAGAAGATGGTTGACGGTAGATATTGGATTTTCAGTGATATTTAATAAGTAAAAGTTTGTCAGTGACAGATCTTGGATGTGGTCGTCCATCATCTCCACAGAGCTGAAGGCCCGCAAATGGTTTAACTGCTGCCAAAAGAAATAATGTGGTGTGTGAGTCACTGCCTCACACTGACGTTGCTGTTTGTAGCCACAGGCTAAGAATCAACTGGAGACAACTCATTCATTCAACCTCTCCTGTTTACGTGTCTGTCAGTCGTACAGCACATTTCTCTGTAGCTTAATTCTTTACATCTGGTTTTGATCTTCTTTCCTCTTATTTATTTACTTTTCTCCTTCATAAGATCCCATTAAATCAAGGGTCTCAAAATCTGAAGAGGTTAAGACGTAGGCCACTGGACTGTCTTGACTTTAGAAGACAAAAAAGGGGTCTTCGGCTCTGTTGCTTCTGTAACTTTGATATGAGTTTCAGCATAAATCATTCTTTCAGACAAAGTCTCTTTTTTCCGTCCGTGTAAAGAATTCCGTCTTCACCTAGTTTTCTTAGATATCGTGTGGTGGAGAGTTGTCCATTCTTCGTATAATTTATTTATTGTCCTTACTTTTGTTGCGTTGAGTTGTCAGGTACTGAAATGGTGTTCTTTATTATGTATCTGAAACATTAGTAAAAACACAGCCGGTTCCCTGTTTTTGTTGCCTTTGTCATGAATTGAACTAGCAATTGACATTGTGCTGGGATTTTGCTCGAGTTAAACACAGAAACCCACAAAGGCTCCAGTGTTGGTGCTCAGTACATGAACATGACCTTTAACATCAGTGTGAACAGGCGTTAGGTGAAAAGGCATTTATCCAAAGATGAATGGATTTTCTCTAACATTCCTCTTCTAACCGGTCGCTCCTCTCTGCAGGACATGTCTGCAATGGAGGGAGAGCTGGAAATCCTTCTTGGAGAGCTACACATCAAAATGAAAGGTGCATACACACACTCTGACATACACACACAAACATATACACAGTAGTTGAAGTAGTATCAGAGCCCAGTGTGTAGCTCATGGGTTATTTTCTAATTATTGAACATGTGTTGTGTGTTTGCAGGTCTGATCGGGTTTGCTCGACTCTGCCCTGGAGACCAGTACGAGGTGAGTTTCCTTATGTTTATGTCAAAAGACATAAAACAGATGTGGTTGACAAAAAATTTTTTTTTTAGCTAAATCAGTGACGACACTAGAGACAGAAGCTGATTTTAAACCGATAAGGGCGTCGTCCTTGTCTTTCTAGAAGGTTCTAGATGTTCAATCTAATCTAATCCTGAAGCAAAATAGCACCGTCTTAATCGGTAAACATGCAGATGAGGTTATATTTGTTGTATTTGAATCGTGTCACATGACCAGGTGGTGGTGCAGCTGGGTCGTCAGAGGTGGAAGATCAGAGGCAAGATCCAGTCTGACGACACACAGTCCTGGGATGAGGAGGAGATGATCTTCCTGCCTCACATATATCACAACTTTGAGATTAAGGTCAGCAGATATAACAAGAGTGGACAACGAAACAATTAAAAAGATAAAACATTTTCACAACTAAAAAGAACGGGCTATGTGTATTTTAGAATACTTATATTTTATAGTCCTGTTTAACTGGTATAGTTGTATATTTATCTTTGTTTTCCCATGTTCCCTCATATTATCTAATATAGTTCAACACTATAGTAATACTCATGTATAGTATGACTCAATACTTGCTGCCCTTTGTCAGGTGATGGAGGCCAAGGGTTTGGGTTGGCTCCTGGTTGGCATGGTAACATGTGCGAGTGTGGACTTTTTCGTGGCGAGGCCGCAGCTGATGTTGGTGGACATCACGGAGCTGGGAACCATCAAACTGCAGCTGGAAGTCACTTGGAAGTAATAATGCACTGACCTCACATTCACACTCTTGTCAAACACCGACTGTCTGTGGAAATGTTAGTTTTGTTGCTACCACAAATTCGGCATACTGTGTGTGTATTCTCGCGGCTCCGCTTCCCCCCATAAAAAGTGGATGATTGACAAAAAGGTTCACTGTGCTCATTCCGCTATAAAACAAATGTGCCCAGGAGCTGAGAACGATGCACAGAGTGAACTTTCTTGTCATCCAGCATTTTTATAAGCAAGAGACAAGGAAAACAAACACACATGCACATGGCAATATATCAAGGCCAGCAAATTTATTAACTTCATTTTCATTTATTGCTCGATTAATGGATTTATTGATCATCATCCCAGGCCTAACTCCATGTTGTGTTCACAAATTTGGTTAATAAATCAGATTCTGAAATGTTTCCCACACACATGTCACTGTTCAACTGTTCAATCAGTGACACAAACACACACACAGCAGTTGAAGTATGCGCCTGAGGTACTCACAGTACTGCGTCAAGATGGTCAATATTCAAACACTGAAAACAATTGCATATTCTACATATCATACTGCAGAGAAACCTATTAGAGAAAAGAGAGCCATCTGCAGTATTTTCACGCCTTTCTGTATTTTATGTGCTAAAACGCATGACTGACAGGTGCAGCTGCTCCATAAAATACTGATTCAATTTTTTTTTTCACATTCCTTTCGGAAAACAAAGACAGTAGACAATAAAGTATTTTCTGTCTCTCGTGTGTAATAATGACATTCTTTCATAACAATGAAATGAGTTTCCATATGTAAAAAGCCAGTGACAACAAGAACAACCTGCTGTTTTCTTCATTCTCTACCATTTTTTTAAAATAAAAAACATTTTCTTCAGCTCTCATTCACAACAGTCACATCCCAGAGAACAATGTCGTACTTGTTTCACACAATCTTGTGTTGTTTTTTCCTCCACTTGATTTTTAAAGCCTCTGACAGCATGAAAGTTGCCACATGTTCTCGGCAGTCAAACAACAAAGACGGTGAAGTGCTGGATTATTTTAACCCGACAGAGAGACAAACTCCACAATCTGCTGCTGCTGTCTTCGTCCTCCACCTTCTCAGTGCCTCTAATCTCAGCCAGCTGTCACTAAGCAGCTGATTGACTGCAGAGTGCACATTTCGCACAAAGCTTTGAAAACGTGCACAAACACATTTGAGTATTTTCCCCTGGTCTCGCAGCAGGTACAGATGTGAATAAGTCCGCAAAAAGTTCAAAAAATGCCAATAAAATGCAGCGATACTGTGTGGAAACTAACAACACTGGAAGTTAGGACTTTATAAATACCAAGTTGTGGTCATACAGTGGAGTATGGAGTATTACTTAAATTGTACAGGAGGTGGTGTTGTCAAGTTTGTAAATGTTTGTGACACGAGTGTTTTTGCATCAACAGCCCATTTGACAATGCTGAGAAGATGAGGCCACTGTCTGTGAGCAGACTCTCAGTATCCAGCAGGAAAGGTTCAGTTTACAGTTGGACAGCACCAAGTACACCCTCCTTCACTGAGAAGTATTACATAGTGAGTATACACAGACACACACATGCACACACACTACTCTTCTGTGCTTTCTAAGCTCCACATAGACAATACATAGCCCTCGACTCTAACCTTAATTCAAATCTTAACTAAATCTTGAACTTCATAATACCTCACTCACAAGTAAATATATAATTACAAAATGAACATGTCATTTTTGTGACATTGTTTTCCTTGTCAGTCCCTGATGCGTGAACTGCGAAACCAAGAAGAAGGTTCTCTCCCGTCACTTGTGTCTAAGAATCACCACAACAGAGGAGGTGTGTCTTTGCTCGGCTACCTGTCCAACCCTGTCCACGGCTCCAACAGTCCCTACACCCCCAGGTATGTAGTCAAGTCATTATATAACTATAATTAGTGTCACAACATTTGACTTTGGTATATAGTTATAGCATATGTTACATCGCTGCCCAAATAGAGCATAGAGTGTATGTGTACAAAATACATATTATAATACAAAGTATAATAATTCTTTCACAGTCTAACACGGGCCTATAGCTTCCCCTTCAGTCCCAGTCAGGGACCCAGTCTGGTGGGGAGTCAGACTCAGCTCTCCATGGGTGAGGAGGGATTCATGGACAGCTCCATGGAGGAGAGTGAGAGAACAATGATGGATGAGAAGAAAGATGAGGAAGAATGGACTGGAGTGATGGAGAGTCCAAAAACAGCAACAGAAAGGACCACAGGACCGATACGTGCCCTGCAGAGGTGACACCACCGTCGTAGTTTTGCTGATGAAGCCTTTTCAGTTGGCTACAAGATTTTAAGTGTTATAGTTGTGTTACTTACGATATTAAAACGTTTGTCCTGTTTTCACTTTTCTCTCATTATGACATGATTGTTTTAGAGCAGGGCTGTGAAACTGATTTATGAAATTAAAAAATAGAAGAAATAGCACAACGCAAAGTCAGACAGTAGTTCTTAGCAATATAACCTGTTACGTGCTGAGGCCAAACTGACGCCACACACTCTTGCTGCTTGGGTGGTATTGTCTCTTGTTCGGCAACTGAGTTATGTTACGACAACCGGGGCAATTTTTTTTTTTTTTTTTTTGTTGATTGTACCAAATATGAAAAATACATTTAATTTTTTTAGACGCCCCTGTTTTTGAACATGTGTTAGATGAGATAATGAATTAAGCTGAAAACTGAGGATACGATGTTGATATGTGTTGTGGCGTGTGCACTGCACTAAGTCAATAAACAGAGAACTAAATGAAGGTAACAGTTTTTTTCTAAATGGCCTGTACACGAAGGCCTTTGTCTATACCTGTGCTAACATTCATAGCCAGTAGCTCCAGAGTTTACAGATCAGGGAACTGACTGGTTTGTAGCTAAAGTCAGAGAGGAAAGGTCGAGACAGGTTGGACATGAAGGAAAAAGGAAAACAGGAAGACCAACAAGAAAATCCAAGGATAAAGGACATGAAGATGATGATGTAACTGTAGAGCAGGCAGGCATTTGGTGAGATGGAGAGCAGACAGCCGACAGAAGAGGAAGTAGACCGTGTATTTTCTACTCTACCTGCACTACCACTTAAAACCATTCACTGCTGCAATCTGTACTCCCTTTAACGTAACCCCAGTGATGTATTCCTCTCTGACACAGGTCCAGTACTCCTGACATCCTGAGAAAAAACATGGCTGCAGACTCAGATACTGAGGCACAGAGTAAAGCAATGGAGCAGGTAAAAAGCCTCAGAGCCTCCCGTCCCACTGATCAGCCCTAAAATTAAAACTAGTGACATGTAAAATGAAAAACTATGTAAGTGGTTCATAGTATCTTAAAGGAAGTGAAGCAGGGAAAATTGGCAAGTGTAAGGACCTCAACAAAATCATGAATCATTTCCTGTTTCTATCAGGATTCTCATGATTCCACCCCAGCCTCACCCTCTGAGACTCCTGCTGCCTCTCCTTCTCCATTCACAATGACTTCTCCCACATTGGGGAGATCAGGAATGAGTGGTGCTCAACGCAGGGCCCAGGCCCTTAGGCTGGGAAGCCTGATCTCTGAGCTGGAGAAGTTATTACAGAATCAGAGTCTGTCAGAAAAGGAGTTGAGAACCCTGGATCACCAGATACTACACCTGGCCACCATACTTAAGGTAACTGACTATAAATACAATGGTGTGTTTTAGTCAATACCCTCAGAGATGTCCCCAGAGCTTCTTTCAAAACTTCAGTGAAGTCGTTGTCCTCCACAGAACAACCTGTCCCTGTTGAGACGTTCCTCATCAGAAGAGACTCTGGCTGTGGAGGAAGTCCTGGGCAGCTTTGACTTCTTGTCAAATGACATTAACGCAGATGATGACACATCCTGTTTAGGCAGCCTGAGACTTAAAGATAGTGGGTAAGTACTGGAAGAATCCAGCTTGACAAACGTGATCTAATGCAGCTCAACTGTACTTTGTTTTTCTCTTCTCCAGCCTCGGTTCTTTTCAGCAGAGCACTCTGAGGAGCCTTGGCCTTGTCTCCCAGAATAGTCAATCCGTTTCTGAAGAAGAATTGATTATTGCTCCTCTGACTTCAGGGAATTGGAGTCTTGATCAAGCTCTGGAAACCCACTTGGATTTATGTGTCATCCTTCTCCAGGTACAAACAGTTCATAAGACATCTGTTTGTTTGTCTTTTTTTTTTTTTTAAACAAAAAGGTTAGGCAGATACAGTGTGCTAGAGTAGGTATGTAAAAGGCTTAAAAACTTCATGTCACGTCTCTGACAACTTCAGAGGAAAGACTGCTATGAAATGTCACTGCAGAGTGGAGGAGCTCCAATCGAGGCACTTGGTGGAGGTCCTAAGGAGTGTCAACCCATGGTTTGCTGTGGATCTCCAGTTTATTCAACCTTAAACATTAACTTACAGTTGCGTTTCAAAGCCATTCTGTGTAAAGTTCTAAGGCGTTATGCAACATGTCTGCAGATGTTAAACAGATGGCTGTTCCATGTAGGATTGGCGTCAAAAAATGAACTTTGAACCTCAAATTTTCACTGAAATTGATCCTAGTGGCCCCGGCTTTGAGATCGGGTTGATATAAAACCCTTGTCTTGGATGGAGCCACAATGTTCCATTGGGTTGTACTGTTATTCTAGATCAATTAAAGATATACTTTTCAGTGAACTAACGAATATGCTTCTTGTATTTCTTTCTAATTTCTTATTTCTTTCACAGATGATACGAGTGACCGACTTCACCCCCTCAAGGAGAGACCTGCTGGAAGAAATGTCTCTTCAGGCTGAGGTTCTGGACAGAGTTAGTTACCTGCTGCTGGAGAAGAACGATAATATTTCTGCTTGTGATGGTTGGTTGAAAATTCACGATTAATTCCATTTATAGAGTTTTGGTTAAAAAAATGCTATCCCTATTTTTCACCTACTGTTTGATTTTTTTCAACAGTACTTCCTAAGGCCCACAGAATGAGAGATATTCTGTTGTTCTGGGAGGACTGTGTGAGCGACAGCAGTTCCTTTTTCTCTTGCGACTCCATCAGCTTCACAAGGGCACTGAGGAAACGTTACACGCACAAAGTGAAAGCCAAGCAGCCTGGCCAATCAGAAAAAGGTAGCTCAGCAACTTCATTCTTTAATGTTGACCGTTAAGACAGCCTGTTCAGACAGCACTACGAGCAGATAAGAATTAAGGTCTGTGTCCTCTCTGCAGTCTTTGCTCAGCTTCTGCAACAGGTGCAGGCCACGAGTCCCATTGTGCCAAGCCCTCGGCAGGTCTGCAGCAGAGACAGAGTCACTCTCTTACAAATGTCTGTGTATCTGAAACGCTGGAGCATCCAGAACATGGGAGATCACATCTCACGTCTTTCCAAAGAAGGTATGAAACCCAGCCAATGGTATGAGGTAGACAAACATTTATTCTAAGGAAGGGGTGTCCTTATTTCTTCCGGGGGGAGTAATACTGTAAAACACTGCAGAGACCAACTGACCTCACTAGAAACAGGGCCTATACTGGGTTCCCTCACGTCCTGGAAAACCAATGACAATTATAATTGCTCCAGGTGACCTACAAAGTTGTTTCTTCTTCCGTATTGTGAATAAATGCACGTGGATTATAAGTAACAGAACGTCTGTCTGGTGTTCTGTTAAGTGGTTCTGCAGTATGGCTTTTTGATCACATTTTTCTTGTATTTTTAAATGAAGTAATAAAGTTGTATTGCTTTTTGTGAGTGTGTTAAAGATAGTTTTTATGGTTTAGTCGTGTGTTATTTTAATTATTTTTCAGCTGAAAATGTGAAGGGACATTGTTAAGGGATACTTTGAAGGAAAAACATGGGAACTTTTCTGAAGGTGCAGTGTATTAAAAAATGAGATAAGAGAACATGTTTCATGTTTGAAATCAATTAGAGATGAATCATAGCCATTGTCCAATTAGACCATGAGTTGCTTGACTTTAAAACATGTGAAAATGGGACATAATTAAACATGTGTTGATTAGGAGATATGTTCCTTCACTTCTGTATTTATGTACAGTGAGTGTGAGTGTACGTGAGTGTTTTGCATTTGAGTAATGTGTCTCTGCTGTTAGTTCATCTAGGGAGGCACAAAATTTGAAAACATTCCAGGAATTCCAGCGTATTAAAAAAAATCTGGACCATCTGTCAATGTTACTGTCACTTTGTAGTTGGTGTGTGTGTGTGTGCTGCTTTTTCGGGACAATTCCTGGCATTGTTGCTTTTTTATGGCCAGTACTGAGTCTCAGACTCTTTTGTGATGCTTTGGTTAAAGTCAGGATGTAGAGTTTAGTTTGTTACAAATAAATTTAAATCATTGTAAAGTAAAACATCTGTTTGTTACAAATAAATTTAAATCATTGCAAAGTAAAACATCTTATGAAGTTTTCCTGGTAGGGTAAGTCAACTTTAGTAAAATGAATTATGTCTATATAAGAGATAAAAGGGTATCGATTAAGCTCATGGTGTTAATATCTGTTTAAACTATTGTCTACATTTGCACAGCATGTGTGAAACATCTGAAAAACAGATTTGGGGTCTTACATTTATCCAAGGACTAGTCAGAGCTCGAATAAAGCTGGCATATGATTTTACTGCACTTTGAAACACAAAATAGTGGACTTAAAAATCAAGGAAAATCAAATAAAAATTGTAATCTTAGATCAGAGATAAAAGAACAAGCTGCCATTGTGATCGTCTGATTTTCACTCTTTTCTCAGAACACATTCTGTCTGCCCTGAAGAGCCCCAAACGACGGCGAGCACTAAACAAAATGAGGGGGAGGACCTTCTCAGAGCTCCTTCCACTTAGATGTACACTGCACACTATCGCTGCCCTGCAGGTCGACCCCAACCACAAAGTTTGCAAAGCTGCTACCACCTGTCTGTACAGAGCTGCAAGCTGCGAGGCCTTCAGGAGCAAGGTACAGGAACCTGGTACTCAGATACAACTGGTTCATTTCATACAGCTAAGTACAAGACTGGGTGCTTTATACGACTGATCACATTTATCCTGGATATTGTTTTGTCGTTCTTCTGGACTTTTTCATTCCCTTATTATTAAGGGCGTTCTTCTGGACTTTTTCATTCCCTTAAAGGAAGCTTATTATTTAGGGGAATGATTTTCACAGTTGACCCATTTAGGAAACACCACAGTGAGTGGGAGAGTTTTTGATAATTGCTGAATACAGCATGTTCTGCCATGACCGGGATTACAACCCACAATATAGCTGCCCAAAAACCCTAGTATGAATTACTATTTGGGCCGGGTATTCTTATGAATCTTACAATTTAATATAATTTTAATTCTTTATGTCACAAGTTAAACTGATGAGTCACCTTATATTTTCATATAAAGCATCAGCACAATCATACTAATACTAAATATGTTGCACAAAAGCAAAAAAAAACTATGACAGCACCCACACCTGCCAGGGGTTATTAATTAACCAGACAATCAACATAATTGCCATATATGGAACAATATAAAACAGCAGAGTGAGGAGACAGAAAGGCAGAAAACAAGACGGAGGAAAACTGACATTGAGGTGTTAGTGTCTGATGTTAACAGTGTGAAATGTCTTTGTGTTCCGCTTCTTCTGCAGGCAGTTATTTACTACACTGAGAGTCTGAAAAGCACTGACACTCAAATCCAGCAGAGCTCCTGTCTGGCTCTGAAATGCCTCCGGGTGAGTGACAGACATCACAACACCCACATACTCACAGACATGTACTGTAGTTTCTATCAGCAAAGATTCTTTACACACCTGCTTAATAGCCCTGTTCTAAAAGTTGGTTTCTTTGGTTCTTTACCTTTAAATGGTAAATGTGGGGGAGGGATTACTATGGTCACATACTTTTTGATATCATATGTACTTAGGTATTGAAACTGGAACCCATGTAGTAGACAGACACTCTGTTCCACTACAGCAAAGTCCACTCTGCACAATATGTATCGTTAAATATAATATGTGTAGATTTAGGTAAAGAAATACTTCACATGATTTAAATGTTCAAATATATCTGTGGCAGGCAACAGAGAGTGTGGACCACATTGCAGATCTGTGGAGATCAATGGATGAAGATCTATGTAGCACTGCCAGAGAGACCATCCTCTCATTTGGTACAGAGATAAATGTGCTTCTTCTCTGCATGTTATCCTTTCACAATTTTTTTTTTTTTCAAGGATTCAACTTTTTTCCTAATCCATCTGCAGGTAAAAAGGGATTCCTGGCGTTTCAGAAGATGGACCAACTCTACACTGAGATGCAAGAGGAGGCTTATCAGAACCGAGAGACTGAGATCACAATTCTATAGGAAATGTTGTGTTTGGATTCAAGTAAAGTTTTGAAATATAACAGGATGCAACGTGAAGATGACAGATGGAGTGTGAAGGAAGTTTGTGTCTGAGCTTGATGAAGTGGAAGATCCACTGAATGTATGGAGAAAGAAACATCTTTCAGGAAAACATTTGATCATTAATTTCCTGGTGGTGAGCAGTGGGCATCTGTCCCAACATGACTCCCCTCTTTCATTTACTTTGTTTAAAAGCATTACCTCCCCCCCGATCCTGTGAACATTTAAATTGCCTTTTACAAAGTGAACTGATTTCAGTTTATTGTGTAAAGTTTGTTTACAAAGAACAAAATCAGTAAACAAGATGTTTTGTTTTACAGCACCATGTACTTATTTGACCAGAATGTGTGGGATTTTTACAATATGGCTTAATGTGCAAACATTGAAAACATTAAAGTAAGTTTTTATAACTGTGTGATAAAAGAAGTAACACCACATTTTTCTTAGAAAAGCCAATAAATCCAAATACCAACATTAACAGTCTTAGTGGACACTGTGGATATTTTATTTATTTATTTATTTATTATTATAAAAACAAACCCAAGCACAGAAGCTTGGCTACCGACAGATGTCAAAGAATTTATAACAGCGGCCTCCAGCAAGTGTGCATTTATAAGTATTTTTTAACCAGTGTTAATTTAGACAGCCAATTCTGATTTAGTTGTCTGACTAAATTTTAACTGTGGCCACATTATAATATATTACATCTATTATTTGGTTCGTTAATATAGTTTAAATTACAATGACACAAATTATTTAAAAAAAGAAAGAAACACACATCCAATAGTGTTGAAAGCACAAGCCCAAGGTTTACTCACTGATGGGAGAAAGTAAAAGGAATTAATGCTAAGTGCTTATTGCAAATGACACACTATAATTTAATTTCCTACCAATTCAATGTTAATTACGAAAACATTGACATAATTTAATCTACGTAGTTAAATTGTATTTACCTTTGGCGAATAGTGTCGAGTGGTTGTCTCGCATGTGGATGTATTTCCTCCTTTCACCCCATTTTCATGGTATGCATAAAATGCTGGCAAGCCGACATCCACGATGACTCACTCATTTTCTTCTGCAGCCAAAATGATCCCACACGGCTAATTTAATACACTCTTAGACGGAGTAACTCTTGCATTTCCCCCAATCAGGCCTCTCATTTCTCTCATGTGGTCCCTGCAACTTGCAGGGACCATAAACAATGCAACACGCCAGGGTTGTGTAACTTTGTTTTCGTTCCGTTTGAGTTTTGGGCTTAACTATAGTTCGTCATATTATTTTCTGACGGTATAAAGGAAACGTTACAATAAATTAACCGTAGCGCTGAATACTGCACTTAACTGTAATATCGAGTAATTGTAACATCCCGGCTTTGTACTGTATTGTTATTGTTTTGATAATCTTTCAATATAATTGGATATCCGTCCACAGCTTCCGCCCGCTGACCAAACATTGCTCTTTTTTTGGCTCTTGACAATTGTTCTTGTATGCATTACGAAATGAAGGCGTATTGAACTTCGACCTTGACAGATTGTATTCTTATTGTTTTCAATTAACATGCGTCAAAAAGTGTCATCTAGCACAACAAAAAGATAAAGTGAAAAAAGTCCACATTTAATTCCGATTACACTGAGTAAAAAAATGAAAATAATAAATCAAAACGACTTATTTTTGTACAAAAGTGAAATACTCGTGTTGTTCAACCTCTGCAGGAGTAAATATAAGACAAGAGAACGTTCATTCAAGTCATTTTATTCCACTATCCTCCACCAACGCTGGTAGTGCCCTCTGCAGTCCATTTGCGTCATCAGCAGTTTGGGAATGGCACTGACCCAATGAACACTGTGTGCTTGCAAAAGGATAAATTTGGATGTAGTCAAAACAACTGGGAACTTGTCCTACTGGGTAACCAACCTCAGTGTTTGTGAGGTCAGTGAAATGGCCTGGGAAGATGATTGTCATCAGTTAGTCTGCAGGACAGTGACCTGCTGGGTTTGTTGCGTCAACTGAGGTCACATGAGTCATGTCAACATCATCATAGAAGGGTTTTTATGTTTGCACAGGAAATGCATAACAACAACTCACTGTGAAATGGGACTATAAAATAAAAGAAGAAAACACTGAACAAGAGTGCAGGGGGAAATCATAAAGTTGTAAGATATGTTAGCATATTAAAATGTGTTATTATTACCTGGTAAACACTATTAAAGCTTATGGACAGGATTTGGTGTGGCGCACACTCATGTCATTTATATATCTATATAGACACATGTATATATATTTATATATACACATATGTTTGTGTATATATACATATATGTATGAGATAAAAGCTCTTTTTATGTTCTTTTTATGGCCCCACTGTTTCCTACATGTCATCTGAATATAGATCCCGCAACGGAGTTTGACAAAGTGAGGGGAAAAAATCTTTATTTAAATTAAAACCAAAGCAATTATGAAGCAGGGAACACATTCTGTGCAGATACAGAAAGTCAGACACACCCGAGTAGGTAGACAGTGTGAACACCTTACCTGTGACTGACAGCTTTACATAACACTTACAGCAGTGATAGAACATCTTCTGCACATCTGAAGAACAGAGAAAAGTTGGAACTATTCAGACCTTGCTCTGCCCTATATTGCTCTTTGTTGCAAAAAATACTGACCCTCCACCCCCACACACTGCTTGTTTCCAAAAGAATCACCCTTTGTTTTACAAGAATCTCCAAGTTCTGATCACAATCATCTCACATTAGACAGATCTTCCACTCAACCAACTCTTTCACAGAAACACACACACAATTATTTTATATCCTTTGGAAACTTTCAGCATTTTTCTGAATCTACTAAAATCTGAATGTGAACTTACTGTATGAAAGGTAAAAACTAAGGTCAACCCATGTGTGATTTAAAAAAAAAAATCACATCATAAGTCTTAAACAATGTTGTTTCTGAGGCAACATGAAGGAGACGAGAGGCATGCGCAGCTGCAGAGCACGCAGGGTAATAACGGGACAGTTACTCAGCAATATTACACACTATGAGGTGTGTGTGACAGAGAGAGAGTGAGAGCGGGCTGCACTGCAGCATGGTTCACAGCATGGTCATTGATTGTCCAGTGTTTTGGTGTGCTCTCAGAGTGTGTTTATAACATTGGGACTCATTCAAGCTCCATCTGCCAAGTTTCAGTGTGGGTGGGGCTTTGGCAGTCTGAGGTTGAGTGTTTCTAATAAAAGTGGAGTCTTGTAAAGTATGGGGTAGAAAAAGAATCACAGGATAATACTTCAACTTAAAACACAGCAATCACTTGACAGTCGTAGTCACCCGTTCATGTCCAAACAGTTAGGTTTTATACTGTCCAGTTGTCATTCAAAGGTTGGGAAGAAACAGCTAAAAATGTTTAACTTTCTTTCGGCAGGCCAACACATCCTTTACGTCCCCCTCCCTTGTATGTGGCATTACTTCTCTCACTTCAAATACAAGTCTTTTGTTTATTTTATTTTTTTACAGCATGACAATCAAACCACCATTACCAGCCCCTGTTAGCATCCTGCAAAATGGTATAAGAACTCCCTGAACTCATTCCAGCAGTCATTGGATGCCACATACGCATTCCCACAAGTGTAGTTCATCTCCGCCTTTATCACATGGCAGTATCACTCCACAGTCATTCCCAGCAATGTTATATTCAATCCTTCGCCACAGCTCACCATCCCCCTTTATCTCTTCCCTCAACTTTTCCCTCCTAGGTCCCGACAATTGCTGGGTCGTGGGCAGCATCCGGCAGTGAGGCATCCTGGCAGTGGTATAGGAAACAGTTGCCCCAACAACTGTAGCAGATAAGGAAAAGAGCAGCCAGGAAGACCAAGGCACAGATGGTACAGGGTTTCCTCTCCAGCAGGAAGCTGAGCAGGTAGAAGCCCATAAACATGGAGTGGTTGAACCACAATGCTGGGTTGAGTGGTTTGGGTATGAGCAGCACAGGGAGTAGCCACTGAAGACAATACATTTTGTCTTCCTGAAGTTAGAAGAGCTTTGGCAGGAGCTCTATGTTGGGCTGTTATGGTTTATTTGAGGTGTTTGCAAATGATATGGCAGGTTCAGGGAAGAGGTGGAAGTGGTGTGATAAAGTGTCAAAAAAGGGCTGTTCCAGAAGGTGGATGAAGAAAGATCTATCCAACAGAGTGGGAGAGATGGTGCACGGACTCAGAAGTTGCTCTCATCAAATCGTGCCTGGAAATGACAAAAAAAAAAGAAGAAATAAATAAACTTTCATCATTTGGATTGAAGTCTAAAAAAATGATCACATCTTAGAACAAAGTTGATAGTCCACTCAAAAAAAAATCTGTTTTCCAAGAAGAAAAAAATTAATAAAACTAATTTTGTTGATCACCAAAGAAACCATAATTGGAAATCTCCTTCTGTTAATCTTTGCTGTTATTATCAAATGACTAGCACCAATTTTGTCCAATTTCAGACACCACTGTCTCACATATGACTAATCTAAGTTCCACCCTATATTTCAGACTCGAGTGCATGGATTACTTCCGTGTAAGGATCAATTCCCAGCAATTTAGCTTTTGGGCTAATGGCAACCGGTATCTCGAATGACTCAAACAAACTACACCTAAATATCCGCACGGAAATTCAGCTATGGAGTTGGTCAGGTTAGAGCAACGTGTTTGAATAAGAAACGTTGAGCAGGCAAGCCTGAAGGACAAATAGTTAATGTAAGAAACAGCTGAGAGCTTTTCCTGGCCACCATTAGCCTACTCCACTTTGTTCAATATGTTGCTATAACTAGCCAGAGTTATTAACAGCAACGGCGAGTCACAATTGGCTGGAGCTAAGAGCTAACCTTATCGACCAGTAAAACACGCGGTTTGGTCTGTCCCACTAACCTGACATTGTGCCACTAACTTCACGCTATAGTGATGGTGTGCTATTATTTTTTATTAATATTACAAAACATTCACTCGAGTCTTTTTAACCAATCGTCCTCCTTAAACGTAGACGTTCAGTTTTTCTGTGGCAGAAAGAAAAGGAAACGTACCACCACATAAATTAGTTAGCAGTTTTGTTGTCCAGTATTACTTCACCGCAAAAACAAAAAAAATCGACTGACGTGAATACAAAAAATTGTATTTATATTAAACCAATGCAGTAGGTGGTAAAGCGTGCCAGCATTATATGCTTAATGTTAAAGCCTCGTGTTCAGCTTTCGTTAATTAACCAATATACCAAAACATTTTAGTGACAGTCAAACAACGTCGACGAGGAAATTCTTATAATATGTATTGAAATGGACTGGGACTTTGATTTATATTACGCCTGTATTTGTAAAGTAAACAACAGCTAGTACAACAGGCTAACTAGCATTAACAGCCATAAAACAACAAAATATAAGTATTGCACGAGAATTTCAGAAAGAATAAAAGTCAAAAATTAAATGTTCATACAAATAACAGCACTTAACATATAAAGTTAGTTATGATATGATGTGGTCAACAAAATACAGGCAAACCTGTCATCCTCTAGGCTCATTCTACCACAACAGACTGCGTACGTCGCTGCTAGCAGGCATTATCACGAAGGACCCCTGCTGCAAAGACGTAAGGTAACCTGTCATGTGCCTGAACGAATTTATATATATTTTTTGTACAGTGGCGTGTTGAATGAACCTTCAGTGTGAATTTATTTGTATTTAATACACAGCGTTTGAAGTCATTTGATACCCCAAGAAGATATTTCTTCTTACCATGAAATGATTTCAGAATTATTTTTTCTAAACACTCAGAAGTTGACTTTTCAGTCCTTTTATTTAACCAGACACATCACAAAACTATTGATTCTATATCTACTATTCATGGTACAATTTTAGCAAAACGACAAACATGATATTAAACTTGGTATACTCGTGGAATATTGAAATGCTTCATTGGGAATTTATTGCTTGATTTTCCAAAGAACTCCCATCCATCCATCCATCCATCCATCCACCCATCTACTTATGATTAAGCATTTATCCAGTAACTCAGCGTGTTTATGCTTTATATATATATAAAGGAAATGGAGCACAATAATTTATGTTATGTCCAAACTTTATTTCTCACAACTCATTCCATCAGCAACCAAAAACATTTATTCAAATTTCTATTGATACACATTAAAATATAAGAAAATTAAAAACAATCAAAGGAATAAAAAACATGGATTCATGAAAAACATGCCCAAAGAATTTCCTTAAAAAACTATATTTTCTTTAAACAATGATTTTTTAAATTATTATTATCTTTTGGTACTACACACAAACCTGTCACCAGGTTATAGAAAGAAAATGAATGCTTGTAAATGTAGATTTTGTTTAATATACATTAACTGTTTAGGCTTCAGGCTTGCAGCAACAAAAACATACGAATAGCTGCTCCTGTGTTACATTGAGGCTTGCTGCAGTGCGAAGTGCTTCATGCTTGTATGTGTAAGTATAGGGGAATGGGATTGTGCGCTGCTTTCCACCTTGTGCTCTCAAAAATTAGCTCTACCAAATGCAAGTACTGTACTAAAGTCCCCTGCATCTAATAAAATATGTATAATAATTCAGTGTAATTTGTAGAAAATTCATTATACAACACACCTGTTACATTGAGAACATTTAACGTAAAACAGCAAAAACATATAAAATATACTGTAGATACAATAAAGAGTAACACTGAAGGAGACGAACAGCAGATGAAACAAATGCAATCAGAGTAAAACAAATGTGAAACAATTGACTTCTGAAGGCTTTTTTGTGAGACATACATTTTTATAGAAATATATTTTCTGTGGTATTTTTGATATCACCTTCATCATTCAGCATTTTTAATGGGATTTAAACATGATACTGTATATTTACAGTCCTGGACTTGACTGAATTTGCCACTGGAGTAAAATATTATATAGTATATTACATCATGATGTAATGGAGCTAAAATACTTAATTTTATTTTTAAAATATTTTGACCCCAGGTATGTGTTTTTTAATTGGATTTGCACATCAGAGATGTACAAATCCAAATAAATACCTTAAATAAATTAAAAAAAAAACTCCTACAGTCATGTAACTAATATCACAAATTTAGTAAAGCTGAATAACACTGATGTAAAGCAAAGTTTAGCTGATGTGAGTTTCAAGCTAAGTTACAATTGGGGATAAAAAACAGAGAGTCATCATCAGAGTCATTATTAACTTTACATGCTAATTTAGCAAATAAAGTCAGCAATAGGACTATATCTGCAAATGTACAGGGTTGAACAGAGAAAAAAAATCATCCAGTTGTAATTTAATTTAGAGGTCAATAAATCACTTTGTCAGAACCGAAATATCAGTGCAGTATCTTTAAGATTTTAACTTCAAGAGTCAAGGTCCGGAATATGTCTCCATTTAACAACGTGAGTGGAGAATAACCTGTCAAACATGATTTTGTATTGTACATCAATGAATGGAACTACTTAACTGTGTCTTAACCTGTGCAACACATTTGCATGAGATTGTGATCTACAAATGAACCTGTCAATCGGGCACATCCTTTGGTGATCCTAACATTTAACATTTAAACACATGAAACTTTAGATTTTGCTTGGGTTCGGGAGTTTAACCCAGGCACGAGCCACTGTATGTATTGTATGTTGTGTATTTCATGCATTTCATACCCATGTGTGATAGCCTCAGGATTTAGCCAGTAGCATCAAGCAGGCATTCCATTACCGATTAAAAAAGCATCAGCTAACAGCACACACATATATTAAACACTGGTGGAGGAGGGTGCACTGGCGGCCTCTGCGGTTACAACCATTCCTATAAGCAAAATAGAAGTATTTCAAAGACTTTATGTGATACGTTTACATGATGCAGCATTTTAACACTGATAGTCACTATTTCCTAAAGGAATTAATAAAGTGCCATGACCATACTTTCAAAGTCGCTTCGGTGTGTACTTCCTGTCCAGTGGTTGGGAGGAGGAGCTGAGAGGAGTCACTGCTGTCATCAATGATGGTAAAATAGCTACTGTATAAACACGGGTCTCAATTGAAAGCATCTAAGTAGTAGCTAATCTGTCAAAAGCTTGTGGAAATATGCACAATTGTTCAGCTTTATTTATTTAATTTTCATATGAAATGTGGAAAATACTATCATGTGGACTTTTCTATGAGCTAAAGAATAAGGCACAATAAACTGAAGTGTTTGTATGGTCGAAGTTAGTAAAGATCTAACATCCATCCTATGAGCAGTGAGTTGATTATCTCCAGGAATCTGTGCATGAGATGTTAATGTTAATGTCTACTCTCTGTAGTGACAATAGTGACTCCTGCTGCTCCTGGATCTACTTACTCTCTTTCTCAGTCACTACAGACTACATTCTGTTTCCTGCCAATGTGATCACATCATCTTCACCCTGAACATCATTTTTTCCTGTCTGTAGTTCTATACATGATGCCCCTCCTTTATAATGTTCCCTCCTTGTTCATCCATCAGAGGTGAGTGTCTTGCTCCTCTTCCTCCTCTTCAGCTGCTGCTTGATTGACAAAGACCTAAAATTAAAGGCAAGAGTCTTATTGCTGGTTAAACAGAACCAAGTTTTTTTCTTTTTATTTACAAAAAAGTGTGACAGCATATCACAAATAAAAAAATTTAAAAAATTGGAAATTTATTTGACTGCAACCTACACTAATAGATTTGCGCCCCCATGTTGGAAACAACCTTTTAAAATCCATTATCTCCTCACCTGCCAGCGACTGCTGTCCTCTTTGCCTCTGTCTCCTGCCCCTGCCAGCCCGTTGGTGCTCGGCTTCTTCTCCTGCATCTCAGGCTGGCTGTCATTGGTTACATCTAACATAGGGTTGTCGTGGCAACCATTCTCCACAAAGTGAAGCTCCTCAGCACGGAACTGAAAAGTTGAGAAGCAAAAGTAAGTTTTAGGGTCGAAAAGATTCTGCGTGTCATGAGACAGCCTGGTGGGGAGAAAATGTATTTATATATATACTTTATATATATATATGGTAGAAAAGTATATATGTACAGACCATGGTCTTGGTTGCAGGAAGTCGCCTCTGCCAGCAGATGTAAATGAATCCAGATGTGATGATGACCATACAGATGGAGCCAATGATTACCAGAACCACAAACAGCTTCCCATAGTCACTGCGGGTTTGACTGGGCTGAGAGTGACAACGACTGGTCGCACTGTAGTTCTGGATTCCCACCTGAGTGTACACACACACAAACACATACAAACTCTGGAGTTGTAAGTACTTTACATAGACATAGTGTAGTATATTCTCTATCTTCTCTTAGGCTAACCTTAACCTGTACAAACATGTGGAATCTTAATCCTTAAACCTCAATCTGATATTCGAATTCTTTGGGGGTTTTATATCATTTAAAATAAACTTTGGAACTTCCTGCGACTTCTGAACCGTACCTTGTTTAGACTTTTCCTGATCTCCCCCAACATGTCCAGAACATCACTGGTGGCTATCACACCTGGAAGACAAAACGTGTTCTGTATATTAGTACAGTATTATTAGTATTAGTATTCAATTTGAATGATTAATTCAAATTGAATAATTTAACTAGAGGAATACTTTCTGTTTTCTATTAAACGTATAAAAGTGTCTTCACATATATGTTCATTTGTGTGTGTGTGTGTGGGTGTGTACCACTTTCAGATGCCACGTTCATATGCAGCTGGTGTTGCTGGTGTGTGGGCTTGCTGAGGTAGAGAACCCATGATCCCTCGGGGCTGTTCATCCTCCGAGCGAACACATGCTCCATGATCTTCAGCAAACGCACTCCTTGATCAGCACGGAACTCCTCCTGTCACACAGACAAGCGCAGCTGTGACAACCGTGCAGTTGTTGTACCGCAGCCGTAATTTTTGTTGCTTCCAAGCGAACGGACACCAGTGAGGGCACTTCCTGTTACTACCAAACAAATAAAGACATCTGGGACACGGTTAAAATGCTTAATTTCCTTCTGTTGCGCTGGAACACTAGTAAAAGTTTGGCTCTACACTAAGAACGGAGATGAAAGATCAGGGAAACTCTTTAATAAGCTGTGGCTTTGGATTAGATAAAATGTTGTGAAGACATGGTAAGTTTATTTCATATTTGGATGCAGACCAATAAAAGCAACTGATTATTTCCATTATTAAGCAAAATGACTTAATGTGAACCTTATCCCTGTGGAAAAGCATCACTAGCAACGATGGACACAGATGCCATGGCTGCTGCTGATGTTCCTGCTCTATGACCCATTTTAACTCACGACTACTGTCAAGCCTCTACATCAGTTAATTCATTTCAAATAATGTAATTACTACAAATGTGGTATTCTCATGCAACAAAGGAAATAACATTGCAAATCAATATATTTAGGACATATAAAGAAAATATTAGATTTTATCTTGCTGCATCTCTCCTGCTATAGTTACATGCCCCCCACTTTAGAAACCACTGCGACCGGTGCAGTTACACCAATAATGTGTGCAAACATATCGGACTAAATAAAACAGAAAATAATCTCGTTTGTTTCTTAGTATACCATTATACATGTAAAATTATTTTAACATCTATACTGGGATGGCAGCTTCACCAAGCACTCAGCATCTCACCACCATAACTGTGCTGCATGTATGACGTATGAGTGTATATGCGTGCGCATGGCCGTGCACTGCAGCAGCTGGAGATGGCAGAAGGACATTACCAAGTAAAGGAGGGAAATGCCAGTGTGGCCCTCATCAAATTCAGTCGATGTCTACAGCTGAGGAATACTAAAGTACCTGCTCTCTGTTTTTAGCAGCATCAAGCACACGACAGACTGCCAGTTGGACTCCCATGATTTAAAATTCTGTTTTCTATCTGGCTGGAGGACCTTAATAATTTATTTTAACATAAAATGGTGAGCCTCGTCAACCTGTCTGGGACTTTAAAATGCCTGTTTTGTAATGGATGTTTGTTCTCTTGTTGGTTGGCTACAGTAGCTCCACCTCCCCCAGACACTGTAAAAAATGCAGACTGAAATTTGAATAATTGAAAACTATAACTGTTAAAGAGGAAATTTTACTTTAGAATAGAATAGAATAGAATAGTCTTTATTGTCATTATGTTTGGTTAGAACATTACAAAATTGGGGATTTGTTGATCATTGGCTCCATCTCTATGGTCATTTTACTTTCTTAGGCGGTGTGGTAATATGTGAGTGAATGGGTTTATATTGTCACAGTCCTGCAGTGATGTGTGGTAATGCTGTGCTCACAGTTCAAGAACCTGCTACATGACTGAAATATTTTACAAAACAGAAAACTTTTTTGCCAGAAAGAATTAAATTCAATTATCTTAAATTTATCTCATAAAGTAAATGTAAATTGCTTCAACTTACACAGTTCAGGTTTTGCGTCATGTTTAGGATAACGTAACCTCGGCCAACCAGTTCTTTCCAGTCCAGACACACGACCTGCACATCAGCAAACACACCAGAATCCCATCAAAGTCTTTCTTTTATGATGCCTTGCCTGTGGTAACAGCCTGATGCTGATGAAGTACCTGCTGCGCCTCCTTCATCTCCTCAGTCTTGAGACGACTGCCTCCGACCTTTGACCTCTTAGTCTGTATGGGTGTGGACTTGTCCAGCCAATCCGAAGAGGAGTCGTTGAAGCTGGCGGTCAGAGAGGAGTCTGCAGTGAGAGGTACGAGGTGTTGCGTCCTCGTCCCGTCACTCTCTGTCTTTCTCCACTTCTCGTCCTCTTCACCTTCACTGCTGTCCTCCAGTCCAAATTCTGTAGCAAACACGGAACCGTGAAATCATCAAACTGTATTATTCTGTTACAAAACAAAGTGCGTGTCTGTCTATAGTAGTCAGTACTGCAGGAGAAATTTCTGACGACAGTTTTACTCTAAACGGTATTCATTTAAAAAATGTAATCGTGTCTCCCTACTTCTGACATCCAGATCTTCTTCTCCTGCCTCTTCATCTTCCTCAACAGCAGGCTGCAGGGGCTCCTTGCTTGGAACCATGCCGACGTCTGGTTCGGTGGGATTTTGTCTGGAAACACCAGTCAGTTCTTCGTCTTCTTTTCTGCTGTTTTCATCTGTTAAGATTGTAAAGAGTTTTATTGAGTCACTTTAACATAATATTTGGGGGTTTTCGACTGTTTCTTGAAGGATCAAAATAAATCATCAAAATAAAACTTTGACACGACTTTGATACCGACAACGGACTCAGTTCAACCAATCAGGTGATGGGATGTAGACTTTTTAACTATTGTCTAATGAAGGTGAAGAGGCTGACCTGCAAATGCAGCACAGACAGTATGGATAAAAAAAATCACTGCATTTGGTAATTAAAATTTTGCTCCCACCTTTGCTGGTAAAACTAGTCCACAGTCCAGCATTAGAGTCAGTCTCAGGGGCGGCAGTGTCTACGACCTCCACTCCTCCAGCGACCTCAGCAGAAAGAGTGGAAGGAGAAGTGGACGGAGCAGCAGATGTTGCCGTAGTAGTTGTAGTGACAGAGGAGTGAACCAGTCCATAACCACTGGACAGAACATCTTCCTCCCCCTCGGTCTCCCACGGCTCCCGCTATAGAGAAAATACAAAATCAAAAGCTTAGCTCCAACTGAAGGTGTAGTTAATTTAAAAAAAATACAGGGAAAATATTTACAGGAAAGGTTCTCTACAGGTCATTGTCAAAACCAGTCAATGGCTTCCACTGTACTTTTTTGTCTAAGTACAGTAGTAGGAAATTCACAAACTGTGTTTATTTGAAATGGTCGCACCGTTCTCCAATGAATTTAATTTTCTAATAAAATCACAGATTTTGTCCAAATACTACTGTGTTTTTCGGCCCAAGCTCATCTTAAATTCCGTGTTCAGAGGAAGATTTGTTTAAGGCTGCGATGGAAAAACATCAGGGAAAAAGGGACGATGCACAGATTAAAGTCACGACTGGATTACAAAGAAAATGTGATTTTCATTCTCTTTGCTGAGTCATTTCTCTGCATTTGTCTGGTCAGCAAAAACCTATGAATCACCACTAATCAAGTAAAGCAAAAGAAAAATCTTTGAATCCATCTTCCATTTGACAGACCCAGAGACACTTTATTTTCAGAGGTTTCTTATCTGACATTTAAAGATGTGTCATTTTACTTTGAACTGTTCTAGCATATTAAACAAATGGCACCTATTGGTAAACTAAAAAGACCAGATAAAAAAACCCCACCAAATTTACTTAGGTTTTTTCCTCTTCTCACCTCTAGGACAGGAGAAGCATGATGCTCCTGTGGCCCAGTCTCATGTATTTGAGCTGGGGAGGACAGGTCAGGCTGCACAGAGCTGGGGGGGTGGGCCGATGGACTGTAACCTGTGAAAGACAAAGACGGAGCACTAACTGACTTTATACTGTGTTCTGATCGTTCTACTACTGGACAAACATCTGCTAGGATTGAGTTTCTGTTTAAATGTCCCACCTCCTCTCAACCCCATTTGTTCCTCCTGTTCACATGACCAAATCAGCACTGATTGGACTTTGTCCCTGACATATTTTTTTTATCTTGTATTTATTTTAAGTTGACTAATCTGTCAAATAAATGTTATTCTCATCATTTAGCCTGAAAACTCTTTAGTTTTTGTCTTGGACCAAGACCAGTTTGGTTGACTGTATCCTGGCCAAAGACAGTCACCCACCAATCAGAGTGTCCAGATCTGGTGTTAGATGGCCAAGCTCTGATGCATCTTCATTGTCTGCTTCACCCTCTCTGTCTCCCCCTCTTCGCTCTCTGTCTTCCCCAGTGTCTCTCTCCCACTCTTCCTCTCCCCCTCGTCTCGCTCGCTCGTCTCCCCCTTCCTCTCCTCTGTCTCTGTCCTCCATGTCTGTGCCATAGAAGCCTGAGGCCTCCTGGGAGAGGTCTGTCTGTCCAATGTAACGCTCAGAGTCCTGGGGGGAGACCAGGTGGACCATCCGCTGAAAGTAGAGAGAGGAAAAGAAATACAAGATGTTAAAAAGATTACATCAACTCTTAACCCTGTTCTATATTGACTTAAAACCCTACATATATATATTTATATATATCCCCAACATTAAATTATGATTTTTGTCATGGCTGCTGTTTCCTTGTTATTATTTTTTTTTTTTTTTACCTCCATTTCATCTTCCACGTCCATGTTGTCATCCATAGCAGTAGCAGCAGCAGAGGGCCTGGCTTCACCCTGACTCTCTGAGGCAGCAGACGGTTGATTTGCACCAGAGGAGTTAGCCACCACCTTCATCTGAGGCTGGGAGCGGGAGATTTCCTGAACCTCTGGCCGACCCATGTCATGAACCAGATGAGGCTGGACTCGCACTAACTCTTGGATCACATGGCGTCTGCTTCTGACCAGCTCCTGGATGAGGAGCGGCAGGGCCGGACGTTCATCTCGGAGTAGATCAGGTGGTGTGACACGCTGTGAGGGGTCTAGTGTGAGGACGTCACAGCTGCTCAGCAGAGCTGCAGGAGAAACAGGAGCAACAGAAATAACCTGTTTATTTAAATATATATGTATTCTTATTTACTATTAACCACAATTACCTATAGCACACTATAACACATTTGTGTGCTGTATCATTTGCACTGAAATGTTAAGGGTTCTCTATGGTGCTGTTCAACACAGGGGCACTAACCAAGGTTAAAGTACAGTTATTAAAGCTTCAGCTGTGGGAATATCCGGGGAAATTAAGCCAAACAAACAAACAAACAAAAACCTGAAGTTAAATTGTATTAATTCTCTAAAACTAAAGAAATGTAAATGAATAGCGTGATTAATGGATTTAATATAATTAGTTGATGGGAATAGTCAAACGCTATAAATTCTGCTAGGATTTTTGGCTGTAAATTAAAAAATACAATGTGATTTTTATTGTTATGTTATATTACGAACACTGTATATAAATACTGTATATGCTAAGCTATTATCATGTATCTTCTATTTAACAACAACAACAACAACAACAACTTAGGTACCATTGTTATACAATAAATAAAAACCCTTATAAAACACAGAGAAAAGTCAAACAGACCAGACGGTGGTGACTGATCCAGTCACTTTAACTTCTCTGCTGATTAAATGTTTGTTTGTTTTTGTTCTCGTACTCAGACTCATAATGAAGAAGACTCTCATATCAGAGTGAATGACTGGAGATAAGAGCACTCTGCCTGATGTCTGCCTTACATGTTATAAACAAATCGAATTTACTGTCAAATATCTCTCTACGACCGCCGCTGGAAAGTCTCTGCACCGCAAAGTCTCTAATTAATTGCAGTTTCTCTCTTCATCCCAACACTTCACTCTGCACTCATTTACAGTATTTGCCAGTCATTTCATTTATTTATTTATTTTTTGTTTGTGCTTTTACATGGTTCTGTCAACGCGTTCTCATTTGTATCTCCTGCTAATGACATTTATTTTTGAATACAGTTTGGCCTTGTCACAGCACATTAACATAATGGTTAATGAATCATGAACTGATGATTCAGGGTTCATTCAAACCTCCAACGCAAAAACATTAGACGGGTTACAAATGTAAACACTGCATCTCTTTTAGAAGCAAATCAAAATGTGATTGGCTACGGACAGTGGAAAGCTTGAATTCCACGTAGCTCAAATATATCAGTACAAATTTGAAATGCTTGCTAATCATTGGATATAAGCGAAATCACTAAAGACACAGAACGTAACCAGTGGTGTGATGGCTATTTATACTCTGTGGTGTTAAAAATGTGACATTAGTGGCTTGCCAGCACCATTGTGACACAGGTTTTTGTGAAGCTAAAATGTACATGCCAGGCGAGGTAAACCTGCTAACAACTTCCACCTAGCTTCTTCTTTGGATTTTGCTGGCAAATCTAACTCTTGTGAGCTGCACTATTGCCACTTCATGTGTCTTTTTTATGCTAAAAAAAAAAAATTATTTGAAAAATGTCACAGAACCATGAGTGATTAGCTCATGTTTTTGGGTTTTGTTTTGTAAAAGTATTCTGTCACTGTGTGGACACGTCTCTCATCACTGATGATCTCAGCCCCGTCTCAGACCACAGATGGCTGTCTGACCTCAGGAGCTGACTGAGCAGATCATCATACAATTGGCAACAGGTTCTACACACGTCTGCAGCACGCTACCCTGCCGCCGACCCTGCAGCCTGCTGTGACACAGAGACACTGCTCCCAACCTGCTGCAGGAAATATTTACGCCAAAAGGCAAGCTTTGACACATCAGGAAACATCGAAACGATGATAAATAAACGGATGATGTCAGATAATCTGCATCTAAACGGAACAAAAACATATCATAGAGAATAATGTTTTGATTCTTTGCAGCTGTTCAGAGCAAGACAATGAATATAAATGCAATCCCAGAAATATTTTACTTCAACCTTGAAAAATTGCTTAGTTTAAACCTCGAGGGCTCCATAAAAGATCCAGCTCACCGAGGATGACTGGTCCAGTAAGCTGAGAGAGAAGATGAGGGAGAGCATGGGAGATAAAGATGCAGGGATATAAAGGAAGGGGGCCGGGGCTGGATAAAGGATCTATCACTTAGCACAGGAATAATATAGTGCTTTTAATTTCCAGTCTCCATGCCTTAAAGCTGCCAGGAGTCAACACTGAGAAGTACAATACACACATGTATTAACATAAAAATGTAAACTCAAGTGCAAGGAAATGCAGAAAGTCACAAAAAAAAGTAAAAAAATAAATACAACCAACATTAATATAAACTAATGAATACAAATGTTTCCAGGACAGAGCAACTCTCTGCTGTGTTTTTTTAGCATTGCTTTCTTTTGGGGAATAATGAGGCTGAGGATTTATAGTCTCCCTGAAGCCCCTCCCTGTATGATTTAACTCCCCTTAGATCAGCTTAAAACTGACTAGATCCCTCCCTAAAATCTGCTCCGTCCTCATCCGCCCCTGTTTTTAAAACCGGCCTCCATGTTAGAGGCGCAGGTTGAAACAAGATTATTTTGTTGCCTTTTATTCATCCGATGTCGACTCTGTCCACAGCAACAACAACATGAGTCCAACAGAAAACGCTGCGTTCAGTCTCTAATGAAGCTTCGACAGTGATGAACAACAAGGCAAAGACGCAGAAATGTCAGGAATTTGGATGATGCTGCATGAAATCTGTCAAACTCATCCAGTCCTCAAATATGATTTCAAATGACAGTTTTCTATTTTTTTATTAATTGTTGGATAACAAGGTTACAGTAAATCAATACTTTAAATTTATTTATTCTTTAAGGAGATTGTTATGATTTGAGCTGAAAAATTACATTAGGATTTTGCATTTTTTAAAAACTTCTTATTAACAAAATAATTTGAAAATTTGAATAAGAATTGTTTAATAACCTGTATTTTTTCATGTATTTTTATTCACATATTTATTGCTAAATCAACAACTTCACCCTAATTTAGGATATCCATGCAATTCCCTGTTCCTCCTTAAGAATATAAACATTATTTTATTTATTTTTTTAATTTCATAGTTTCTGTGTAAATGCCACAGGTGTTTGCACCAAACACATTGTTTATATTAAAACTATATTAAAAATTATGTTGTGGAAATGATGGTGCAGTTTTTAATAAACTGCATCCATTTAATAAAGTACATGGCAGTGTACCTGGGTGGGTGGGGGGGGGGTGCGTGGGT
>NC_024317.1:15137608-15143970 GCF_000523025.1 Cynoglossus semilaevis
TTGTGACTGACTAACATAATTTAATAATACACATTATACAAGAAAACACAGTGGTTCACAGTACACACAATCACACGTGATGCTGTGAGGCTGAGAATAGAGTTGACACTGATGTTATTTTCCTGATGTTTTTCCAAAGTCTCAGGATCTTTGAAATATTTTTGTCACCATATTTTCCCTCATGGCTCTGATGATATAGTATTTAAATATAATCAAGGATTCAAATCCATCTCTACTCAGTCTTTGTTAAGGAAAAATAAATGGCAAACAAACAGACAGACTCACCGATGACTGTGTGGATGAGGAGCAGGCCCGGCATGTCTGCTGCAGTGCTCACCTCCTTCTCCTCCTCCTCCTCCTACCTCGGCTCTGTATGAATGGACCGATCCCGCAGAATTCAATAGAGGATGTGGATGGTGCTGGCCAGGGGAAAGGATGTGCGCATGGCCCCGTGCAGCGTCTTCCGTGCGGACTCTGCCAACAGCCTGTCTTCGGTGTCCGTGTGGACGGTGGGGCAGATGGACAGAAGACGATGAAGGTCGGAGCTGGATCTGAGCTGGTCCTGCTGCTGCTACTGCTGCTGCTGCAACTCCAACACTGGATATTAGTGTGGCGGCTGCTTGTTGTTCACACCGATCACCGCCAGAGGCCGCCAGACTGCAATACTGCTTTATGAAGGTAAACAACTCGTTCTAACTTTTACCCTATACGTACACAATTGACCAAGAATGTCAATAAAAGAAAAACTAAACTAAAATCATTACTTTTTAAAATACCACATGTACACTTTCACACAACGTTCTGCAGCTGTGTTATGCCATCAACATGTTTTAAAAGTGATAGTATATAGGGATCAGCTGGTTGCACTGAGGACATTTTTGTAAAGAGTAAAATCTAAATAAATGCTAATTAATTAATTAATTAATTAATTAATTTTTATACCAGAATAGAGCATGTGAGACAGAAGGCCAGTTCTCAAACTGTGGTACCTGTACCACTGGTCACTTGGAATTAAGGTGTGATTTGTACTGGTACTTCATTAGCAGTTCCAATAAATAAGCTAATAACAAAAATTATTAGCTGAACAGTGTAGGCCTGTACTGTGCATTAATCATTGGTCGTACTGGTAGTACTTAAAGAGGCAAATTTTTCAGGGGTGGAATGTAATAAATGCAATTTAAAAAATAGACACTAGTCTAAAAGGAGAGTTGTGAGTATGTTACAAGAGTTTAGCTAACTTGGCTTATCCGTTGAAACAGATACTCTAGTCTGATACTGATCTTTCGGAGGGCAAGTAGTTGCAAGTTTTTAAAACTAAACCCAGAAAACAGTCACTGACTTTGGATGACTGTATTTACAGCCCCCCCCCCTTTCGTACGCCCCTGTTGGGCTCTGTTGGGCGGAGCCACAGCAGACAAACCTGGCAACCCGGACAGTTGATTTTGTTAACACTTGACTGATGAAGATGGGGGATATGGAGGAGCTCAACGATGAAGAGAAGGTATAAAAATAAACAATCTTCGCTGTCGCTGGGTTATTGTTCTCCTTTTGTTCGCTTTTAACCATGAAATCGTCGCTGTTTTGAGGCACAATAATACCGATCTCTGTCCAGACATCGTGCTGCTGTCTGACCCTGCGGAGTTAAACATATGTTGTTGTTGCCGTGAAAACACACGCGCGCACACCTGCACGGATGTTTTGTGTGTGTGTATGTGTGTGTGTATAAAATAGTCCTCTGAACAATCGAATATAACCTTCTGTGAGTGGATTTATTGAAAACAGAATGAATGCAGTGGGAGGAAGTTGGGCTACTTCCTGCATTTTACAGTGGGGATCATGACATGGCATCCACACCCAGTGTCTGTTTCTGCATGATCTCCCAGCTGAAACTAAAGCTTCTTTTTACTGCAGCACTCACACTTCAATGTGTGTTTCTCGTTCTTTTTGGATTTTTCGGATTTCAGAAGTGTTTTTTACCTCCCGAGAGAGTGCTTTGAGCTAACACTCCCCCAACTGCCGTCACCTCCTTCAACCTCCTCATCACTGTCATGCAGCTACACGCTGTAAAAGAACTCTGTACATTCCTGATAGCTGCTGGACTGGTCAGAGCATCACTGCACTCTCTGCAGTGAAAACAAGACAACACACTCTGTAGGAATTTAAATAATGATGAACAGCATGCGTACAACGGCGGTGCGGACGTGGTCACTGCACTTTGAATGACTCATTCACATGCACACTAGAATCTGGGTTATTTGATTGTGAAGCGGCTTTCTGGCCCAACGACCCAGTGGCCTGTTCCTGGGTCACTGCCAGCTGCAGCCCGCCCTCTAGGCTCAGTATGTGAATCTATACAATGTCAGGCACCACTCACCGTGAAACCACAGCACGACAGGCTGCGCTTCTACAGCCTCTGTGTTCAGTGTGGCTTCGACACCACATGCTTACACTTGCATACAGTCTTCTAAGAAAAACCCCGGGGCAACATTCCCCCGCCTGCCATGTAAGGAGTGGCCGGCAGAGACTGAACAAGTCTGTGTGCAGCCAACAAAGTCAGTGGCACGCTGCTCTCTGCTTCCCCCTAGTGGCAGTATTTAGGCATTTAGTAACTAAACTTTCAAACAAACAGCTCTAGCATACAAATCGTTTACACCCATCAGTTCACGGCCTAGTAATAAAGATCTGTCTACTATCATCATAACTATCTGTTCTATATCAAGACTTTTGATGTGTCTGCAGGTTCGTATCGCAGCTAACTTTGTGCTGCACGCTCCTCCAGGAGAGTTCAATGAAGTCTTCAATGGTAAGATTATTTGTTTGACATTTTCACATATTTTGTATGAATTGAATGGATACAATTTCGATTGTCATTTTTATGTCAAACATATTTTTTGTTTGCCAAACCATTCAAATAAGTTGCTGCTCCAATGATGCAAAGTCATCATCATTCATAGAAAATCACCGTGCAGTGAAACACATCTCACTCATACAGATTTGTTCTCTTTTGCCTGTATGTTGTTTTTATCCACGCTAAGGCTCTAACAAGTACATAAACATGCCCATACTATGTCTACATGTGAGTTTGTAAGTACTGTTGCTACCTCTTATATCCAGATGTACGACAGCTGCTCAACAATGACAATCTCCTTAGAGAGGGCGCAGCACAGTGAGTGGAACCTAATGTTAAATCCACCAAATGATATTGTTAATACACACGTACATACATAGATATATCTTACTGTTTTTATGTACCTTTCCCATCTAGTGCCTTTGCCCAATATAACATGGATCAGTTCATCCATGCCAAAGTGAATGGATATGAAGATCGGGTAAGATGGAATGTCATTACCTTTCCACTGCTTTCCACTTCACAATCTTTGAGTATTAAATGCGTGTGTCAACCTGCAGTGAGGCTTCAGTTGATCAGTACTAGCTGTTAGCTATTTGTTCTTTTGTTTCTTATAATAAAATCATATCTAACACAACTTACATAATGAAGTTAAAGCAGCAGCAGAGATACAATGATAAAGTCTTAATGACTGTGTGTAGTTACACGTGAATACACAGACATTTTCCAGACAAATATTCTGTAGATAATGGATGTTAATTATTATTTTTTAATGATGACACAGATGACATTTAAAACATTGGTTCTTTTGTTTCCACCTTCAGGTCCTGATAACAGAACACGGAGACCTTGGCAACGGCCGCTACTTTGACCCCCACAATAGGATCTCCTTTAAATTTGACCACCTGAGGAAAGAGGCCAGTGATGCCAAACCCCATGAGGGCGAGGCTTCTCTGAGGTCATGGAGAGATGCCTGTGATTCTGCCCTGAGGGCCTACGTCAAGGAGCACTACCCTAATGGAGCCTGGACTGTAAGAGTGCTGAGCCGACTGCGCTGCTGCTGCCACATTCTGCAGGCCACAGGCCACACGCCCATTTATTATGTCTGATCTGCTGCAGGTTTACGGGAAGACGATTGATGGGCAGCAGACCATTATCGCTTGTATTGAGAGTCATCAGTTTGAGCCGCAAAACTTCTGGTAAAGTTGCAGCACATGATCTTGATGAGTAAATTCACATTTACTCAGAAACTTACATTAAGTTGTGTATTTAAAAACAAAATGCCTTTCTCAACGCTCCCAGGAATGGTCGTTGTCGATCTGAGTGGAAGTTTAGCGTGTCGCAGTCTACAGCAGAGGTGGTGGGAGTCATGAAAATACAGGTAGAGAGAAGTGAATGGTGAAAGATTTCATAAAATAAATAAATAAAATGTTGAATTGAAATGTAATTCTCTGCAGGACTGTCTCCTCTGTTAGATTAATTATGCTAGCAAACAGAATAAGGTTTAGAAATTAAAATGTTTTAAATTTTGTCTTTTTTACCACCGGTAGCAACAAAAAAGTGGTTTGTTGGTTGGAAGTCCAGCTTTCACAGTTGCCCAGTGCTCATTTACTCCCAGTAAAGTCAGGCATCTGTAAAGGTGACTCATGTCCAGTGTTGCCCAGTTTTGAAGCCCCATAGAAGCTGAGCATCAACAGGGTTTAATACCCTCTCACTAAAGGACAAAAGATACGAGCAAGTCTTAACAGACTCTCTGTGTGACTTTATTCAAATAAATGCCAGTGAGATATTATACCTTAGGTTAACATCTGCAGATATACAGTACTGTAGTACAGTCAATGCTGTACTGTGGTGTAGTTTCATTTCAGTATATCATTGTTTAGTTTCACTGTTTCATGTGTGTATTTTTGTTGTTGATCTCAGGTTCATTATTACGAGGATGGAAATGTTCAGCTGGTCAGTCATAAAGATGTGCAGGAGCCTCTGACGGTGTCTGTGAGTAATCTTTATTATGCTTTTAAATTCAAACAATCTGAAATCACAAAGAAAATATTCTATACTTTTTAACTGTTTGAAAACACCTAAGAGTTTTTTCTTGTTTTTGTAGAATGAGAGCCAGACAGCCAAAGAGCTGGTGAAAATTATTGAAGAGGCAGAGACCAACTACCAGGTGTGACTGATGGGTTAATCATAAAACTTTAAGATGACCCAAGTGTCACAAACTTGTCAATATTTATTATTTATTATTTTTTACAGTTGGCCATCAGTGCGAACTACCAGACCATGTCCGACACCACCTTCAAGGCCTTACGCAGACAGCTCCCTGTGACCCGCACCAAGATCGACTGGAACAAGATCCTCAGTTACAAAATTGGCAAAGAGATGCAGAATGCATAGAGGACAGAGACCCCGTCTCCCGATGCCTGATGTGTCTGTGTCTCCGCACAATCTTCAGCATGTCTCCACGACATCACGGCTTGTGTCAAACGGATGCCTTTATTTAACGAGACTCTAGAGAATCTAATGTTCGTGGCTTGGTAGAAATACATAGATACAGCATTTTATTTGTATTTATCAGTGACACTGTGAGACACGGGCCTGTCCTTCAAACGCAGTCAGGACGTGTGTCATTGTTGTCAGTGCTACCAAACACGTCTGTATGCTCCCAAAATATATTCATCCAGAACAAAAATATATATATAGAGAGAGAAAAAAATAACTGCTATTCTTTTAGAGCTTCCAATACCTCCACAGTTTCTTATGTTATTAACAGAGATGCTGTTTGACTTGTTACCAGCTGCAGAGACTTGAAAACATTCGTGCATTTGTGACATAATGGAAAAGTATTCATGTCTTTTTTTGTTTCCTCCCTGCTAAATATATAATATATTATTCTTTATTTTGATTTTACAAGGGAATATTTGAATGAACATCCCTAAAAGCACACACACAAACTTATGAGTTGTGAGTACATCACATAGACATAATGCATTCCCTAACCTTAAATATTACAAATGTATGCCAAATCCTAATCCTTAATTCTAATTCTAACCCAGATCTAATTCCTTTCCTAAACTACAAAATACACTCATTCCTAATAGATCCTGAGACATGTCCCCACGAGGACAAAGGGTCCTCCCTAGAAATGATGTTGTCCCCACAAGGATAGTACACATAGACACACACACACAATCAAAATGTTAGTCTTCATTAATTTCCTCCTTGGTACATGGGTAGACTTTCTTATTAACCACACCCTGAGTACACACACACACACACACACACCCAGTCAAATGTATTAATGTCTTGCTTGGCATTTTCATTTACTATATATTTTTTACAAACTGTGAGTACAAGATAATATTCTTGAAATAAATGTTTTCTTTCAGTACATAAGCTTGGGTTTAATTCTTTTTTTTATTCACAAGTAAAACTGAAATATAGACTGAAAATAGTTTGTTTAAATATCTGCAACGACAGAGCATGAACCCAGAACTAACTACTTATCTTTAAA
>NC_024317.1:15143995-15167162 GCF_000523025.1 Cynoglossus semilaevis
CCTGTGTTAGTCAGTGACAGGAACTGGAACACAAATACTCTTGAGAACCTTCTGATTAAGAACTTGACTTGTTACCGAACGTTCTACTGCCCCCTGTAGTTCCAACTATGTCTGAAATTGTTAAAGTAGCAGATGACTGAATGAGTCGTCAGCTGATTAGACACAACCCTGAGTCTGCAGCTCAACCAGCTACAGAAGACGTTGACGTCACCAGCAAGTCCTCACAGTGTGTGTGCTTCTAACCAAGACTGTTTTCTGAAACTGCTGATAAAAGCAACAGTTTCCTTCTTCACATCTGTCATCGCCTAATTTTAAAATCACAGCCTGACAGGTAAACCAGCAAACAACAGAGAGGTTTCACAACCCAACATAAACAGGAAAATTAACTTTAAAGAACCCACAGACCGCTGACAGTTGTCGACAGAGATGCTCTGCTGAGAGACAAAAGATTGAGCTGACTGGGAGCTGAGTCTTTTATCAGCTGGAGGAACCATAAGCAGGTGTTCTGCATTCACACAGGTGTGTCTGATGGTCAGGTCGTCAGTCCACACCCGATCACTCATCCATCATGTGAGGACAAATAACCACTTACTCCTGTTTGTCAGTGTCCAGTTGACACTAAGCCAGTGTTGGAGAAGAAGCTGAAAAAAACGTCAGTGTCAGACAGAGCCAGGGTCAAGATCCACCTTCAGGTTGTTCTTGTTTCAAAAATAGTTTATTAACAATGTTCATGTTCACTCTAAGATCAAACATTCATTACATCACTTCCTGTTCACAAAGTAAAAGTACAATAACAGGAAAAAAGATAAAGATATTTAATAATTTTACTGAGAGAAGGAAAGAAAGCACAATTCTCACATATGGCGGTGTGTGTGTGTGTGTGTGTGTGTGTGTGTGAGACCCTGGGTTTTTATGACATGCAGCAACCCTGAAAGAACTTTTTTGCACACAGTAAAAGTGAAGGGCATTTACCAATAAATTACTGTAAATTATCACTGAATCCTTGAGTTGTGCAGCCGTTAAATGTTTCCTACCTTTATATGACTTTAAAACTTTGTTGCTACTGAAAACATTTTCTCAATATCTCCAACTTTTCAATTACTTTGGTGAAACATAATTTTAATTTTGCAAATATTCCAACTTTTTTTGTTATTGTTAATTGTGTTATTATTGTTATTGTGTTTTTTTTTAGGTTACTTATTCTGTGCTTGTGGTTAAACACACTGTTGTTATATATTTAGCAAAGTATTTCATCTCTTCTTGTGCTATTAGTTGCGTTAAAACACAAAAAATGATTTACTTATTAATTTATATTTGAGGTACTGAGATGAGGTGTGTATTTGAGGTGTTTATAAGCAATTTGGTTTTTTTCTGCAAAGAGAAAACAATCACGCATTGCAGACGGTAATCTACCAAGAACGTTGTTCAGTTACAGCCGCTAGAGGGCGGTAGCTCATATTAAACCTTTATTGTAGGTACAGACTTGGTGTTTAGTGCTTGTCCTGGGAGACTCTTAGAAAACACACGCGCTCACACGCACACATTGAACACAAACGGTTAGAGTTTTCCATTCTCCTAAGTTGAGTAACAGTCTGACGTAAACATGCAGCCAGAAGACACATAGAGCAGATGTGTGAGCCACTGACGGAGTAAAAGTGAAGTGGTGAGAGTCGGTGCCATCAGGACTCTCTCCCTCTCTCTCCCTCTCTCTGGGCTGTTCTGTCAACTGTTGCAGGCAAATGAAAATAAATTCAATAAAAAAAAAACCCTCATGCAAATGCTGAGTCATGAACAGATGAGTTCTGACAGCAGGTCATGACGAAGCATCTGAGCCACCGCAGACAGGTTTCCCCGGGTGTGACTGCAGAAATCCCCATGATTCAGCTCTGCCTTTTAAAATAATGAGGTTGAAACTAAATGTAGTGTTTAGCTGCTTTTCAGCTACAAGACTCAAACAGATGCTATCAAGTTAGCATCGAGCTAAGGGGCACCATCAGGTTTGGGAAGAAAGATGAGAAAAGGCACAACAGAACAGTGAAGGCACCAGGGAAAACAACAGTGTCTCTCTCTCTCTCTCTCTCTCTCTCTCACACACACACAGCTCTGCTCAAACATGTCAAGAATGTCATCCTACTGGAAACATACACACACGCAGCAGACAACACTTCCAAGAATGGGCTAACCCGTCGGACTGGCCTGCAGCAGGCGTAATTGGGAGGTTTACATCGCAGCCACAGGCAATCAACAAGGAGGGAATGTTTCAGCCGAGTTGAACTGTTGTTTCACTTCTGTCCCAACTGTGTTGTCTCCCCTGGGTCTAACATTGTCTATCTACTGTGCACCGTGGGCCTGGCCCCAAAAACCCTACTGTGAATGTTGCACCTGAATGACCGGATCTTTCCGAAAGACATTTTCTGGACCATTATTTCATCACACAGTTAACAAACCTTTGTGAAGAGCTAAAATGATTAATCGATAAATTAACTCAAGTTGACCAGGAAAATGTTTCAATTAAAATGTTCCTGGATTGAAGCTCGGGGTAGTTTAGCCACAGCTAATCATCGGTTCCAAGAACAGTTTAACAAGGACGCCTATTGTGGCAAAATGATGCCAGAGTTGCCACAAATAACATGGAGCGACGCTCAGAAAAGACGAAAAACTAAAGGGCAGAAAATGTCTTACGTGAGTACAATTTGGTTTTGACTTCTATTTTTGGGTACCCTTTGAATTTCGTGGTTGTTGTCACTGCTGGTTCTAGAGCAAAAGACGAGCACTTTGTCAGGCTTTTCCGCCTCTTTTAAAATAATTGTTCAATCGTTTTGTAATGAATCACTTAAAGATTGGGTCTGTGGTTCTGCTTGGAGTTACTGTGACCACAGTGCAACAGCGGCACCCCCTGCTGGCAGAGAGGGCGGGATGGGAACTAATCAAAAGCACCAGCTATTGTGGACAAGAACAGCAGTTCTTCAACTGCTACTATGATTAAGAGATCAGGATGACGAAGATTAGAAAGGTTATCTTGGGGCCAAATCGTAGCCTTGTTACATAAAAACAAACAAACAAACAAAAATAAAACAAGTAATTTCAGGAGAAAGAGTAGACATCAGGAAATAAATGCCAATCAAAGAGAAACATGACACAGCAAGTTCTAACAACATTTGTAACAGGCATAAAGTCCACTTCCTGTTTGGGCTGTGCTCCCACTCCAGTCATCTGCTGGACTCTGGTGGTGAAACACAACACAGCAGAAAGACGCTGTTTGGTCAAAGGTCAGTCTTTTTAAACTCATTCTCTTCTCCGTTGTCTGCTGTTTTTCCTGCTTTTCACAAACTCCAGTCGCTTTACAGCAACGTGCAACCACTCCTCTTCTTGCGCTTGCGCACCTGCAGCGCCGCCCTGGTGGCCATCTCAAACACCTCCCGTACACCATCCTTGGTCTTGGCGGAACATTCCAGATAGCCAAAGGCGTTGATTCTGCCGGCCATGTCTCTGCCTTCCTCCGTCTTCACTGGTTCCTGCAGAGTCGGAGCAGCGTTTGTTAGGAAATGCATAAAAAAAGTCAATGTCATGGTCATTAAAAATGGAGCAGCCTGGTGGTTTTATCACTTGCTCCGAGGCAAGATTTATTCCATATTTGTTTCAGGAGTGGAAGAGAATTACTAATGATGTACTTAACACCAGTACTTCTCTGTAATGGGACTTCATACTGATGACTCGGGGCTTGTGTTTGAATAAACGAGTATTCTGTGAAGCTGTGTCTCCGACTTGCGGTAACTTTTATTGAACAACTCTGCTCCGGTAGGAGGCGGTTTTCAAAATAATTTAATTAAAAACCTCATTTTAAATTATTTTGAAATCTGTGGACATTTTCACACATTTCACGGAACGAACGACTAACAGTCGGTCCAATGAATATTCTACATGAATTCTCAAATAAATCGTTAAATCATTTTATTGTGGACCAGTGATTCCCAACCACAAGGTGCACCATGGGTAACTGTCCAATTTCACTTAACTGCTAGAACATTTCACTATCATCTAGGGGTGTGAGAACACGCTGATACACTGAAATATCACGATATTGATATTCTACACCAGTGTATACATTTTTATTATTAACAATTAACTGGCAATTATTCATGGCGTTGGTTCATTATATTTTGATTGTATTTCTTCTCTGATTCCAGTTGTAGTAACCAGATGTTCAGCCTGGACAGCAGTGTGTGTTTACTATGCTGACATTTTTACTACAATTAAATTGTTTTAAAAAAACCTCAATATATCGCCATGCTTATAGTTTCTCAGTATACTGCAATACATTGTATTGTTGACCCCTGCATCATGACACGTATCCCAACACCAGACTCTGACCACCACCACACTGCCCTGCCATCAATGGAACCTTTTTCCTGTTTGTAGCCAGTTTTTCTAGGAGTACTTTGGTACCTGCTTCATCTTGGCCAGCTCTCTCCGTGTGTGCTCGTCGTTCCTCAGGTCCTTCTTGTTCCCCACCAGAATGATGGGAACGTTGGGACAGAAGTGTTTCACCTCAGGTGTCCACTTCTCAGGGATGTTTTCTGTCCCAGGAGAGACAAAAAGTAAACTGAAATACTCAGGAGACTGACTATAAAAAAACCCTGTGCAGAACATTTCCCATGACAGATCGCTGTGCCGACTGCTCCAGGCCACGGCTGTATCAGTCACTACGTCACTTTAGTACATAAAGGCTTTTCTATTACAGTTGATACAACTGAAACTGATCAAACATAGAAAATATTTAGAAAGATAAAATATCTGATGAAAAAATGTCCATAAAAATATCCAACAGTCTCAGTGCAAAAGTCTCCTTATAAAGTTGGTGTATTTCAGCCAGTACTATTCATCTCGACGGTGTCTTGTAAAACGTGTGGAGAGTTTCTTTCTAAACTTCAGTCCAGTCGTTGTCCTCAACAACATTAATCAGTCTACTGTCCCTCACAGTCCAGTTTTCCAGCCTTATAACCTTATATTCACAAAAGTAAGACAAAAATGTTTTGGTGTGTTTATCTGCAGGGATGTCGCCCTCTGTTTGTATTTTCTTTCTTCTTCTGAAGTTCATTTTTAATGTTGGACTTAAAAGAAAGCAACAGATCAACATCTCATTGAATGTCTGAATTCTGTTGAACAGTTTTACCTAAACTGTCAGGGCTGTCGATGGAGAAACACATCAGGATGACATCCGTGTCTGGGTACGAGAGAGGCCTCAACCTGTCGTAGTCCTCCTGACCTGCAGTATCCCACAGGGCCAACTCCACCTGGGACAAAACAGTACCAAACACAAACACTTAAAATGTAGCTTTTCTTATATCTATGAAAACTACAGTCAAAAGCGGAAATTCCCAAAAAGGTTTAATCACATCCTTCTTTATCCAAGACTGTTTGAATTCATTCTTCAAGTTTCCTCTTTGCTAAAAATAAATCTGTTCATTAGAGGTGAACAAGTGAAGTGATTGCAAGGAGGCAGTCCACAGAAAAATAGGTTTTAGAGTTTAAATATATTTGAATTTCAGATTTAGGAGAAAACTGGGGCAGTGGTGGCTTGATGGTTCAGGAAGTGGACTTGGGTCTCAAAGGTTTCAGGTTTGAATCACACACACACACACACACACACACACACACACACTGCTCCCCGGGCGCTTGAGCTGCCCACTGTTCACTTTGATGATGGGTTAAAAGCAGAGGTCACATTTGGTTGTGTGCAGTGGTGTGCTGTGTCACAATGACAAGGAGTTCACTGTCACTTCAAGTCAAACTACAAGTCAAATTAGGACAAAGACTTAAAAGCTCACAAATTCAAAAATTGTTTTAAAACAAATCCCATTTCCTGCACATTTCTTCAAAGGAAACAGTCCTGAGGCTGAGAGGAAAATTCTGTTTGCCCTGGAGCTGACGTGTGTGACGTGTTTGTCAGAAGTCCAGAAAAAACACAGTCACAACATCATCAGAAGGTTTTGTATTTTCTTTCCTTTTGTGGGACAATCAAAATGACTCTTACTGTATGGCATTTTCATTTTCATTTTCCCAGAAGTCAGAAACAAGTTTTCCTCCATCACTGACTACATACTTTGCGTTTCGACCATAACTTTTGATTTGAGTATTTGATGTGAGACGATAAGTCGTTCACAGGAGGTCATTGTGCAGAGACCTGTCCTCATCTCTGCTGCAGCTGATCTCAGCACTGTGAGCCTGTGATGCTGTCAGTGTGGTTTAAATTAACTCAGAGACTGACCTCATCCCAACACACCACTGATTAATTGAATTAAGGGAAGCGGGTGATTAGAGAGCATCAAACCAGATACCTTCTGTTCCGGGTGCAGCTCTGTGCTGCAGAGCAGACGGACTGTTGCCACAAAAGAACAGAGAGAACCTTCACCATTGTGTGTTTTATTTTTAAATATACTGGATCCAGTGCTTGACAATAGATGTTGCCCACAGAGAGAACATGTATCAGTCAAGGCTCCTGAAATAGACATATGCAGAGGCGGGGGGTGGGAGGAAGTGATGCACTGCTGAGACTAGAAGGGCAACCAGAAAAGTGCTGTTCCCACTGGACTTTGAGGACTATGGAGGGGGGTGGGGGGGAGAAGGGGCGACAATTATTTTTAGAATGTCCTGCTCAGTTAGTGTGAGAACATGCTTTTTTCCCTCCCTATAAGTAGGTGAAGGAGGAGGTGATCACGAATCTTATCCAGACAGTTGTGTAAGGGCTTATTTTACAGTAAAGCCTTCCTCCGGGGAGGTGCAGGGGATTTACTTAAGAGGCCAACACCACACCAAAATACTCCCTTCTGGGCTGATTTCTATCTCGTTAGCCTAAGTTTTTATTTCCTGTGCAGCAGATGACTCCCACATCTGACAGCGACCAGAAGGGAAATTAGAAATATTTATCCAGTGGCAGCAGCAGGAGGACGAGGAGTAGAGGGAGGAGGAGGCAAAGGCGGCAGAGGTGGATCCTGATGGAGGACGTGAGGGAGAGGGCGATTGCCAAGAGACGTCCCTGTTCCCTGTCTGTACAGGAAACAGGGAAGTCCAGTCATTTCCTGTTTTGCCCAGTGGTGATAATGCGGCAGTGGTCAACTGAAGAGAACAAAACCCTGTGACATCACAGGACATCTGCAGCTCACAGGTTTTTCAGGGAGCTGCTGGGACACTCCAGTTTCAGTCTTTTGTATTAGTTTTAATTGATCTTATTTGTGACTTTTTTAGATGACAAAAAGTTGAAAAAGTTACTTTTCAGCTAACTTGTCTCATGTTAGAATGGTTTAGCTAGACTAACTAAATAACCACAGGGAAAATACGAGTTCCCTCAAGTTTGACGATGGTAAATATTCAACGTATTTAATGAGAAGATTCACATTGTGGCCCTAAATGGTACTGCACTCCACATATTGCCCATCTCTTCTCATGTCCCATCCATCAAGTTTTTGCTTGAAGTTTCGCATCAATCACCCGCGAACCCGTCACCTGCTCTTTGTACAAACCTGTTTTCCGTCAACCTCGATGTCAGCGATGTAGTTCTCAAACACCGTGGGCACGTAGACTTCGGGAAACTGGTCTTTACTGAAAACAATCAGGAGACAGGTTTTTCCACACGCTCCATCACCGACAATCACCAACTTCTTCCTGATGGCTGCCATCTCTGCGGGGGAAACAGGAGAAGGCTTTTTATCAGAAACACACTTCCAGGAATCACAGACACAAACATGGTGACAATACTGAAGTTGGTCAACAGGAGGAGCTGCTCATGCTGAGGTGGGAGATTTGATTTGTTATACTGTAATAACTATTTGGACCATTGTTCCCAAATACAAAAATCAACAACAGTAACAACTGACTTGCTTGTTTAATGTCGCAGGAGCAGAGATGGCCCTCGACACCATGACAGACTCAGAGCCAAACAAGTGGCCGTCGCTCTGAGGCTCTCTCTGTGAAACCAAACAATCCACTTCCTGTTCTCTGACTCCAGGGAGGGGTCTTTTTGGCCGCTGTTCTGTTTGGACAGGCCTCACCAGAACCAGGTCGCTGAGAGCTACCAGGCTTGTTTACTGAAACTTACTGTACTAGTGTGCAGTACACACTCAACTATATACTACTACTCTCTGCTGTGAAACTGTGGGTTCTATAAAACAGAACCTGTTGGTCTGCACTGATGTGATTGTCACAGTGTGTCTCGTCCTTCTTCCTTTTTACATCAGTTGTTACTATTCATGATAAACTAACAAATCATTTGGTCTGTTGTTGACCTCAGTGGACGACAGAATGGACAATTAACCCCTGAGCGTGAATTCACATTGGTAACAGACTGACAGAGATCCAGGAGAGGAGACCTGAGAAAACTAAAGTCACATGTCAGGAAATGTATTTCCTGACACTGTTAATGTATTTTCCAGTTTTCTTGAATTTTCTATACCATTCATAAAACACATCCAAAAGTGGTGGGCGGGGGCACTCAGGAGAACACAAAGCTATTGAAGGGGGAACACAGTCTTATGTATTTTTATTTATTTATCCCACAATGGAAAAATTGTACTAATTTTTAAATTTATTAAATAAGTTTAACAAAAATATAATATATGTAGCAATTACAGAATTTAAAATGAAGTTGTTTTGCGAAACAATAGTTGGGAGATAGCTACCAAAAGGGGGGGCTAAAGAAAAAGTTTGGGGTTGACTGCACTGGTCTGATTTGTGTGGTTCTTTAAAAAAACATAGTGTTCCTCGGTGCAGATGTGCTGCACATGGACACAGGCCATGGCGACAGTGACACAGGCAGAAGAAACATCCTGATATATTCAATGAGTCACAAATAGACACTGCAACCAACTCCCCATGACTGATGCTCAATTTAGGTACTAATGGATACTATTGACAGCGACAGCTGAGGAGGAAGTTTGCGGCTGCCAACAGTTAATGATTTCACTGTCGTCGTCGTCATTCTCATCGACCCTCTTCGTCATGATTCAGCTGTCAAAAACGTCACCCACTCTGCACATCCACAACAAAGCCTTACCCCTTATGACTCAGTCCAGACACCATGGGTGTCAACCACTGATCTGCAGCCACACTGCTAAGTGGAAGCAATGGTGACAGGACTTTCAGTGAACCGTGAAAAAGAATGTGACGAAACAAAAGATTCAGGATCATCAGTCAGCAAACTTCACTCAAACATGAAAGTTAATTACGGCTGCAGATGTTTTCATTTGTCACACAGAAAGACGCAGATGGACACAAAGCAGTGAGTCAAGCTAAGGTGAAAAAAGGCTGTCAGGAAAATACATGTTAGTAACTTCACATTCTGAATCATGAAGCATCAAGTTTCACTCGTACTGATACTAAAAAAAAGTATCAGTACAAGTTAATTTCCTTACTCTCCAATACTGAGTGCTGGTGCCAATACTGGGTCTCAATAGACAGGGTGGTGCACAGTGTGTGCATGACCTCAACCCAAAGCACAGTGAGAACAACACACAAGAAAATGTTGAAAATCTTCTTATTAATAGAAGAATATTTCAATAGAAAAAATAAACAAATTGTCAAACAAGAACTGACATTGTCATCATATTATAAATTATAAATTATAATTATAAAAAAACTAAGGGTCCTGCTTACTGTTGACTCCACACTGCCCCTAGTGGCTGAAATCTTAACATAAGGCGACGTCTGAAAAGGATGCAACCAATTTCATGTGTAAAAATAAACTAAGCTTTACAGTGAAAAAGCTAAGAAAATGTTAATCAGAGTTTAATTCCTGCTCCCACCGAGTGCTAATAAACATAGCATAACATAGCAAATAAGCATTATTTCCTGAGCCTCGTCCAGCGGCCGCTCAGGTTAATGAATACACAAACTCCCCCTTATTTTCTGAGGAGGCCTCCTGAGGCTTAGGGGCCAACAGTTATGCAACATGCTGAGCTGAGTTAGGCGACAGCAAAACATGACCCTGAGCCTGAGGTCGAGCTGGAGTCTCTCCTGCCCTCACAGCAAATTATTATCAACATGCATCAGACGTGCGACCAAGCAAAGGCCTGATGTTCTGATCATCTGCAAACATGTCAGAGGAAAAAACATTATTTTTCTGGTCCAACAGGTTCTTCAGGGCTGCACCTTCCACCTGGTTATTTCTCCACATAGATTTTTCTACTTCACAGGTTTCTGGAATCTGGTACTAAAGGAGTTCATGTACATATCGCTGTTGGATTAGGACATTTTGATAGTGGGATGATTCACTATGGCAAGCAATTTATGGGTATTTCCATTGGCAAATAAGTCAATGATTTGTTTTATTACTTTAATTAACTCTGATGGCAGTTTGGTACGTAAAATACAAAGAATTGTTGAACATGCTGAACAGCATTTCCATGTAAAAAAGACAAACATCATCCTAACTGGTTTGGTTTTTCCACAAAAAAGAACTTAGTTGCTCTAATAGAGAGGCAGAGACTTTGTTATAATAAGAATATATATAATATGACATTTGATGTATTTTTGTACAATAAAATGCAGCAAAATAGTAAATTCAAAATAACAAAAAACAATATTTCTTTTATATTTCTACATTTATGCACCACTGGGGAACAGACGAATCCTTAAATAGAAAATATTTCAGAGATATAAACCAGACAACTTGTTTCCTCTAAAAATACACACTAAAATGACTCAGCGTGATGGGTATTGTACTCATGTATTTCTCTGGCTAATTTTAATGTCTCTACCGTCAGCGCTGAATCTCCTGAGTCTTCTAGAGAAATAGGTCAGAGTTCATCAGGTGTCTTAGTCAGAGCAGACACTGTCTGTCCACATTGTTCTAATCCCTCAGTAAAAAAATCTTATCTGATTAAATTGAACAGATGGCAAGTGGTAACATGTCACATGCACACATTAGTCCCTAAAATTAACATCTTAAAAAAAACATCTTTATGACAGCTTTTTTTTTTTAAGAAAGCCCAGGGTTTGAGAACATGGGACTGAAATGCTGACAGTCTGTTACACAACAGCTCAGGTCAACTTCACACATTCTTTAGGAAATGTGTTAGAAAAACGTAATCCTCTTCCTGAAACTCACAGTCGTGGACTTTCAGGCCGAACCATGGAATTTCACATGAAGCCAACAGCAGCGCACAGTATTTGGTAAATACACGTGTTGGCTTTCATCAGGATCATGGTAGAGTTGAAAGAGCTTCAAAGTCCTCTTTGAAGGCTGAAGCTCCATCCAGACAAACTGGGATCTGATATCAAAAGTCTGAAAGTGAGTGTGAAACGGAGTCTAAAATTTTTACTTTACTTGGAAATTTCGCTCAGCCTTAATTAATACACGCACATCTGTCACAGAGTATGTAGTAGAGAATGTTAGCTTTGAAATAATCTGTCAGTGTAAATAAGACAATGTAATTGATGCTAAGATTTTGGAACTTAGACTTCCTGTAAATCAAGGTACCTGACTAAAAGCAAAACACAAACCAAAGTTTCATTCTGACAGGACTTTCGCGGATTGTTTCAGGGCCACGAACCGACTGTTTAAGACTTCTGGTTTAGGGTATTGAGGTGCACTGTACTAGAAAATACAACCCATGACATGGTCTTCAGTACTCTTCAATTAAAAACATTTTATTGTTTAGAAATTAAATTGGTCTTTTAAAAACCAACCAAAATCAACCATCAGCTGCAGGACCTCTGTGGACTCCCCTAGGGCTGTGAGCCCCCTATTGAAGACAAACTGATTTAAAGTGCACTTTGTTTAAAAAGTAAGAAAAATGGAATAGTATAATAGTTTTCTACTTTATCAGCTGTAGCAAAACAAGCATGAGCAAAATTCTAAAAAATTAAATATGCAAAAAATGTAAAAGCTTTTTAAATAAAAATTGTATAAAATTCATCTGCACATTTTTAAACAAAATCCAAATTTGTCAAATAAAATAAATCCAATAAAAAATGCTGACTAACCCTAAAGTTTAAATCCTTATCAGCGGGAGCTAAATCAATAATGTATTTGACAACAGTCCAAAGTAAACCTCGGCATCAGCACCGACGTATTATTTTGCAAAGTATTAAAATTTACCTTGGTGAAAGCTCGTTAGGCAAACCAACGTTTTCTCCACTATTTCACCATATCAATATATCTCTTAAAAATTAGCGCATTTTACGAGAAGAAAACATGCAGAGCAAAGGAAATAAACATGAGACGAAATGGTACAAAAAGAGAAAATGTTAGAAATAAACCCGGCTCAAATCCACCGAGTCTTTCAGTGACCTGCACCAGGTCCTCTGCTTTCACTTTATAACTCCTTATAACACTGTGATCAACAGCTGAACTTTAACACAGACACAAGGGAAACCTCAGCACTTCTGCTCTTCTGCCACAGTTGAAGGAACAACTCCAACTAAAACAGAGGAAACACCGCTGAGGAGCAGCCAACACCTTTTTTTATCCCGAGTGTCAGCCAAGTCTGAATAAAGTCACCAAGTCTCCAACAGACAGCAGGTCATTCTCACCTGTCTCCGGGCAGATGAGAAGGTTTGTTCGGCGTCAGTGAGAATATCCTGGTTGGATCGTTCTTCTTCAGACTTACAGACACACACACTGATATACTCTCACTTCTTTGCTGCAGTATTTGCTAATTTTACAGGGAGGGAGCTGCTGGAAACCGGGGCAGGAAAACAGGACCCTCCCACTGACAGCAGAAAGGGGCAAGGACTGCATGACTTCCGCAATTGACTGTCAAAATTAAAGACCCCATATTGGTTAAAAGCAGCGGTGACAACTAAGTGTGTTTATGTCCCGTGTACCAAAAAGAAATATGAATATTTTGAAAGGCAAAAATTAATGACACTAAAATCTCCAAAATATAAAATTGAAAACGTTACAAGAAGTTAGTTTGGTAATTAATATTTTTATTTTGAAGGCATGTTTCAAAACGTCCGGTATTGTAAAATTTTCTTTTTCTTTAACTTGACACAGCTGCTGCGGGCACAGGCCCCTCCCTCCTCCTCGGTCAAGGATGACATCATCTGTAGTACAAGTAGACCCGTGCAACAGGAGCGATGGGTGTGGACCCTGACAGAACTGAATGTCTCCACGGAAAAACAAACCCATCAGAACACAACACAGCGCAGTTGCTGAGCAAAAATAAACTAAAAAAAAAATTAAATCCACGCTATACAAAAATGAAAACATGCAAATATCAACAACAGTAAAAACATTGCATTCAGATTAGATTACACCAGGTTAGGTTATCTTAATTTGGGTTAGTTTATGTTAGTTTGGGTCAGGTTAGGTCAAGGCAGACTAGATTAGTGCTTCTTCATGCGTGAGGGTGTTAAAGAGAAAGTCTGTTAATGTACAATCTGTTCAGACAGAACAGCTGACCAAGGAAATGAAATGTTGACTTGCACTTAACGTCATGATGCATTTATTTTTATATTGTATGCCTTTAATTTGTTGTAACTGTTTAGTTTAGATTTCACCCTGCTTGGAAACCAAATCTGCCAGAATAACATAGAACAGTTTGGTCCAGAATAGTCTAATGAATCCAAATGCATCATGTTCTCTCTTCAATTAGTTTAATCTCCCATGGTTGAGGAGAATTATTCAATATAATGAAAAATAATTAGACTAGATCCCTATTTACGGTTTGTGTTACCATAAAAACTGACCAGATTTGACCTTGAAAACAACATCTAAATAAAGCAGCTCATGCGAACATGAAGTTATATTTAAATATTTGGACACTCCTTTCAGATTGGTCTGTTTACATGGAATTGTATTAAAAACCAAATTAATGACTTTACCAATGCATTTAGCATTATTTTATTTATTAGTTTAAAGGATTAATAAAGAAGTTCTAAAAAGAATTCTAAAGTATTTAAACCATAGAACCAAATAGAACAGTATTGAAGACTCCCATCTTGTGCACTTTTTAGTGTACTCAAATGCCCTAAATCAAAGGTCTTCAACTTGTGGGTCATGGCCCTTAGATGGTCCACACAATTTGTGCAGTGGGTCCTAATAGTATGACTCAAAAAATTCTGAATATAAATATATGCTTCAGAGAAAGTTTGCTAGAATATGAACTTCTAATGCAGTAACCCATTACAGCCAATGATGCTAGTGTACAAAAAAACTACTGGAGACGAATGAGAAAAACAAATCACGTTTATTTCTGAACACGTTGTCCTTTCACTTTATCACTCATAAGTTCAAATTCTAGGAATCATCATTTTTTTTAAATCAACTGTGACAGAAACATTAAAATAAATGTATAACAACTCACATTGAGTTGCTGTGAAAAATTATAAAATAAAATTATCTACACAAAACATAAACAATGGTACAGAAGAGGTAAATGGGTCAAATTTAGTGCAAGAAAGAAAAGAAAAAAAAACTCTAATCCCACTCAGCTCTGAATAAGGCATGACTGTGATGTTCACCACATCCTCCTCCACAAACACAGGGAGGGAGGAAGACAAAAGACATGTAGGAAAATCTAACATAAAAACATCTTAATGTTCCTTCTGGTCCTCATCTCCTTCTCTTCAGTGCAATACCAAAAATAAAATCATCTCCAAACACATTCACTATTAGTAACACTCATTTAAATATGTCCGCATTATCAACACGGAGCATGTGCAACAGGCGTCACGAGCCTCTGGTGTCGTTCATTCTTTCATTCATCAAAGAGGAAAAATTCACTTCTGCAATGGTTTGCTCCTCTCTTTTTTATGTTCTTCATGCTTTTTGTTGTACAGATATGTTTTCTTTCCACAAGTTGTTTTTGTTATAAATCTATGGTCTGTAAGTGCAGCACTCCCACTGGGACGGCTGCACAAACAGTTGCCCCCAGATGCATTCAGCAGTGGGCAGCTCTGTTTACTGACCCTAAAGAGAAGCTAGACTTGTAATGAGTCACAGATGGATTTGTATTTCAAATTCAAAGATGATATAAATAAAATAAAATCCTCCACAGTTACTGGTGACAGTCCTACTTTAAACATTACACTGCACCACGGGTTCTCGCTCATTGCTCACACCACCTGAAAAATAAACATGCAAACGTTTAAACACTGTTGTTTTTCTTGTGCTTTAAAATTTGAAGGGAACGGGACTGGATCACTGTTAGCGCCTCCTAGCTGCACACACGGGCCTGACGAGGGTGTTAGACGAGGCTGACAGACAGACTGAGAGGATTCGCTCAGACTTGAGCTCAGCTTCAGTTCAGAGTGTGTTTTGACAGATCACAGTTTGGTGAGCGACAAACAATAACATCTGTTCATCTGTGCAGCATAAACCGAATGACTGTCACTTAAATGTCAGTCTGAAAGGTTGTGATGAAACAGGCCTTAGTTTTATGTTTATTCTTTTTTTTTTACTTTATATTTATATATTTTTTTACATCTCTAACCTCTTTCTGCAGCAGCATCTCTTTGGTTTCCTTAATCTTCCTTCAAAATATTATTATTATTTTTTTAAAAAGTCACCTGTAGGTCATGACCTGCAAATCAACAGTTATTTTTAAATGTCACAGTCAGTAGTTGACCTCGACATGGATCAGGAAACAAAAACACAAAGGTTTGGACTCTGACTGGCACCTGTAACAATGACACCCAGGTTGGTTAGAGTGTGTGTGAAGTGAAGCAGCTGGAACAGGTTCTGACAGAGGACGAAGGCGCTAATTGGACCAGGGTCTTCACTTCAAACCTGGTTCAGTTCGGTTCTGGTCTCTTGTTGGTTTCAGGGAGAAAAATACGATGAAATGAGTCACGTGACAAAACAGATAAACATCAGAGGGCTACTGCCCCCTGCTGCTCATTCAGTCCAGGATTGAGTTAAAAAGACTCTGAGGAGTCAGTTCTTTAAATTGCAACCTCTGCAGCGTGTCACATCATGTCTCTGACTCATGCCCTGCCAGTGGGACGACAAACACAGTGATGTCATCACCTGAGCCCAGCTTGTCATTAGGCAGCCTCCAGCCACGCTCCTTCAGGATTCCTCGGGACCTCATCAGCAGGTCCTGGGCAGCCAGTGTGTATCTGTGTGGCACAAACCAACACACACGACATCAGTTCATTCAGTTTCTAAATATTTTGTAAAGAAGTGCAAACAAATCCTCACAGCTCAGACCCTCGAGCAGAGAGTAGATTAAAAATAAAACTCACCAAAAAATATATTTTATGACATGTATATCAGTGTTTATAAATTACTTCATATACTCATCACCATTTAATTCTGCAGGATAAACCTGTCCTCTAAATTTCCACTAGGGGGCAATATACGTTTATAACAGTATAAAGAAAGGGAACCTCTTTCTTTCTAGAGTGGTACTAATAGTACAGATCAATTAGTAGACTGGAACTTTTAGTTGAGTTAGTTATGATCACATTTGGTGAAAATAGTAAAATAAAAAAATAAAAAACAACAAGAAACTGGACACAAATATAAAGTCTACCTATATAATAATGTTATCAAAAAATACAACTGTTATCTGGAACTGGTTGTGGAGGATTATTACTGTAGTCAGACTCAATACCTCATGGGATCAGAGGGATCACTGGAGGATAAGTATGTTGACACAGCATCTGCCACTTCACTGTCCGTCGTGACGTCCCACAATCCATCTGTGCCCATGACCAGGACGTCATCAGGGCCGTGTTTGTGTTCGTCCAGGTTGTAGACCTTCACCTGCAAATAAATAAATAAATAAAATAAAAGCAAATAACCAATCTGGTCATTTTGACTCTTTTTGCCACCTCAATGTTTCTGACTGACCTCAGGAACACAGGAGAGGAAGGGCTTGATGTAAATGTTGGAGTTGTACACTTTGAGGTCGTGGTCTCCCAGTCCGCGGGTCACACCAATGGTGGCCATCACACGGGCCTACAGATCAGAAAAACCCACACATGGAGGATTATTAGGAAAATTGCGGTTCAATAGTAAAGTGGGTAGCCCGCTTGCCTTCCACGTAGAGAATCCTGGGTTTGAGCACCAGAGGAATCACATAGTTAATGGTATGGTGTACATACTTAATATTTAATCATGTGTGGTTGTGTGTGTTGGTTTGAAAAGACTTACACTGCAGATATTCCCATTGAGGGACAAATAAGAGGCTCAAAAAATATCATTAAAGGCAGAAAAAAGAAAGTGTTGTGACGTCTGACGTACATACTCTGCAGCGTGGAAGTCACATTTGAGGCTGTCTTATTTCAAGCATGTAAATGATTGACCTCATGAGGTTTTCTAACATCTCACCTTCTTCCCTTCTCCGTATATCAGAGGGAACTTCAGATCATCTTCAATGATGGTTTTGTAAGCCCTTCAACAAAACACAACGACAAACCTCAGTCATTCACAGCTGAATCTGTTACTTCAGAGACCAAACAACTGAATACAGAACTTCAATAATTCCCATTGTCACTGATTTGTTATGAGCTGTGCAGCAGCTGCAGCGACTCTTATGGTTTTACCAGCCGGTCATGGTGTGGTCTCTGTACAGCATCTTCTTTCCCAGCTCACTGTGTTGGATCCTCCGAGGAAACTCAATGTGAGTGAACTCATTACCCAGCAGCTCTGGCCTCAGGAAACCCTGCAGTGGCATACCAGATCAGAGACGTTACCAACACAGAGGAAGTCACTGGGAATAAATGTGTTGTAAATGAAAAGAAATGGTGGGATGGTGAAGAGTGAAGGCACCAAACACAGCTTCTAGTTTTAGATGAAAACACCATCCACCCACGATGTGACTCAGCTCCACAGTACAGTACAACGTCAACTGAAGCAAAAGTACCACAAACATCAAACTGGTTCCTATTAACTATTTTTTCCCAAATGCTGTGTTTTGAACTTACATAAATCATTTTAATACTAAACTAAATATTCAAATATATTTGCTTTATTTTTACCCACTATGTCTCTGAGCAAGATGGAATTAATTTAACATTTTAAATAAATAAATACCAGATACTGCAGCCGCTGCCTCTCTGACTCAGGTGTAAATTCATTAGTCATCGGTATAACTGTGTTGTTCCGTATGATTATAGCCCTGCAGAAGAAAAAAGGATTAGAGGGGAGACAAGGTTATGGGTAATATTGTTATGAACACCATTAATGAAGTTATATGAGCAGGTGTGGGGTTACATGATGCTTCTGCGTGTAAAATGACAAACTATACATTGACTACAAGTGTAGTATTTTTACCCCAAAACAAATGTCCCCACAAGGAAAGCTATACCAAGACCACACACACACACATCATCTGGTTTTCTGGAGTTGTGAGAACACATGCCGTAATACTTTTCCAAACTCAGTGGTATGATTTCAACCACTACAAATGTATGCCTAATCTTAATCCCTACTCTAATGCCATCCCAGCCCTAATCCTAATCCTAACTCAAAACTAAATCTCTTACTAGAAATCTCAAAATACTCTCTGTTCTAGTGCGGACCTAAAGAATGTGTAGAACTTGAATTGGACAAAAGAGCAGAGATGTCAGATACTGAGTCCTTCACTTTAGTACTAGTACCGTACTTCACTCTGCCAGGACAGTTGTTTGCCATGTTTTCTCAGTCACAGCAGATGTTCCCACCAGGCATAAATGGATATTTGTCACAGCTCAGCTGCTCAGCTGTTCTCACCTGCTGTCTCCAGCATTGGCTACATACAGTTTCCCCATTAGATGAATGGCAGCTAAGGCACAGCAGCCACCAGAGATGGCGTAGGACGTTTTCTCCTTCTCGATCAGATCATCCTGGAGTAAAGAGAAAAAAAAACAACAACTTTGTTTCACCTTCTGTTCTCAGGCAGCTAACTCATTAGCTTTATCTGTAGACAACTGTCTGGTCCTCTCCTGGTCATGAGCTCACCATCTGTTTGAAGGCCGTCTCTATGACTCCCATCAACAGACTCTCCAGACTGACAACTTTCTCCATGTGGAATCGCACCGTGGAGTCGTTGACAGCATCGGGATCCTCTGGTTCCTGTGCAGCTCCTTTCTTTGTGTCTGCTTGGTACGGGCTGCCATTCTTGGCCAGGCAAATGGGTGGTGCACTAGTGGGATTCTCCAGCAGGTGGCAGATTTCCCCCAGCCGGTCTCTGATGAGGTAATGAAGGAGTTTGGAGGCCATGATGGCAGCGCCAGAGCCGGCGTGTCCATCAAACACACCCCAGAAGTGGAGAGGAATTCCTGTGCCGTCCTTTAGCGTTTCACCAATGTAAAAGAAGAATGTCATAATAAAATAAAAGAGAGTTTGCCAACAATATTCTGCCATTAAGAGAAACAATAACATTTATAGTAAGAAGTGGTAAGAATCCAGCAATATGAGATGCATCATGTTACAGGGACAACAATACGATATATTGTAGTATACTGCGATACTGTAGGCACTATGAAATATTGACTTTTTTTTAACTCTTAAATACTTGCAAATGTATGCAGTCCAGAGGTTTAAATGCAACGCAAAAATGAAACACACACATGAAAATTTGCATATTAATTGTTAATAAAAAACCACACAGTGCTGTAGAATATTGATATGATATTGTGAAACAAAATATTGCAGTACTTCAGTGTATTGCTATTTTCTTGGTAAGAAGGGAAATTTAATTGTTTCCTTCTCCTCACTCCCTTAACACTCTGTTCTGTTTATCCATGTTGCTCTGGGACAGAGAATAAAGCTGAACCACCTTTGTGTTTTCAGGCATGTTCACAGGCTGACGTGTTAACATTTGAATCCCAACGAGACATCTGCCTCCTGCACTGATGCCAGGAGAGGAGGACGGGGGAGAGGGGGAGGGGGTGAAGGGAATGACGTAATTCATTTACACTGAGAGGAAGGCTGGCAAATACGTGGTGCGTGTGTGTGAGCGTGACGGTGTAGATCTGTGCACACATACATAAAAAAGACGGCTGTAATGTTCTGCACAGACTTCAGTGAAGTGGGCAGCGACTGTGTTTGTCTGATGCCTGCTGCAGTGCAGGGAGTGAGGCCTGCAGACATTTTCTCCTGCAAATGTTTTCCAATAAACCGAGAGTCTTTTCTCACCCCGTTGTCCTCCACCACGGTGGAGTTCTTTTGTTTGCCACTCGGCTTCTTCACAAACAGCTTCTCACACGAAGCCTGGTCCTCGTTCAGCATGCTCTTCCCTGCATTGATGACTCTGATAGAGAGAGAAGGAGATGAAGAGAGGAGAGGAGAAGAAGTGAGGTGTTTGGTCAAAACAAAATAACAACAGCAGACAGGGAGACGGAGCGAATGTGAAGCAACAGAGAGGGTGAGAGGGAGGCGAGGGCTGGTGCAGGCTGCAGTCATGTCCCAGAGAGGCGGGAGCCTGGAGGCAGAGTTAAGTGTTTTTATATGAGCTGATCCCAGTAGATGATGATAATGACTGTGGAATAATGCACAGTCTGCTCCTCCTGCAGCGTCATCTGTTCTGGTCGGAGCCTCAGGCAGACTCTGCAGAGGCAGCAGTGGATGATATCAGGGGTTCACAGGTTTGTTAAGAAGAAACAAACAAACCAAAGATAGAAGATGAAAAAAAAAAAAAAACACAAGCTAACGTTAATGCCAAAGTAAGACTTTTAGTCGCCATCTTTCTGTCGTAAATGTTTTAGGCCGAAGACAGTCAGGATCAAAATAAGTGGCTGGCTCACCAGCAATGACAGCTTCTTTATGACAATCATTTTTAGTCAAATTAAAAACTGTTGTTATGATGGTTGGTGCATTGACCAAAGTGGATCCAAAAATAGGGGGCATTCAACCGTAGGTGGCAGGAAGTTATTGGAAGGGGATCACAGTGTCATTATCATCATATTTGTCCTACAGTCAGGAAACTACACTGATTTGATTTTTAGGAATGTCAAAGGATTCAAAATCATTCATAAAATGTATCACAGGGAGGGTGGGGTTTAATCATGATTAATCACAACCGATGATGAGCATGTTTAATCATGATGGATCTATCCTGAAGTTGAAGCCAACATTCAGCAAACACATGCTGAATGTTGAGATGTTTATCATCATTTACTTGTTGCTATGACTACAGTACTTTGAAGTATTAATAATATGTAAGTATGAATACTACAATAATATACAGATATGTTGTATGTACAGTACGTGTTGCTATTTGTCAATAAAAAACATGACTGTTAAAAAGGTTCATGTCATTATTTTCCACTATACTTCAGTATAGTGGAACTCCTCCACCCCCACACAGAGTGGAGAATCAGCCACTTCCTGTATATTCAGCGTAATCAGCCACTTTCTGTGTATTTAAAATCCCATGTCACATGCTCTCCCTGAGCTATAATTAAACACAACATCGACTCCCTGCAGCAGCGGTTCAATCCTCGTCCATAAACCACTACAACTCATGTCATGTGTTTCCTTCACTTGTGACAGAAAATCTCCCTGTTACTGTGCAACATGTTGAGTGAAGGAAGTTCAAAAGCAGAACCTGAGACTTCAAGTGAACTCTGGATCACGCAGTGGGAACTAAAAGTGTGGACAAAATAAACTTGACTGCTTGAATACCATATATTTACCTAAAATATATGTTCTACGCATATATCTGTGTATTACCATGATGTTGCATGCTATCATGAGCGTATGATAATCTCATTAAACCAGACTTAATGCTGCACTAGTTCCTGTTGTGCATTGTGTATTTAATCACTGTGCTCCTTATATAAAAAGAGAGTGTGTGTTTGTCTATGTGTGGAATAAAACAACGTCAGTTAGTTGCAGGCAAACACTGTGAACCTGCTGCTCCACGATTCTGTAAACTGAAATCTTTGGTCGGTTTTTAAATTCCTTTTGAGGGAGAGGAAGTTGTGTTGTGAAAGGTGTGGTGTGAAAACTAAAGTGTTACACTGGGCTGAAGTAGCTGTGGCTTTAGACTGAAGGTTTCCTGACATGGCATTTCAGATGCTGTGGTTTTTACATTAAATGTTTAACGGGGCATCTCACTAATCTCACTAAGACCGTTAATAAGAAATGGACAAATTGATACAAATGGATAAATTGACATGTCACAACATGACAAACAAAAAAGGAAATTACAAGTAAATATATTTTTTAGAGTGTTATGATCCATCTTCAATACTTTTTTTTGTAGTGACAACTGCTGAGTCCCCAACGTCAGGACATTCACAGCTATCGCCTCAAAACTCTAATTGTGACACTGTAATTTATACAAAAATGCTATTTTCAATGAACATATGAAATGTATTTATCATTGACTTCCTATTGATATTGATTTGCCCTGCTGCACCCCACAAACTTAGGAACCACTGCCCCAATAACATACTGCCAAATACTGTCTACAAATAGATGTGTCCATCTGTTGAACAAGTCTTCAGTTAATGACAGGAAAAGAAAACTGGCTCTAAGTTGGGTTGAGCTCTCTCTCTCTCTCTTTATATATATATATATATATATATATATATATCCCACACACATTTACACACTGCACATCACACTATTAATCACACAGCATTTGTTGCTTTGTTTTTGGTCTGTGCTAGCTGCAGAAATGAGGTGCGCCCAAGTGGGCAGGAGAACAGTTATTTCCCTCTAACAAGCGCATTACATCAGCTGTGTGGGATCATTTTGACGTCCAGCATTTAAAGCACGCCATAAAAATGAGGTGAAAGGAGGAAATACACTAAAGGTAACTAAAGGTAAATACACATTAACTAGAATAAATGACATCACTGTTTTCCTAGCATAACATTCAAATGGTAGGACATTAAATGTTAGCGTATCATTTGCAATTAATATTTATGCGTACAACACGGATTCAGATTTCAGTGCAATGTGACAAGTTACACTGCATTAACCTGATGCTACATTATACTGTTCCTATATAAACACAACCTGAACTCCATTGCTGTATTATAATTCATTTAATGACCCACCACCGAGGTGTCTGTCCCCCCATTTATGGCCACCCGACGTACAGTATACAGTTGGCGACCCCTGTTGGATAGTTTCTAAATGGTAAATGGTACAGAGACAACCCTAATTACCAGTTTAATGTTACTTAAGTAGTTTATCTTATCTAAATATTTGAGTGGTTTAAAAATAAGGCTGTGTCTTAGTGTCCTGGGAAAATGTGGTTCCTGAAGTTGGATTATTTAGGAA
>NC_024317.1:15167189-15198467 GCF_000523025.1 Cynoglossus semilaevis
AAGCTGCAGACTGACATTTGACTCAATGAATGATTCACTGCAATTAATCAACATGTGATGCATGATCAAATACGTGACTCATAAAAACTTCCGTCAATTCAGCCATTTGCTCAACTTGTACATCAGCTGCCTCAACTGGTCTAAACTAAATCCTGTGGACTGACGTTTCAGTGACTTCATCATTCACAGGGTGTGGACGTCTTTTCTTTGAGGAGTTTCAGGGCCAACTGAGCTGCTGTGAGTCCAGATGAGCTGCTGCTGCTGCTGCTGTGTTTTTGAAAGGCTAATAACTGTTCCAGTGACCCACACCTCAGTGACTTGGTACACATTCCAGCGGCAGCACTGGTGACTCTGCACATTCCCACACATTAACCTCTCTGTTTTGCCTCCTGTGAGTGGACTGACGTCACAGCCTGAGCCCTCTCCTCTGTGGGAGTCTCTGCGTGAGTCAACCCCCCTCCTCCCCCCTCCCCGCCTGCATTTCTGCCCCCACCAGTGCTCCTGGAAGAGAGCCAGGGGTGACACAGGACATTAACTGTTTAATCCAGAGCTGAGGCTCCGTCCTCTCCTACCTCTAACCCCCTGTGGGAGTGCAGAATGTCTCCGAGTGTTTTCCCTCAGCGGGGAAACTGCCTGAACAGCACATTCTGGTCGCTAGTGTGAATGGAATGTGTGTTGCCTGTGAGAGCACTGCAGGTATAACCGGACTGAGGATGCACCTGTGGTACAAACGTGTACATGAAGTTGTGCAGTGAGGAAATGTGTGAATGGCTGCGGAGCGGTCTTTTTTAATAGCAGCAGAACACATGGTGTGAATGGCACAGTTTGAGTTTCACCGTCACAGAACGGGAAAGTGATGAAGGCAGATTTATGAAGACTTAAAACCATAGGCATGCTACAGGAACATCTGCATCTTCTACCACATAATCCTTTTAATGGGCTTGAATCCTCCAGTCACCACCGAGGGCACAGAACCATTCACCGACAACCATTCACACTCACATCCTTACTGAGCAGCTGACTTAATCCTGTATGATTTTGGACTGTGAGAAAAAAAAACTGCAGAACCTGGAGAACACAGAACATCAGAGTCCATACAGAAAGACCATTAGTGACCACTGGGAGTCGAACCCATTCTCTTTTTTGCTGTAAGGCATGAGCAATAACTGCTGCAATTTTTAATGGAATATTTGATGCAGGACGTTGCATCTCAGGTGTGCAGTAATCCACAGCAGAGCCTGTGCTTTTAGAATATTGTTGCATTTTTGCTTCAAAATCAATAAAAAGACACATTTTCTGTGATTACAGCACGAGGAACAGTGAATTTAATGAAAACTACAGCAGAAAAAAAGGCCAGAGTGGCCATCACTGCTGCTGCTGTTGCTCAGGCTGCATCATCACCATCCTCAGCAGCTACGCAGCAGCAGCAGTGATCTTGATGGTGTCATCATAATGTTTGATGTCGGTGTATACAGTATCTTAATGGCCACTCACTCTGCATATCCCGTCCCCCAGGGCAGCCTGCAGCCTCTCTTTAACGTCAGAACCGGCCGTGACGCGTGCTCGGTGGAGTACTGCAGCAGCTCCGGGGTGAGGTCCAAGAAATCGGGCCGACCGTAGGGGAACCGCGGCGGCAGGTTGTCCTGGCCGCAGCTCTGTCCTCCGGCGCCGCCTGAGTGTTGATGGTTGTGGTTGTGGTGGTGTCCGTGCGGCATCATCCCTCCCACCAGAGTGGACATCGCGTTCTTAACTTTGCTGATCATCATCGGCGGTGAGGCTCGGACACAAACAAACAAATAAACCCACGGCAAATCCAGGCGGAGGAAGACGAAGGAAGGCGGAAATCGATGCAGACGATTCAGAGGTGGTTACGTTTGAAACAGAAAAGAAAAAAGAAAACACTGCTGGTGACGATCGTAGATCATTTCAGGAAGCGATTCTTGTCTTTCCTCCCCGGCCCCATGTGACAGCAACTCGTTTCAGACGCGTTTTTTCTTCCTCCATAATAAAAGCTTCAGCTGCAATCAGGCAGAGGTCCAGCAGGGGGCTACAGATGCTCCGCACAAACACACACACACACACACACACACACAAAGAAATACAGAAAGAAATGTCACACAATAACAACGACAACAACAATATTAATAATAATAATGATGATAACAATACTAATAATGAAAATAATAAAGTTGTTGTTCATGTATATTCTACGAAAACGTATTTATATAATTTTAATTTTAACATTTATTCTCATACAAAAACTCCGATTTTATAACAGAACTCGTAAGTTATCAGTAAATATGAACGTTAAATATATACATATCAAAAATAATTATTATATGATTACATTTTGTCTCAAATATTTCGGTTTTGCTTTCTATAGTTTAAAAACAACAACAATCACACAATGATTAGGTACATTAAAAATAGATTGTTCAAAAATCCTAACTTAAGGAGGGGTTTATAGTTTACTACTTCAGGCTCATATCTATATTATTGTTCTATACTATTAAAATCTACTGTAAAATACAACCAATCACAGTAATCGGTAACCTTAACCACTGACGTCAGACTATCTTTGTACCCACGTATTTTGTCCACTAGATAGCGACAAAACTCTTTTGTATCGAGGATTTCTGCTGAGTCGGCACAAGTGAACGACTGCTTGTATGCTAAATAGATAGATTTTGACCGTTTTCCGGCTGTTTTTTTCCTAATCCTGCCAGAAGATATATTAAAAATGGATCTTGCTAAAACCTTGGAAATAAAGCTAATCACACGATTTTGATGCCTGCGGGTAGACAAATCACATTTATATAAGATATATCTACAGTATATATATATATATATACTGTATATATATATATACTGTATATACACAGTATATATACAATTCTAGATGTTGCACAGTTGAGCTTGTTGTAACATTAATTCCACTGCTGGTCTTGGGGTCTTTTGTATGAGTCCCAGGTTAACACTGCCTGTTTTAGACTGATGTTGAATCAGACTGTAAGCCGTGCCATGTCAAGACAAAAAGCCAAACCAATGTGAAAAGATTCTGTGCAGACCTCATACTTCACTCTCTCTGAGGCCACGGCTCCCTGGTTGAATGTGGAAGAGTTTGTGAAGTGGGAAACTCCATTAAGGTGCTCTTTAAATAAAAACCCATTAATGGCTCCACCAACAGAGTTGAGGTGGGGACGGGAGGCTGGAGGGGAGGGGGCGGGGGTGTAGGGCAAGAACCTGGCGTTGCAACCACAAACAAAGCCATAAAGCCTTGATGTAGCTGCCTCTCATGTAGCATTCACTGCAGCTGAGGAGATGGTGGAGGTGGAGGGGTGAGTGGGGTGGTGGCCTGCAGTCTCAGACCTGTTGAATTAACAGAGGGCATTAACTGCAGCTGCCCCGTACATTATTGATGAGCGGCTCCACTCCTCAGACCATTAGGCTTTCTATTTTTCCTGCTGCAATTTTCTACAAGACGTCCCACTGTCTTCAAACACACTTGAACCGTGCCAGCAAGGGAGAGTTCAGGCAGAGGGCGCTCACTGCTCCCTGCAGGCTCCTATTACTTTACAGTCAACCGCTGCAATCGATGTTCGGCCACAATGCACTCACAGCTGTGAAGTGAAAGTAATCACGGCTGGACAGGAACAGAGTGATGGTCGTGGTGCTGCTGCAGGTGCACGACACAGTCTCACAACCTGGACAACAGCAACAGCTAACGGAAAACTTGACTGAACTTCCAGCAGAAAAGCCGAAGAAAAATGGCACTTATTACAAAGTAGAGACGGAGAGCAGCAACAGTAACAACAGCAACAACAACAGTAACAACAGTAACAACAGCAACAACAGCAACAACAACAACAACAGCAACAACAACAACAACAGTGAAGTTTATAGTTTAGAAAACTGAGAATGTGTGTGTCCCTGCAGAGCCATCACACACACACACACAGAAAACCAGACTTTTATTAGATCTTGACACCTTCCACTCCATAATTGGTATCGTCTTGTGACTCGCCCGAGCTGCCATCACACACACACCAGACACACACACACACTGTTGGTTTTATCTGCCCTCACACAGGTTGGTGCAGCTCACCTCACATCTGACCTCATCCTGTCACATGATTTAATGAGTGGAGTCACAAACCACAGTGTCAGGAGTGTGACAGCACAGCTTTACACAATGCACCAAAGATTAATGAGGTCATCTCCTCTCAAAGTGTACATGTGTGTGTGTGAATCATTTTTTGGGGGGGGGGGGGAATGAATTTTGATATCAGCAAAAAAGACAGTCAGCTCTTGGTGCGACAGCTCGTATCTTGGAATTGAGTATGTTTGTGTGTACTGTGTCTGTGCTGTGTGTGTTCAGACCACGAGGGAACATGTGGGATAAATGTCCTTCATTTTTCATATGGTGGTACCATTTGATCTAAATGTGTCTACAGTCGATCAGAGCCACATCCACACACTTACCCATTTCCATAGGCTGTTCCAACAAAGTTTGTATCGATTGTTCCGCTCGTTTTACCTTTTCAGTCAACAGACGTGAGACGCTGTACAAGGGATACAGACATGATGATGATGCAGTGATGGAGGCGGAAGCATTCGAAGACAGGACGTCAATGATTAAGGCGAGCGAGAAAGTTCAACTTTAGAATGAACTCTGTGAGCAGTCAGGAGTTGATGTGTATCTTAGAGGGATCAGTTTTTTCAACAAGAGACTGGAATAAACCTGTTCAAATGAGAGCTGTCAAATGTTCAAATTTAATCTGATTAATTACAATGTAACTGTGGATTATTGGTGATTATACATGATGATTCCACTTTGACACATTGTATCTTTATATCTCTGTTAGGTACGGAGCTGTGTTATTATAATATGAGTTTTCTATTTTTAAAAAGTTAATTATGTTCATTAAATATAACAAAAATAATTAAGTATAATTATTCAAGCGACACTTGATTAACAAATCTTCTGACTTGACGTGTTGTTCATTATGTAAATAGTCAGATTACCCTGTAGGGGTCGGTAAAACGTCTTAATCTTTATAAACATGAACATTTCTGCAGATAGATACGAAAAGTTGAGTCTGTGACGCCACAATTCATATCGCATCTGTCTGAAAAAACTGCTGAGACAAACAGGTCAATTTTGCAAAAAAATCCACTGGATGGCGACATAACACCAGTTCAATAACACCTATACAAGGTCGCTGAATCCACATTCTCTCTCTCTCTTCCATTCACACTCACACACACGAACAAGCATAGACGCACGCACCTTCATTCCATTTCTCCACCTGCACGGAGACGTTGCAAAAGCCTCCAAATGCGCCCGCAGTGTTGGAAGAAGAGAGCAGTAACAAATCACATCCCCGCGTTAATCCAGAAACTATGAGCGCTGCTGCCGCGGTGGAGCTGTGTCCGGCTGCTGCGTGGCTCTGGAGGTTTGGAAGTTACGGGTCAGAGCCGCTGGACCAGCAACTTTTATAGACTTTAAAGTCCGCCACGAAGTGGTCCTGCAGCCCGAACTGAGACCTGTTAGAGTCCGCTCCAGGATTGTACGCGTGCAGAGATTTTTAAACATCAACAGCAGCGGTTTCTACATCTGTGCGTCTTGGAAAAAGAAGGAAATGCTACGTATTTGAGTGAGAAGACGTCCTTGGGTTTATATTTCTGTCCGACAATGGAGAGGAAATGAAAGGGTCTTTTCCTGGGGATTACTGAAGGCACAACGACAGGTAGGGTTGAAAACTTCACTGTGCAACATTCATGTGTTAATGTCTGTGTTTTCTGCATTCATTACTTAAATATAAATTATATATAAATATAATTTAGGGGGGAAATCTGATAACTTAAAATCTTTGATTTAACAGTAATCTAAACGAAGCTTGTGATTTTTAATTATTTTTTTTTCCTCATTTGGTCACATTTGAAGTTTTCACACAGTCCTCATGCACACAGGTGTAGCCGTGGGCTGCAGGTCTGTGTTCAGATGGTCTGGTTCCATCGAGTCCAATAACTCATTTTAGGTGCAGTGAAGGAACTTCCGCAGGTCACATGAAACATTTCTGGTCTCCTACTTCCATCCCTGCATATCTGGTTAAGGAACACTGTGACTGGGGCACGAATCCTTCTGTCAATTCATTTATTCATTTAATCTGATGCTGTTCATCCCACCCATCTGCCCCTCCTCTCTCCTCCCAAGCAGTGTTCAAAAATGATAAATTCCATCCACACTACATGTGTTTAGGACAGAGGGTGACCGCCACTGTGAACATGGTTCTCCAGGGTGAAGCCCTGGCACTCAGACATGGAGTGGATCCACAGAGCCAGAGCTGGTCTTCTGCTTCATTGGAAAGCACCTCCAGTCATCCGCAGCTTCCCTGTGACCAGAGACAAATACGGTGCTGTTGCCACGTTGACAAGACACCTATAGAGTGTTTGCTGTACGTGCTGTCTGCTGCTATCACTTAGATATAAGATATTTATGACTGACCTTACACACCAGAGTGAATATTCCCATTTCTGCAACCACGTTCGAGCCTTGACTCTCCACACTCTTCCCCCTCCTTTTGTTTTACCCCAAGGCTTCATCCAGTTCTGGAAACAAAGATTCCTTGCTGCTCTAAGAGTGTTGGAGAAATGTTAGTGGTTTGCTTTGAAAAGAGTGATTTTTATGTCATGGTCATAAGACATTTTTATGGTCATACAAAGCAGAGTAATAAAAGATCACAACGCGTGACCTTATGATGCCAGGCGGAGGTATGTGTTATTAAGAACGAGGAATGTGGGAAGTTTGGGCAAGAAAATGGTGTAAAAATAACTTAATTTCTGTGGACAAATGTCTCAGTCTTTTGCTGTTTACAGTACGTATGTGAATTTATAGCACCAGGTTTTTGGCCGTGATTTAGTCCAACTTTTGTCAACAATATGACTGATTTTCAGTTTAGCATTAATTATTCAGCACAGACAATTATTATATTTTTTTACATTAAATATTTTACATTAACACATTTTGTCCACTAGGTGGCGTGATAACAGCCATCCTTACCAATGGCCGTTAACACCACCACATCCATCACCTATTGTTTGAGTGTGTTAGAGATAATCAGACCTGAATAATAATATTTTTTAAAAAACACTTTGACAAACAATATATTATTTGTTAGCGTTAATTGACGACTATATTTAATGTGATAATAGTGTATACCTGGTGGATTAGCCATTTATGATTTCATGCTTCACGTTACTGAAATGCAAGTCCAACTGTCTGCCTTCACAGCATTCCTGTGTTAGTTTTTGTCTCTCGACACCAAGACTACAATTCAATTACCAGTTCCAGCAGGTGAAAATTAAAATGGAGTAAATATAAAGCGGTGACGTTAGAACCTTTTCAACATTTTTCAGTTTTTCTGTAAATGTTTGTTTCATAACATTTGAATAGATACAGACAGATTAAAGGTCAGTTCTGGTCTGTGCTGCTCATGTTTGTCTGAAAGTACGCTGTTCAAATGAACACTTCCTGGAGCATCTTCAGGCCAGGTCTACATCCTGATCCTGTCTTTCCATTTATCTGCCCTCCGTTCCCCTGACAGACGATGTGCGGTCAGCTGTTTTTATTCCTCTTCCCCTCAATTAGTGCTATCATCGGACTTCATCCTGTGGAATACTGAGATGGTAAAAGCCTTACACTCCTATTACGGGATGATACAATTCAGCTGTGATTAATTGAAGTCCCCTCTGGAGCCGGAGCAGGCGTAAATCCTGCCTTTCACATTCACTGACAGGCAGGCCATTATATTGTTTTATAGATTGCCGTCAGTAGCCCTTGAAGCAGCCTGAAGCCCAATGTTGTTTTGGAGGCTTTTATTGTGCAGTGTTATTGGCTGGTCGTGCTGACAGGCAGAGCAAAGGCCACCCTGGGATTTCTGGAGATGGGATCCCTGTGACGGTTCCACAATATTTGACAGCAGCACTGCGCTGGAAGATTGGGTTCCACAATATTTGACAGCAGCACTGTGCTGGAAGATTGGTTGAAAAAAACAAAAACAAACAAAAAAAAAACTTGGTTCTGCACATCCTTGTTTTGGAAAAATCTATGGTTTTGGAGGTTTTTGTATCAAATGCCGTCCAAACCTTTTCCATCCACAAAACTGCCATGTAGTTTCCAAAGTGTCAGATACAAACAGATGTGAACATGTCTGATTTTCTGTGAGGTATGGTTCACGACTCGGCCAGAAATATTTTGTAAATTTATTTTTGTTTGTGTTTAATGTCATTGTATTTTATTTTTTTACACTCTGCAGTAATAGTTTAAAACAGCAGGTTATCTGAGAGGAGGGGGTGTGCATGAGCCACCTGGTGGTTCTAAAGGAGGAGGACATTTTGGATAAGATGTTTGAGTCAGCAGCGTCAGTATTTGTTCACCCTGGCAGCTTCATTCTGACTGTGTCAGATCAATGGGCCATAATGTGAAAGTATGGCAAAAGAAAACCTGCAGCAGGTTCAGGTCTGCAGCCAGCCATCGTTTCTCAACAACAACTGAAAGGTTCATTGTTAATTAGATTCAAGACTCTTATAATATGATTTGAATGTGTCGGAAAATGTTGATTAAATAGTTAAAATGTTAACTGGAATAACTTCAAAACCTGTTACAAGCCAAATCAATTCACATGGATGATCAATCTGACAATATAATCTCCACTACTAAGTTGTTTGTGATTAATTCACATTTCAGGACATTACAAAATGGGAAAAATAATTCATTTTATTACATGAATTAAAAATTATGTCCAGTTACCATCACACTGTTCAGGCCTGGTAATCAGAATAAAAATTAATTTTATTCCCAGAGGGAAATTGTTGATGTTTCAGTTTCTCTAATTACTCGAGTGCAAAAGAAAAGATTATGAAATCCTTCTGGGGACTGGAACTAATCACAGCAGTAACCACATGAGGTTGAATTATTAGCATTTTAGGAATTAGGGAGTGAACATTTATTACCATTGAGACTATTCTGCACTATAAATATGATTAGTTATTTGGGTTGGTTTATGTGCCCTATGACTAGTAAAGTCAATTGAACTTTTCTTGTTATCCATCAAATTTTCTGCTTTGATCAAAACCATGGCTGTCAAAAAGCTGCTTTGTTTCATTGGTTAGCAAAAAACAATTATTCAAATATATTAGGGAACATTTGTAAATCGCCATTTTCGTCCAGCACTTCTCAAAAAATCTTTTAAAATCATTTTTCAGTTTTTGATTTGGCAATTCTTATGAAAGAAGTTCATTTGTACTCATGGCTTTAACTAAATGATAAGCATTATTTCTTCTGTCATGCCCTCCACTGCTACTTCCTGTGAGTATTGAGTTAGCCTGTAATGAGTTAGCCTATATTGAGTTAGCCTGTTACTGTCAGACCGCTGTTCATCCAGTGAATCCTATGGCGTGGTTGTATTAGCTCATGCCTGGTGCAGGTACGTGTACTGTAATATCCTCATGTCTTTTCACTGCGATGGAAACACTGCAGCAGCCTCGTCAGATTTTCTTTTTCTTTCACCAGAACTTCAACTGTAGCCCAGTGGAGTGATGCTAATTCAGCCATTACTATTCTTGCATGAATACACAAGGATTCAGAAACCGCTGTGTATGATAATCTGTTGTATGTTAAAGTAAAATTTAATTATTATTATAATTTAATAACAATAATAAAAAGTAAATATGTGGTGAAGCGCATGTGCAGGTCAATTATGTGTGGAGAAAGAGGAGGAAGTGAAGGAGGAACCTTGAGTGTTTTATAGGTGCTATTTAAAGGAGCGTGCCCACTACGGGCTGGCGGCAGTGAACTGTAACCACTGACAAAAGATCAAGACAATAAACAAACAAATTGGTTTCCTGGAAGCCCGCAGTGTCCAAGTCAGCCGCCTGGGCTGATCCTTGTCAGTGCGGCAGGCTGGTTTTTCCTCAGAGATTAGGCTGTGAAGCATGACTCCATCTCTTATTTATTCATGCCCATTTGCTTGTTTGTGTGTGTGTGTGTGTGTGTGTGTGTGTGTGTGTGTGTGGAAAAGAGAGAAAGTGAACGGTTTGAAGGAACAGGTGGACAACATTCAACTTCATTGGCCATACTGGGAATACTGAGTTTTCAAATCAGGCTCAGGTCACTTTCACATGTGGCCCTATATTAGATATGTATACATAGGTGGCGCCAGAGAGGGGTTAGGAGATGCTCTGTGGAATAAGCACAGCTCTGATCTCAGCTGTAGAGAATGAATATTTCCAGTGAATTCTGCTGGAGTTACTTCTGGGACCTGCACATTTTTATACAACCCATGGCAGACGAGAGTCTTAACTGAGGCTTAGGAATCTGTTCTTCCATGGAGGTGGTTTTTAGCTTTGTCAGGCATTAGGGTTGATCTCCTGCTTCTCTCTCTCTCTCTCTCTCTCCCCCTGTTCACCCCCTCTTTCTTTCTGTTCCTTTATTTTGAGTAAGCCAGTATTTGGCAGCTTTCACTCCCAGTGTTGTGCCTCTGTGGCAGATTCCCATCAACTCTTTCTGTAGCACAGCAGAGAGAAACTCAAGTCTCCAATCCCTCAACCATTGACTCACTCAGAAGATTGGGGAATTGCAGATTTTTAAGGAGCACCACGTCTAAACCCAGCTTCCTGTGGGAGTGAGAGGAGTCTGAGCAGAGCCCCCACCCCCTCCACATCCTCTCTCTGTGCTGCCCCAGGGTCCACAGAAATACAGTTTCTCTGCAGCACTCTCTGATGTTGTTCTCCAGCTCCATCTCACACCTGTAATCATTAGACTGCAATATGAAAAGAAAAACCCCAACAATTATGGGGTTGAGGTACTCTCTCTCACACATTTTACTCCTTTACTCCCACCAATGACATCTTCTCTGTGAGGTATATTAGTCTTGGATGAAGTTAGAAAATAATGTTGAAGGGTTTTCATCGATGTAGATGACTAAAGAGCTCACGTGAAATATACAAAAGATTTATGGAAGTAGTCATTTACATATAACCTGCAACATCCCCTGCAGAGGGTGCTATAGATCAACAGTGCCTAGTCCACAGCTGCACAGTCCAGGTACAACATTGTGTTATATAAAAGTGTTTCATCACAACCAGACATGACTCAGTCTGTCAGGCTGTACGCCTAAAATTAAACTAGATTTCTAGTTTAAAGAATCAAGAATTCTATATCATGAAAAAAATAATAAGAAAACAAAACTATTCTTATATACGGTACCAATACTTAACAACAATTACAATAATAACAGTAACAATAAAAGATAAAATAGTAACTATCATTTTGATAATACCAAAATTCATCTTTGTACTCTGATGCAGCTTGTACTCCATTAATGTACGTATTATTGTTACATTTGTGACTAATATCCAGCGACTATTTACATTTTTCCATCGTTTCATAATCGCTTAGTTTAGTCACAAATAAAAACAAATGTAAAACAAATGAATCTACTCCTATTATTTATATATAATAATATTTATATAAATACATACATATACACATGTATACATTTATAAATATATATATAATTACATACATATACATATTTAAATATATACATACATACATGCACACATACATAGATGTATTTTATATTGCATTTCATCATATAAGTAGCTACAGCTTATTGTATACAGAATTATATGGAAATAAAATGAATTAATCAATGTCAGTTGAATTGAACATTCATGGCGTCTTAATAAAACAGCCCAGGAAACACACGTGGTCTCATCTCTGTTTTTTTCTGCATTATATGAGAAATTAAAGATCAGGAAATAGATCCTTATGGTTTCCCATACAACTCTGTCGGTCACTATTGCCCTCCATCGTGCGTCAACGGTCAGACGGTGAATATCCAGGTTCCTTCATCAACACATAGAAGTGGTGAGAATCCTTTAAAGCCCACTTCTGCCTACAAAGCAGCACGTCCATGTCATTAAACTGTTGTGCAGGAGCCGACGTCTCAGCCTTGATCTAATGCAAAAGATGAGAATAAGAAGAAGAAATCCTCTGGTTTCCTGTGTTATCTCTCCAGCATCATAGAATTAGCTCAAGGGTAGCTGCAGTTCACCGTTTCCTTTCATCCCTTCAAGTGCACTGCCTCCGTCTGTCAATTACGTGCACAGTGTACCTGCATAAATACGTGGGTATAAATGCATACAGGATATTTCACTTTTAATTATCCAGCTGCCGCCTGATTTTTCAGTCACGTTTAAATGCAACTACTGCAAAGGGACACAGAGGCTTTTATTTTTTCCATATGGCATTTTCTGTTAAGTACAGGGTTATTTTGACATTGCAAAAATATAACAGGTTATTTATTTGGACGTCTAAATAATAATAATGCTGTTTTATATTATGAGCTTTAAATATTAAAATAAGGCATGTCTTGTTATTATTATTATTATTTGTTGTGGAATATCAATGTGCCATAAGGTGTGCCACATAAAAGTGTCCAGTTTCACTAATACAGTCTTAAAAGTAATATTAATTTACTGCAAATAATTTGTCCTTATCAACTGTGCGACAGTGACAGGCAAAAAATGCAAATCTCCCACTAGTTGGAAGCAGATGCTATAAAAACTTCAAAACATAGAAAGAAACTCAGAGCACTTGAAGTAGATTATTTCAAGTATCTCTCTTCAATTCCTGCAGGTATCAATATCAGCTTTGTGTTTCACTAAATAGGCCCACGTTTCTTAGTTAGCAAATTGTGAGTAAATTGAGACTATACGATTATTATATGTCATTACATACACTTTTTGATGTGTTGGGAAAATTAATAATTTAGTAGAGTATATGTAAAAGGAGAAAATACAGAGTGAGGGCAGCATTCCCGCTAATTAACATATGAGCTAATACTCCCTGTATTCTCGAGTTTCAAAAGTCCCTCGAATTTTCAAGAAACAAACTTTGTCTGAGGCAACAGTTCCAGAAGTTATTCCCTATTTTTTCAAATGCTGGCATTAGTGTACACTGCCTCCTAGTGGTAGCAGTACACATCACCTCCTTAAAAAATAATGGATTTATTTCAACAAAGACATTTGCTTCATTCCGACATGTTTTATATCCGACCTAAGAACAAATGACTTCAGCATCACTTTACAGATAAAAAGTCGTAAAGCTTTCTCTTCCCACTCCTGCCCTATGTCCTCCTTTGTCTTCACGCAGTCTTTCTATTTTCTGCTCGCATCATGACAGGCATGCACATGACCCTCCCACCACACTCTGGAAAGCAACTAATTTCTCCTGGGTTTTGGACTTTGGTGAGTGGAGAAAATGAAAGTGTGGAGAAGCAGCGATGCACTGGCAGCTCAGAGGACGCCGCCCACATGACGGAGCCGTACTACCGCCTCTCATTTCATCTTCTCTGTCTGTTCTCTCTCAGAGCCCAGGGCAGCGTTCAGGACACCCTCCCTGGGACCATGTCAGTTTAATCACCAACTCCTTTTACACCTGCTGCTGTGATTCATACCCAGAATGCACATGGATATTATATTTTAACTTGGTTTATATGCTCAGTATGTTTCACCAATGTTGACAATGAAAGCTGATTATATCGCATTCTCTTCTCGTTTGCACGGTTCCTGAGGACAAAACAAACAAAAAAAAACAACAAAAAAACAAACAAAGATAAAAGACGATTAGGAGGACGGAGTAATCATCTGTGAAGCTGCATCATTCTGTTTGCTTCTCTTTCATTTGTCTCATCTCTGCTCCATCCATGCTTGTCATGAAACACATGAGGACTGAAGAGCAGGCAGTGGCAAGGAGTCCGTTTACTCTGTGCCTGTCGTTAGGTTTGGAACCGTTGCACAATTATTTCCACCCACACTGTTGTTGCACGTGAACTGACAACACAACCACACTCAGGTTCACGCTAATGTTCAGTGGGTTTTGTTCTGCACCTCTTTTTTTTTTAACGTTTTTTACATTTTATTTTCTTTACTGACAGGTGAAAATGGGTCGGTTGTTAACACTACTGTTCCATGATAAGTGAGAACAGAACATGTTGTACTAATGTCTAATTAGGTCTTTTTAAAATGTGGTCTGTGGACCACTAGTGGCCCTCTAGTGACCCTTAGTGGTCTAAGTTAAATGATAAAATTAATAAACATAATTTTGCATTTCTAACTGCTTCCATTAGATATTTTAGATGTTTTTTTAGGCATTTGACACCGGTTTTGGTACACTGCCACCTGCTGTTACTATATAGGTGCAGAAATGAGTACTTTTGAAAATCAACCAGCAGTAAAGACAGGAATGATGTATTTTGGTCTTTACATTTGAAAAATCTCTGCAATTAATAAAATGAGCAGTAAAGAAGACACGTACTGAAAATTAGTTGTGTACACAGGACGCCCTGTACTGAATGGTCCGGTATGAATGCAGTACACATACAGTTACAGACCTAATAAAGATAGTTATAAACATATATACAGTAGAGAGGAGTCGTGTGCTGGATTAGTCACATGCGTGAGGAATTCTGCCCTTTGACAAATCTACCACACGCTTGTGTTGCCACAGTTTTTTTAAAATATGTTAATCATTAGGTTGGCACGTCTGTAGATGTGAGTCACCAATGATACAGTGATGACATTCTGATGAGTAATGCTGTTAACAAATCTGTCACCATCGGAATGTTCTGTGTACCATTCTGGTGCTGTGGATCAGTGTGTTGGTTTCTGTGTCTTTTCTCTTTGATTATGGTGATTTGGGGCTGGGCTGGAAAAGGTTTGAAAAGCACTGATGTAGCATGTTGCCTGTGCTCCGCTCATCAGTTTTCATCTGATTTGTGCTTCCTCAGCTTATTGTCCTCACAGAGCATATCTATATGTGGCAGACGGTCTTGACTTCATTCATATTAAATTGTTTTGGTTTCATATATATTAAAATGAGGGTCTGCTGTGGGGTCACACCAGGGGTCGTTTTGGTTGGTCGGTGCAGATTTCATTTAACTTCAACCTTTATTTTTGAACTTTGACTGCAGCGCCACCATCTGGATGGTGAATAAGCCAAAATAAAATGAAAGTGTAATTTACAGCGTAAGGCACTTTGAGTGGTCATCAGTACTGACAAACTACTACATAGGTACAGACCATTTACCTTCTATTTTGTAAAGAGCTGGTATCTTTAAGGCCCTAGTTGGATGTACAGCGTTGCTACCACTCTGACAGGAACTAGATGACGTCATGTGGCGCTATACACAAAATGACTTTGTTTAAATTTGCTGGTTGTACGCCATACATTGGATCGTGCTTTATTTGTCCTTCATTATGGCTGCCAGGCACAAGTCAGACTCTTCTGATGTTTTTAAATCCTAGATTGTGATGTTGCCTTTGTGTTGGTGTAGATGAGTTGCACAGGTACTCATGTACAGTGTGTGAGGTCTGATGTAAGTCTAGGATCCCCTGCACTTGTTTATCATACACTGCTGTTTCAGTTTTGATTTGAAAACATGGAACAAGTCGTTAAAATGCTCCTAAAGGGGGATTTAACCATTTGTAGTATTTTTGTAAATATAGCTACCTGCACTCCATCTGTAAAAAAAGAAGCTACCATTAGACTCCCAGCATGCAGGTACCTCAACGTTTTGATGACACGGCTAACTGTAGGACACTGGAACCATTAGGAAACATGTCTACTTCCTGTTCGCAGCAAAAAATATCCAGGGTATTTTCTGCACATTTTTGACATCTCTTCCTGTCGCTCTAATCCAAGTCTTTAATTTTGCCCCTTAACTGTCTTGTGGCACTCATTTGGCCTTTTCTAATGCTGAGGCGTGGAGTGTGTGTGTGTGTGTGTATGGACACTGCCATGCTGCTCATTAATTGATGCTTCAGTTGACACTAAGGGACTATTGCACTTTCACACTCGGCTTGCTTTCCCTGCACATCAGTGTGTCCTTTTTGCACCCAGAGTGTGATAGGTTTTCACATGAATTCTTTTTGCGTAAAAGGCTAAAAAAAAAAGTGTCATCAGCCTGGAAGCCTGCTAAGAGTAAAGACTGAGTTTGACAAGGTGTAAGATACATGAGCTACGTCAGATTACAGCTCGACCACCGGAGTCAGGACAGTGAGATGGACAACATCCTCAGCCCCCCCACCCCCACCACCCCCATCACTATCACTCTGCTTCCACTGCAGCCTGTATCCCAGGCCCTCCATCATACAGCTCAGTCTGTGGGTGGCGGTTACCTCCTCGTCTGTTGCCTAATTTAAAGTTCTGGCTGCAACAGAAGAGGATGTTGAAGGCATTCATTATACTCAACATTCACCACAGGGAACACGATGTGAAGGATGAAACAAGATGAGAAGTTGAGTAATTAACTAAGAGCTGCAGAAAGGATACAAAACACACGACGCCCATGGTTTATAACTGATGAGACAAATCCAAACCTGTTGTCAAATGTTTATTTAGAAGCCTCCTGATTTTGTTATTGGTCAGTGAAAAGGATACTGGTTCAGACTGGTTTACCTCCCAGGGTTATTTGAAGGAGCTCACTAGTGCAGTGTGTGCTTGCATTCTGCACAGCTTTCAGGGCTTCCTCCGTCATCGCAGTTGTTGCAGTAAATTGTACACACCTTGGTATAACTTTCTACTGATAAGATGTTTTGTTCTGAGAAACATCACCTGTTCTGATTTGTTGGTCATCTCGTCAACCAACCACAGGCACATGAATCAAGTTTGTCTTGATGAGAAATTATTGGGGCCTAATAAGGGATGTCAGGATGTTAGCCACTTTAATTAATTCAGAATATTAACCAGAATAAATCAAATTAATTATTTAATGAATTTTGACACATTCATCCACTGATCCTTCCTCTAATACACAATTGATACAGATGTTATTTACACATTTATTTACACACATTGTGTGAATAAGTTGTTATTTCCCCAAAGCACCTGGAGGTTAAAATCCAAACATCAACTCCTAGCATGTGTCTGTGGGTGCTTCAAGCTCAGGTCAGTGGCCCTGGCTTGTGTCAGAGCAGCCAGACTGAGATCAGGACAGTCAGTGAGTCTACGACTGACACAACAGTAGACTGTAGACTGATTAATATTGTGGAAGACAACGACTGGACTGAAGTTGAATGTGAATTTAAGTTCTAATCATGACAGATCCACAGCCACCCTGTGATTAAACAGTTGAATCATCTGACATCAGTAATGTAAATATAACACTGTTAACAGATACTCACAGCAAGTGCGTGTCAGTGGTTAACCATGTATTTTCACTGCTCTGTACTTGACCTCAATGACAGGCTGTGTGAAACAAAGGCAAACACATACATATGCAGTAGTTCAGACACTTCACACTGTTTGCTGCTGAAATACAACGCTTGCACTTGAACGCCTGTCACCGCAGCCCCAGCACCAGCCTGACCACTGCATTAGACCTGCGCTAGAAATCAATTCAGGAAATATAGAGGCAATTATTTTGTCTCCCCCACACGCTGACAAAGAAGCAGCTAACTGAGCCAAAACGAAAATACTGAATTAATCAGAAGAAAGTAAATAGACTCTGAAGAGAGGTCTGCAGACTGACTGTAGTCAACACTCAAAGATGATCCACGGAGAAAACATGTCAGGACATTTTGAAGCTGGGTAAAATACTACTTTTTTTTTTCTTGTCCTTAAGCTTTTGGGATTCAAGACCAGGAAAAGTAACTGGACTTTAGTTTGAGACAAAGAAGCAGGTTGTGACCTGCTGTCAAAGACCAGAATTCTCTGATGGAAACACCACTGAAGAAGTGTTAAGAATTAAATCAATACAGATTCATTCAAACCCACACTCCTACAGTAAATACAGGCGATAAAAACTTCAGCTTTCATAAGCACTGTCAACGGTGAGTTCTTGTTTTTACCGCCTGTTTCAGAACAGAACTTGATTTTGCTTGCAGCTCTCTTATGCAGAACTATTCCACTTCATACTCTCCTGTCAAATGAGGTGTGCAGGGATCAGCTGTGAGCCATCAGCAACAGAGGCCAACAGGAAGGTTAATGTTTGCTTATGCAAAGATGTGGGGCTGCCATCGCACAAAGTCTGGGAGGAAGTCAAACATCGTAATCTTTGAGATGATTAAAAATCCTGCCTGTATGGCCTGAAATCTGCAAATGCAAAAGTTTAATAAGCAGAAAGAGACGGAGGGTGGGAGGTGGGGCTAATGGGCTGATGACCCGACAGTTAACTGTTTGTTGGGGTTTTACAGCATTAACGATGTAAGATTTTTTTTTTAAAGCCTAAAAGCCCCGAGGGTTTGACTGAAGCTGCAGACTCTGACATGGACTTGGACATTTGCATCACATCCAGATTTGTGAAAGCATCTTTTTCCTCTCAGGGCTAGAGCGTAGACTGCTGACAACACATCCTCTCTTTTACATAACTAGAAGAAACTTATGGAACATTTTCCTGACCGCTGAGAAGACAGGAATAATTATTCAGTGAAATGGGAGAGAGATTAAATGTTTCCAGATCACTGCTGCTCGGCCGAAGCTGCCTCTCCCAGTGAAGAAAAGAGGGAGAAAAATACGCTGAAATTGCAGGGGTGCTGTTTCACTGTGAATGAACCCTGGCCTGCCTGTGGTGGAGTTTGGTGTGTGTTTCTGTGTGAGTAAGTGATTCTCGATGACCGGCTGACTTTTATAGATCACTGCACAGTAGAGATGCATTGACCGACTGCGACGATGATTCTTATGTCTGCTCTGTTAATAGTAATAGGTTCAAGTTCAAGCAGAAAAATAAAGAATGACAGCAGAGTACTTTTGGACCTGTGTGACACAGAGAAGACAAAGATGTGTCAATACACACAACTGGATGTATTCATATATATAAATATATATACATACATATATACATAAATAAAATATAGTATAATAAATTATTATTATTATTAGAGATACACATACATACACATATAAAATATATGGTTGTACCTAATTATTATTATTAGAGATACACATACATCTATTTTTTATATATATGTGTGTGTGTGTTTGCATGTGTGGGGGAAGCAGAAGGTTGTGTATCCCAGCGCCCCGGCAGTGCAGCTGTAGGAGAGGGTGGAGCAGCCTCTGAGCGCAGACACACCTATTCATCATCATGAAGCAGGGAGTTCATTAAAATAGCTCCGAGCGTCTCCTCTGTGACTCCTGGACCACGGCCAGGCTTCATCATCACAAACACTGTCAAAAAGAGATTTCAGTGACTGCTCCGAGACATCGACGAAGAAAAGTGATATTTCTGATATTGTAAATGCAAAATACTTACCAATACCAATATATCCCTAAATGCCTATTATTAAGTATTTATTACTAGTATTTATTTATTACTTACTACAATAGTATATGCTGTATTTCTGACCTCCAGAGTAACCAGGATATCTAGGACCATTTTGACCCGCTCTGACCCGCTCTCAGCCATCTCCCAGATGGCAGATACTTGGCAACATTGATTTTGTGGTACCATAGTGTAGTGGTTAGTACACCTGCCTTGTGTAAGCAAGTGAGTGTCCTGGGTTCAATTCCTAGAGCAACTACATATCCTCAATGGTGCCTCCTGTGTCAGTTGCAAAGACTTAAAAAGGTGTAAAAAAATGATATTTTTGTATTTTGCATAAGGGCAATGAAAAAGCTGGCTAAATTGCCAAGCTGTTGAACTCATAAAACATTATTTCTCACCATCATTGTACTTTTCTTCAGCCAACACACTGAGAAGGATCATAAGCTAAAAAAATAAAATAAATCACTGATTCAGTCTTTGCTGAATCTCCGACTTTTCCTGGAACAAAAACTTGCTGCTGCTGCTCTTTACACCAACAGTTGTTGGCTTTGGTTTTGTCTTCCTGTGGATGCCTTTTATAACTATGTGCCATTCAGATTTATTTTTAGTTGAACAGCTCAGTCTGTTTTAATGCTACAATGCTACTTTTTTTTTTAATCATCTTCAAAACCAACAGTCGACGTTTGGCAGAAGCTCTGAGATATGTTAATTATAATTTAGTGAGTAATCACAGATATTCAGAGTAGATTTGTCCGCTTTGGACGTAAACAGTAAGTCTGTCTTTTTTTCCTTCTCTGTTTTGCCTGAAATCATTAGTTATTTTTAGCTGTTCTCACCTGCAGCACAGGAAACTTTCTCATGTTTGTGTTTCAGGGAGAAGCTCAGTAAACAAACAGGCTGCACTGCATTGGTAAATAACACAAAACAAACAAACAACATACAAACAAAACACATTACTATATACTATAGATACTGTATACACAAACTGCACATTGCAGTGGTTCCAAAATTGGGAGGTGGGTCCCCAAATGGGACTCAAGGCTATTGAATAAGGGACACAGTAGGTCTAATAAGAACGTTTAAGAACCACTGCAGTGAAGTATCATTATAAACTAATGGAATGTCTTTAAGTTCATTTTTGATTGAAATTTCTAAATAATATTTTGAATCTGGACCATCAACTTAACCGTCAAAGACAAATCTTCTATAGTAACCGGGTTATTTTATTTCTATCTGTCATCTTACTTCAGGAGTTGATAAAAAGAAATCATTGCTGCAGGATTTTAGTGCCTTTAAAATCTCTCTCTCTTTTTTAAAATAGTTAGCTAAACTTATTTATTATCCTGGCAAGGCGAGGTTGACAGAAATTGTGACTCTGAGGCAGTTAGTCCCTGTTGAACTAATTTTTCTTCATCATTTCCTCTTTGTAGTTGGCAGCAGATTGCCTCCATTTCTTGTACATGCCAGGGCAGTTAAGTTCACTTCAGCTAGTGAGCCAACGGAATACAGACAGTTGGTCAAATTGACTTGGTCTTCATTTGGCTCTGTGAGCACTGGGCTCTGGCCCTGTGTCCGTCTGTGTGTGTGTTGTGTGGCCAGAATGACCCCTGAAGTTCTGCTTAATCATGTGCAAAACACAGCAGCTGCATGTGCATCATTTGGCTCCTGTGCAGGTTGCTGTGAAGCAGAAATGAGGGTACACATTGTTTTTATTGCTTCAATCCTCGTAGTTTTCAGGTTTTATACACACACACGGTGCATCCTTTCTCTGGCTGTGGCTGGAGGTGCAGTGGAGCAGATGTGGCATTTAAATGGCCTTCTTTTTGGAGGCAGGTGGTTGTGTAAAGGCAGAGTGATGGATCGTGGTTGTCATCTTTGCTCTCTGCTTTGCTCTATGTTAGTACTCGCAGAATGAGTTCCTGTCTTTGGTGCGTCAATAGTGCATGCATGGATGTCCAAGGACATTAAGATGTATGCACAACCACACAACCCCCCCCAAACACACACATACTCATCGATGATGGAGAAGGAATTGCAGCTGGGAAATCCCACTGCCCCACAGTGTCGGACCTTTCCTCCTCTCTAATCATCTGTAAAAGTCCAGCAGCACGGAGAACCGACTCGATGTGTAAACGTTTCAGTCGCACTCGCACATTTGCACCAGACGTGACTTCCACCTCAGAGCTTGGTGCGATTTTGTTCAGCATCATTTTAATGACTTTGCCTAAATGTGAAAAAACAAAACAAAAACAACCAAGTGATGATATTCATGGTTATGTCTGATTTTCTAATGGTGTTTCTACCACTGAGTATTCTCCTCTGTGCCTGTTCCATTTTTCTCCTCCTTTTCAAACGGCTGCTCTTTATTCCCAGATACACACACACACACACACACACACACACAGAGGGGCTGGTTTTCCAAGGAGCCCAAAGCAAACAGGACTAAAAATAATGACTGTGTGTGGCTCTGTTTGAGCTCTGCTGCTCTTTGCCTTTCCCTCAGGATTAGCTCTCTGAACACACACTGTACCATGGCTGTGGTGCATTTGAGCAAGCCACCCCGCTCATTTACTTATAATACCCCAAACCTTTAGTCGTCCGTACGATGGATGGGAATCAAGCACCGGTTCTTTAGAAAATCAGTTGTCTGCTTGTTCAACGATCTCTGACTGACGCCTGTACAAGTGAATTTCCATGATGATGTCACACGTACCCACCTAACTGTGTTGTGTTAAGGCAGGAGTGGTTTGAAATATGGTTTGAATCACTTGAAAAAGCTGTTTGGGGAATGTGCAGAGCTTTGAGTGATAAAGTTTAGGAAATACCTCCAACACGTAGAGACATTTAGCTGCAGGGAATGTCGTTTGACTGGCAGTGAGAAGCCAGTCTTTCATACGCAGCAGAGTGATGTTGTGCAGATGAAAACTTGGCAACAAGGTTTAAAATTCTGAGTAGAGTAATGGTAAACTCCAGGTCAATGTCCGGGCCACTCCTGTGTTAACCTGCTGTCACTATAGCGACAGAAAAGCCTGTCTCCTATGATTCCATTCAGTTGACGAGGACTCACAGGTTCATCTCACAAACCTTTATTTTTTATAATTGTGCCAACATTTCCATTTATTCAGAGAAAATGTTAAATTAGACTGATGATGGTAAATGCTCATCAGTCCTCATCCTTGGCCTTATATATTTGACGTATATTTGAATGGATTTGTGCAGTTCTGTATGTGGAAATGTCTTGTTTTTGCCACGAGCCAGGGAAGAATTCTGGCTGAGAGCTGAATGCCGTGGGCAGAGGAAGTGTGCTGTTGTTATTATTAGCCCATAATGACATCATATCTCCAAGGGGTCTTGAATAGAGTTTGTGAAGAACTACTTTGTGTTCATGATCTGACTGTTCATCATGTCTGCACTCATCTTTATTCATCTTTTTTCTTTAATTAAACAGTTTGAAATGATTAGAACCCATGTGCATTTAACACAGAGATTTAATTTAGTCTGAGATAACGACCCCTAAATGTTATTTACACTAATTTACTGCGAGAGACAATTTATTCCCGCTGTCCGTTCACAGAGTGGTGAGAGAAGCAGCAGGAAATGTGGATAATTGAGCTCCTACTGTTTCCTCTTTCTGCTGCAATGCATCTTTGTGTCCTTCATACATTAAAACCGTTCCCTCTCACATTTCCTACAGTTCTTTTCTCTCTTCTACTCGCCACTGCTGTTTCAGAGGTACAAAAATTTTATGAAACACTTTAAGTCACAAAAACTTTCTCCTCCTCCAGGGGGCTGTATGGGTGAAGTTTCACTCTTTTTAAGTTTTGGCTCCCAGTGACAGAAGCCAAAAAAAGAGTTATAATCTCTTTTAACAAAGTCTCCCTGTGGATAAAAATATGGGGAAAAAATCTTCTTCTTCTTTAAGGATAGGTTCTGTCCTTAAAATTGAGGTTGGATTAAAAAAAAAAAAAAATCAAAAAATATTTTTCAGCCAAATACCTTTTTTTTGCCAATTTTATATAGGGACAGTATTTGAAATAAATTCACATGTACATAAAAAATAAATAAAATACTAATCAATTATATGATCAATAAAATGCACTGAAATAAGACTAAAATGTTCGTACAATCTTTTTTTTTACACAGCTGTAATGACTATGTACTGCAACATATATTGGATTAAGGGGAGCTAAAAGTGGGAGTGCTTTTTAAGTACAGTATGACTGTACCAGACTGCTGACACCCCGACATCTTCATCTCCTCTTTAATTTCTACATTTACTCCGCCAACTTGATCACCCTTCACACCTCAGTTTCTCTGAGCCCCATCTGCTCTTTACTCTCACTACAGAGCAGTGTCATCAACAAACGTGATGAATGATGTTCTGCATGAGTGGCCATGAACTGATATCCCAGACACTGGCCTTGTAAATGAGCTGTGCAGAGGAACTAGCACTGCCTCCATCTTTAAATTAAGATTAAAATAATTGTTATTACCTTTTTATAGATTGAAGAAATGTAGAAATATAGGACAGAATTGTTTACACATTAGTAGGAAACATTTAAGTGGCAGTTATTTATTTTACAAAAACATGCAGATTGTTGATGATCTGTTGCTTTGCAGTGGACCACTGCACAGTCCAGTGTGTAACCCCAGCCTTGTATCAGACTACTATGATTGGCTCCAGGCCTTGTGACCTTGGAAAAGACAAGTTGGTAGAATCCGAATCTGTTTTTTTTTCAATCACTTTCTTCAAACTGAAATGAACAAAAGAGAGTCCTAATATTTCTGTTTTGCAGGTTGTGGCTTTCTCGTGTATCCTGTAAATTCATCCATATATTTGGTCCCATGTCTGTGTACGTTTTCCTGCCATGTTTGAAGGCACACCATCAGAGGTGTCCAATCAGCAGCCAAACAGACCTACATGTAGAACAAGGACAGAACAATCATTCCACAGCATTGGTTCTGTGATTGCCTTGTTGACACAGGTTTTAACCGTGTGCTAAGCCAAAGTGTAACAGTAGGTGGTTGATTGGTTCTGTTTTATTTTGAGGACCGTACAAACACGGCGGGTCATTAAATGTGTGCAAACCACAACCATTAATTCATAGTTCTTATTTTTCTATTTTTCTTTGTTGGGTGAAGCAGACATAAAAAAGTGTCAGCCACTGTACCCTTGGTTGTATAGATGCAGTGCCCCCTGTTGGTTTTCAGCCATTGTGCAGCCTAATGAATCTTTCATTAAGTCTTCAACGTTGTTAATCCCTCTGTCAGGTCATTTACTGCTGCAGATCAAACTTCCTCTCTGTGCTTTCTGGACCAGGTCCAACTCCCCTTTAACAGATTCCTCACACATGAGATAGTCTGACAACAAAAGCAGATATTCATGGCCGGGCGTAGCATTTTGTATAAAGATAAAAGGCTCCCTTCTCTCCTATCTCCCTTTTCATCAGTATAGAAGAACAGAGTGTGAAGGCAAACTCCATTTTTTTCTGCACCCTGAAAAAGTGCGGTGCAATGTGGTGGGTGTCATTTGTAATGGATAGCCCTGAGGTAATTAGAAACACGCTGCTCTTCCACAGGGGGAGAAAAAAAAAGTTTCTGGAGAAAGTGATGATGAATAAATAGAAAAAGAGAGGAAAGGGCTGGAAAGTGGGTTTGGAACCTTCTGGCTGAGAAACAGATGCCAGGTCTGTGTTGTTGATACTCCGCTGTTTGGCAAAGGATGCTGGGAGCTTTTGCCAATGTTTATTATCTAGTCGATGGAGGAGTCTTCACACAAAGTCCAAACAACTCAAAGCAGTGCCTGCTGGTCCTGCCACTCAATGCCATGTTTGGATGATAACAGGCTGCATATGTGTTACAGTGAATCAGATGCAGAGAGGAAGTGAGTCATTGACGGAAAATAATTCAGTGTAAGTGACAACTGTGAAGAGATTTGTGGTTTATTATCTCCTGCAAAGTGAATGAGTTGGTTGACGGGATATTCACCACTAAGAGAACAAAAGAAACACGTAAAATAATCAAAAACGTCTCAAACTGAGTTGGGAGCCAGAAAGAAAAAAAAACAAACAGGAATTTTGAAAACAGGAAGTGCGTCGGCTGCGACTGAAAAGGCACCGCTTCCACCAACCTCCTCCTCGTCTTTGAAATAACCAACAACGACCTCTCTACAGACATCAGAGAGTGTATGGCTGGAGCAAGTTGGACAGACACTGTAGAGACAGACCATGAAGACATTTGAAATAATGGAATTTTAAAATCAATCCTAAGAAGATTTTATACTTCAAGAGTACTTCCTTCCTACTGCAGTCATTTAATTTAATCCAGAACTGCTGAAAGAGATTAAGAAAAAGAGTAAAAGTGTAAAGGCAGGTCTGACCAGTCAATAGGACCAAAGGTCAACCACGCCACTTCAAACTCTGACCAATCAAACAAACAATAGCAGCCTTGGAAAACCATGACCTTGAAGATACGGCGGTGTCTTCAAGGTATGGTAAAGACGGATGTCAGTCCTTCAGTTTCATGCATTAAAATCAACTGTAATTTCTGTTGATGCCACTAAATGGCAGCAGACATCAGATGTGCAAAATTGTCTTAGAAAGTTTAGGTTTGTTCTTGCACATTTTATTTAGATTTTGTTGCTCAGCTTAAATCCTACCAATACTGAACCGGCCTGATGGTCAAATTTTGAACCTCATTTTGGCTCCTGAGCCTAAAAGTTTGTCCATGCCTGGTTTTGAAGTCAACACTGTAGAATGTTCTTATCAGTTCACAGAACAGTCAAAACCATTAGGGTTTAATGGGCAGGTGTTAAAGAGAATTTGTTTTCAATACTGCGTCGTGAAAGTCAACGACTGCTTCCTTAAAAGAAGACTTAAGTTGTTGTTTCTTTGTCAATAAACGTAAAACAGCTGCCATTTGTATGTCAACATTCAAGGACAATCTTCACAGCTGTAATTTAGGAGAAACAAGTAACTGGACATCAGCAGACGTACTGTGGGGGTCTGCCCATCCTCAGTGGCCAATAGTTTTAACAGGGCTGTCAATCACATCATATGTTTGGTCACCTGACCTGATCAGAGCTCCTGCCTCCTTCTCTCCTCTCGTCGTCTCCTCCTCTCTCTTTGGTGTAGATGCATTAACACACGTCAACAGTATAATTAAAGTAACAAACTGTCGCCCTCCCTCGTTACCAAATTGCCCAGATGCCCTTTACCACAAATTAATCTCTGCCATCTTCTAGCATACATCCAGACTCAGAGCTGCTGCTTCTACGGTAGCACCAAGAAAGTTGTTGCTTCAACAATGAGGTTGGATATCAGACAACCCTTCACTCCCCCCACCCCCCTTAAACAAAAGTGTTTTGTGAACAGTTTTGTGAACACTGTCACATGCTAAATAAACCCAGAGCCAAAGAGAATTGGAAGTCTGTTTGAAATAAACGAGTCCTTTCATTCCTGCGAGGAAGGATGATGAAAGAGGAAGTAGAAACAAAGTGGTTGGTTTGAATGTTTGTTCTTGAAAGGTCACGCTGCCTTGTTTCTCAAAGAGGAGTGAGATCCGTCCTGTATGACATCTTTGATTTAAACAGGACCTATATTTACCCCACTATCACCTCATTAACGCACTCACAAAGACTAATGTTCGACGTCCACTTCCCTGTGTCATGTTACACTCTCAGAGTAACGTCAGTCCATGTACTGGAAATGAGGATTAGTTTCTCAACAGCTGTAATTACAACGACGTAACAGAAGAACGACTGCTTCCTGTCACGTCACAACATCGGACAATTTCTGTTCGGATTTTTCTATTAGCGACTCATTACTGTGTCAGCTGCCATGTTAAGGACCTCCGTAACTGCGTGAGTTATTGTGCTAATGGAACATACAGCAGTGACTGACAAGGTTTATATATAAATATCAGAAACATGAAAATTAAACACGATTCTTTGGCAGTCACATTTTGCTACCCTGTTTATTGAACGAGAGAAAAAAAACATTAGCATTTTATTTCTCATTTCAAAATATATTTCTCTTTGTAAAACAACCATCCAGTTACAAACACCTCTTGACACAAGTCAGGAGACATTTTTATTAAAAAAAAGTGTAAAGACCAACAGAGACCAACTGTCGGATCCCAAAATGAGATTGCCTTTCACAGCGATACATCAAGTGTGAGTTGATCACGACAGGAAGTTCACAGCTTCTAAACACTACAACCAGTGACATGGCATTCTGAGACCAGTCTGACGAGGTGACCAGAAATTACTTGTAAAGAGCGTTAACAGGAGGTTCAGTTCAGCTCATGGTTAATATCTCTGACATCACATTCCTGATGACGGCTGACCTTGACTGGAGTTTTATTTTAATTAATTGAAGAGTTACTCTGTGAAACCTATTTGTGTATTGGCTGTTCAGTAACTTTAACTTAAATGTCCTTTGCTAGTGCACATTTTGAAGGCAGCATTTTTAACTAACAAACTATTGCTCACACAGATGTTGCTCATCGTTCACGACACACCTGCGACTGTGAGCGTACATCTGTTCGGAGGTGTTTAAAGCAAAGCTGTTGTTTCCCTGTATAAGAATCCACTGTAGTTGAGGTGAACCTTATTTTATGACTGGTGTCACTGTGTCACTTGTTTCCAATTTGCACCACGTTACTTAGATCGAAGGGTCAAAGTCATTTCCTTCTGCAACATTTCTGGAAACTTCTCCATCTGTCCATGAGTGGACTAACTCTCGCCTCGTGTAGTTCTTAGTTTGTCATAAAGATTCAAAATCAATAACCTGGGTGATTCAGAAACCATTCAAACAGGTGTAACAACAGCATGGAGGTCAATCGAAGGGCAGACACAACAGGTTCAACGATTTAGGCTGTTGTCTCTAAGTCGCTCATCTGTAAACCTGGTACAGGAGTTAACACAGAGAGCGACAGCACAGTGACGGTGTGAGGAGTTAGTGAGAGTCGAACACAGATTTGAGGTTCATTTGATTCTACATTAGGTGTAATCGCCCACCTCTGCCTCCTCTGCACTCTTGTCCCATGTGTACGTGTGCGGTTCAACCTGAGGGTCTGCACAATCTGTCCAACACCAAGTGGAATAGGGTGTTAAGTGTGGTTAAAAACAGGGATGGAGAGTGGAATGAAGTGGCCCGTCGGTACTGTACAGCGTAGTTATTGGTAGAGGAGCTGCAGTGAAGGCTAACATTCTGGTGATGTGCTGGCACGTTTACACTTCAAGAACATGAAAGTGCTAATCGAAATTCAAAACATTCAGCCATAAAAATAAATTTAAAGTATCGTAAGCTGTTAATCTTAAACCTAATCAAGGGGGCAAATATATACAGTTATTCTGATCAACTATTATGAGGTTTGTAACATACTTAAAAAAAGGGAAGGATTAATCACAGCAGGTTAGATTAGATATCTGTTTACACATCTGTGCCTTTACCTTTAAATGGTAATGAGCCACTACCTGCTCCGCCCACCTGTTCCTTGGGCAGAGAGAGAAATGTGAGTCTGACAGTCACAGGAGCAATCAAGTGTTTTTCTTTTGGGCTTATTTGCACCAGGGTAATTGTTATCTCCGTGGGCTGCCTGGGGTCTTCCTCAGAGATAAGGACTAGAGCCACTTCTCCTCCAAATTGAAAGAAGTCAGATGAGGTGGCGTATGGTCAGGATGCCTCTGGGACACCCTCCTGCTGAGATCTAATAGGAGACCTAGGGGTAGACCTCGGACACGTTGAAGGGACATCTCAGCTGGCCGGGGAGTACACAGAGTTCATCAGAAGTGCAGGACAAAGTGGTAGGGGATGTGGGAGTCTTAAACTGAATTCACTGCACTGCAAATATTTGTTTTCATTAAATTATAGATCTTGATTAAATTGTTTAAAATAAAGTGGTGCTTTGGCCCAGAGGCAACGTTTCTGTCATTGGTGTGGAACCCAAGGGTTCACCTCCTGGGTAAGTTTGAATCCCTGTTAGGGCGGTTGGTACCTTCCAGTGGACTCACCACCCGCAGGAAGGTTCACGAGGGGTTGGTACGGCGCAGTGTGATCTGGGTAACACGACCCAGTAACAGATAAGTGGATGAAAATGGATGGATGTTTAAAATAATTTTCACTGGTAATTGTTGAATCTAAATTCACTTGCCTTCAGGGACCACATGTGACTCTCTCGAACACTTGTCCATGTGCATTGCACAAGAGCCTTATTTCCAGACAGCCTAGCCTTATGCATGTTCTTAGATGTCAGGGATCACAAAGAGACTTTTCAATGAAAGAGAACTTCTGGTCCCAGAGGAGGATTGTTCCAAGACATCTCGGAATTCTGTGTCAGATAAATCTTTGTTAGTGAAAATGTCTTTTCAGCCCAGGCTGCTGACAATGGATAAAACCCCCCAAAACATTTAATGACAAAGTGAAAACACCTGAAACACCAAAGGTTGTAGAGATAGCCTTGGGGAGAGGTGGAAGGGGGGATAATTGAGGTACATCGTCACTGATCCAGGGATTAATTTTTCATTTAAGGAATAAAGTACAAAGCTGAGAAAAGGCCTTCAAAGAATCACAGTGAAAGTGATAACACAGCACATATCAACATTTACCTGACGTTAGGTAGAATGCCATTATAATATATGCTGTGCTATCATTTTGGGCTAAATGCAATGAAAGCACTTTCCAACCTGAGGGCCTTCAGTTTGCCTTGCAGGCTGGAAACTGCAGCACCAATTATTTCACCAGAGTGTCAGGGTTTCAGGACCTCCTGTTCAGACCACAATATAAGAACAAACTCTGCTTTTAATGCTGTTGCCATTTTACCTTGTTGTTTGATACATTTATATTTAAGAACAGTTATCGTTTACTGTGAGGCAATCGACTAATGGAATCTGATTGTTTACTGTGTTTGTTAACATTACAGTTCAAATGCAATCTCCATCAGACTGAGCGTCTCACTGAGACCTGATAGAACAATACTGTTTTCACACTCAGTATCGCAAATACGATATACGATCCTGTAGTATTAAAGTGCAGCGAATACACTTTTCTTCACACTATCTTCATATTTGCAGAATTGCGCAATTCCCAAAATTGCACGTCATCATCACATCGAAAACATGTGATATTCAAAAATGTTCATCCTTCTAATATGAACACAATGGTGAGGATAGAGGTTTAATGAAGAAGTGGAGAGGTCACCAACAGTCTGACAGGAGAAGAGCTGCACTGAAGAGACAGCATCGAGTGGGAAATGAGGGTGTTCAACTTCTCAGGATGGAGGAAGTGATGAGGATTAGAGAAGGAGACAAACACATTTACATCTGTGGCTTCAAAACACCACTGAACCTTATTTAAATCACAGCGTAGACTTCCCGGGATGGAAGCGCAGTGAGGCTAGCTTTTTGGTATTCGTGATATTTTTACTGAGTAGCTTCCGTGACTCTGTGTGGATGTTTTTCAGTCATTCATCATATACGTACATGGTCTTTTCCATTTTCCCAACCTGCGGCACAGAATTGTGGAATCTGTCTTTCTTCGACAAAGTAAAATACAGACTGATATCACTTTGTCTAATTTAAGACCAGATGTGACAGTGTCCTGGGTCAGTTAAAAAAAAAAAAGTCATAAAAACAGATCAGATCAGGGTCTGACGTGTGAACGTCCATGTCTTTTCTAAAGTGTTTTCTCAGACGGGGGCAGTAATGAGCAGCTACGGTCATTACAGTCTCATATGTCAGTAATCCTGTATGACCGCAGCCACAGGAGAGCAGTGGTTATTGGTCGGCTCACTTATATATAGCACGATGAAATAGATTTCACTTTGTCCATTAACAGATCAATTAAAAACAGCTCCCAGTGATGAATTAATCAGTTTCTCTGCAGAGGATCGGTGTAAGACGAGCCGGCAGCTGATTCACTCACGATGAAGAGCGGGGAGTTCG
>NC_024317.1:15198797-15200170 GCF_000523025.1 Cynoglossus semilaevis
CTACAGCATCAAAACCCAAAGTGAGCTGTGACTCAGAGCCTCCTTATGAAAGCTCTGAGCTGCTGATTGTCCTCAGCTGCAGACAAACACAGGTGGAGGTGATGGAGGAGAAGGTTCATCAGCACAGGTGATCTGAATGAAGGCTGAAGAACAGAAGAGGAAAGGAAACAGAGAACAGAGTTAGGAAATGAAATAGATGTTTATTTTAATATAAATGTTTGAACAAACAGCAAACCAATTGGCAACGGAAGCTGAGAAATATGACGTCATTATGTGAAGTAATATTAAAGTTTAAATGTTATATTACACCAGTGTTAGGAGGTAACATCTCACTCTGGTCAATATCAGGCTTGTCATGATACAGTCTAACACTGAGAGAACAATAAATAATTGAAAAAAGTTATTATATATTTGATAAACACACGACAGAAATAATAACTTTAGTTGAAGTTTAACTGAAATATTCAATCAGAAAAATGCAGCTTCACATTTGGGTGATCTAAACTTATGATGACAAATCTAAATGAAATAGGTTATTAATACTTACTATAACTTACTATTATTCAAAGTACAATCATCGTTGTGTGTGAAAGGCCACAGCTGGTTTAGTTTTATTAAAATTTGCAACAGAAACTTTATTTTGATAATGATTAAGGCATTTTTTACTTTTAGAATTGATAGTATTTTGATTATAATCAAATAAAGTTAGTTATTATAAAGTAATCTAAAATATTAATGAAAAAGCCGTATACCTTTAATTTCCATAAGTCCAGATATGATCTGGTGTGTTTGTGTGTGTGTAGAGTGGGGAGAACAGGAGTATTTTTAGTATTAGTACGTAAAGATATTTGATGAGCTGCTGACTGTGTATGAAACATGATACGTAACTGAAGTTGATCGATTGATTGATGGACATTGTGGGTTTTTCAGTAACTGAAGAATTAAAAAGCAACAGAGTTTTAGACAGTCATGGCTGCCACTGCTCACTCACAGCCACGTGACTATTTTGTGTGTGTGTATATATGTGTGTGTGTGCACATCGTTCACTGCAGATCTGGAACCATATGGAAAACCTGAGGCTCTTCCTCTCTCACATCACTGACGTGACAACACACTGACATGCAGCAGGAGGTATAAAACTTTAATCCGGGCTCTGAGATTACATTAGTTACTGTGAATTTCCTAAACCACGAGAAAAATGTATTATCAACCTAAAATGGTACCGTTTTATAGAGAAAAGATTCTGTCCAACACACATGTTTCTTATGGCTCAGGTTCCTTTTATGAAACTATTCATGAATATTCTATCTATCTATCTATCTATCTATCTATCCATCCATCTATCTATCTATCTATCTATCTATCTATCCATC
>NC_024317.1:15200271-15222255 GCF_000523025.1 Cynoglossus semilaevis
ATCCATCCATCCATCCATCCATCCATCCATCTATCTATCTATCTATCTGTTTTTATTTATTTGCTTTTTTGTATCGGCCAATGTTGCCCCTGCTTTGATCTCCTCAGCCAATGAGCTTTAATCAACATCTTGTGACAGTGATTCAATTATGATCATTTTCAGTTCAAACATGTTGGTGTTTCGATGAACTCTGTATCTTTAATTCATAAGCAGCATCAGTATGGTGTTGTTGTTGCAGAGTTGGAACAACTCTCTTCATGTTGTTAAACCTGTCATGTCACTGTCTTCTGTCATTGGACAGAGCAGCACATGCAGACAATACAGAGGACTTATTACTGCTGAAACAAATGAACAGCGAACATCCCCTCATGCAACTGTCTGTGCTCCTCACCGCAGAGCTGCAGTTTAACTTTAAATCAGCGGGTCGTAAATAAACTGTGGTGAAACACAAATACACGACTCCCCGCTCGAGGAGCACAGAGGAGCAGCACGGAACAAGCTCTGATGATGGCGCTCTGACAAGGAACTAAACAAGTCTGTCACCGAATTAAACAGACTGTGGTTTGAAAAGGGACATCCTCACTGCTCCTCTCTCCTGACTCACCCCCCGTCCCACCCTCCCGTCTCTGAAACACATGAAGCTCTGCCAAGACTCTGCAGCAACAATGCAAATCTCTCTGCCTGGGTGGAAAAAAACCTCACGCAGAGTCTGTTAGGGCCATTTATTCTAAATGCAGAAAACAAACAAACAAACAACAAACAAAAAAAAAAAACAGTGCGGCAAATGTTAATGAGCTGGATGTGCTGTGACCACTTGGTATAAATCTGAAGACAAATTATCTTTTTCCTACAGGTAATGGTAATGTGTCGACTTGGTATAAATCTGAAGACAAATTATCCTTTTCCTACAGGTAATGGTAACCAGGGCGAGCTAACGGCTAAATTCACTGATTTTTCTTTGTTTTTTTATCACTAATATCTTTAACTTTCATCTCTGTGGGGAAATTAATTTTCACAGCACAGACCTCAGGTTCAGACAGATATAGAAATATATACATATATATATATATATATATATGTCTCTCGCTTTCTCTCTCTCTGTTTATATATATGCAGCAGCTTAACAGACACTAGAGCAACATTACAACACAGCAACATTCAGCAGGCATGATGAGGGCGGGGCCCATTAATCAGGAAGCAAAGACTGACGGGAGAAAGTTTTTTTTTTTTTTCAAATGCTTTGATTTGTGGATCAGTTTTGACACATTGTTGGTAAAAAATGAGGAGGAATGTCTGTTCAGGAAGGAAAAATTTGCTTCTTTGTTTTTCATTAAGGTAGATGATAACTTTATCGTCCCAGTGGGGCAGTGGGGTTTGTAACAGGGCATTTAATATATGACACTGACCAACAGCACTCAGGCCACTGTACCACGGCTGTGTCCAGGCCAGATGGTTGACGGCTTATTTTAGTGCATTTTATTGCCTGTTCAATAAAAAAATAAAAGGAAACATTTATGGTTTTTTGTCTTTACTTTACTGGCCGTGGTTCAGCTTTTATTCCGGCTTGTTCTTTCACCCAGCAGGTGGTTAATTAACAACTTTTTTTTAAAGCAAAATGATGTATAAAAATGAACTCAGTTATGACTGCTGCTCACCCGTGATGATAAAATAATCTTTTAAGAAGAATGGTTTCAGTGATTGGTCAGTTTTCCATGTGTTGTGAGGTCAAAGTTGACGTCTGATTCTGTTGATGATTTGACTGTTTGCATCAACAGTCACAACAGAACAGTCGAAGAACCTCGGTGAGTCAGGGGGCTCAGATGGAAGTCCCACAGAGACTCGGTCCACGATGACTTTCAGGGCTTTTGACAAGTGTCAGTGAATGGCAGCCATATGTTACAGTACATGGAATACCCATCTGTGCTAGCTTAGCCTGACCGGTGCTAATTGGATCAGTTTGTTACAGCGACAGTTGTCGGAGATAAAGATTTAGATTTTTCCTTTTGTTTTCTTCTTTTCTTGTTTCCGTCTTTCATCCTGCAGACTTCAGTCCTTTCTGTGCGACTGAGCCACAGTTTCAGCACGTCTGGATTAAAGTGGCTTATTCCCCCTCATGCTGTGCAACTGGGTTTATGCTTGTTCTTCCCTGTTGCCACGCATGTTGCTGCATGTTTATTATTTATGAATGCATGCAAAGCCACTTCTGCTGTAGCAAATGGGATGAGAACCCTACCGTGTGCCAGTCTAAATAATGCATTTGGCAGGAGCTCGCAGACTTTTAAAGCTAATAGTGGATTTCAAAGTGACTGGGCACAGTGTGGACCTGGTGCCCCGTGGATACTGGCTCCTATCCTAAAGTGTTGCCCTTTAGTGCATCTGGCACTCAGAGAAGCTGTTCTCTGACCTAAAGAGGAACTAATGAGGTGCAGCACGAGAGCGCCGAGTTATTTTTGTGACCATACACTTTATTATGATGCAGAACACAGAGTCCAACAGCTGCAGCTGTAGCATTGTTAGCAGCACTGAGGGCACTCATTATTTAAGAAGTACCCACGCTGGCAAGAGTGCTTTGTTTTCTTCGACAGCCACCAGTTGGCCCTGAACCTGACAACACACTTTAATCTCTCTGCCTGGGACAACAAAGAACATCTACTGCACACAACACGCAGCGGCCGAAACAGTCAGACCAGGCCATAGGTGATAATGCTCTGTTTAAGGTTTAAGATGCAGTCAGTACCACCACTTTGAGTGGTTAACCCAACCACTGCTCTTTAGAGGGAATACGTTTATATGCTGATGACACTGTGTTTTGTTTTAGTATTGATTTTTGCTCCGCGCTGGTTAGTGGAAGCTCTGATGATGACAAAAAGTGCTGGACTGGTGGGTTTGGGTCCAATGCCCTTTAGGTCAAAGATGACTTGTAACAAAGTAAATCTGATCAAAATCATTACTTTTATTGTAAACAGTGAGTCTGTGTTTGAGATATAAATATCTTACTTTCTTTGAAAAATCATTGAGTACTAGCACACATGCACACACAGACTGTTGATTTGCTGGTTTGGTTTAGTGCTGCCATTACTCATTCCACTTGGCTTTCACTTCTTGCTGCGTCTTATCTGCTCAGTCATTGCAGCTTAATTGTATTTGGACCTGGGCGAGCGCTGTTTATTCTGGACTGACTTATATTGCTCTAAAGCAGCAGAATCATTTTCCGCTTCAGCAGGCACATTGTTGCCTGAAATGTGGAAGTAAAGCTTGAAGATCCACTTAGCATTACTTTGATCTTATTAGAGCTGATGCGTCGCTCGTGCATTCGCTCGGTGTCTGACTTTTCACGCTCTTTGAATATTCATTCAATCGCGGGGCTACGTGGAGCTGAGGCCGCCCCCGAAACAGCATTTTGTAAGTGAGTCGATATCAGATTTAGTAGCAGCTGAAATAAGTAGAAGAAAAAATAACACATTAAAAATAACTCAACAATAATCAGTAAATTTGTTCTGTTGTAAAAAACAACTTCAACTAAAGTCTTAAAAAAATACATTATATATTGAATATTTAAATTACCATCTGTATATGGCAGTATTTTCTGCTCAGGCCTTACAACAACGAGGGTCGTTAGGGTTTGATCACCAGTGGTCACTGAAGGTCTTTCTTTTCAAAACCATCCAGGATAAAGTTAATTGTTCACACTTAACAACGTAGGTGTGAATGTAAGTGTGAATGGTGCCTTCTGTGTTGAACTGGTGACCTTTCCAGGTTGTACAGTAGCTCCAAGACAATGTAAAGATATAGATAAATATAGATAGACGAGATGTAAAATATGCAATATTTAAAAATTAATTATTTTTTATTATGTATCATATCATTGATATTTTAATTATAGTATTTAGGAGTCATACTTATGGCTGTGGTATCTTCAGTTATACACACAGACACAGAAACATTCATGTAACTTCACAGTAGTTTTGTATCTTTTTTTAAAATCCAACATTTCCTCTCCTCTTCATCCGTGCTCACGTGGTGCAGTGATGCAGGTGGAGCAGAGTCCATCTGATCCCTGCTGATGTAGAACAGCGTGGCCATTGACACAGAACATGCAGTGAGGACACGGGGTGAGTCAGACATAACCAGACCTTGGCCGTACACTGGGAGAGAGAGAGATGGACAGAACCAGATTGAGGGACGGTCCGAGTGTGTGCTGCACTCAGGTGACCCTGGTGTGTCCTTGTGTGTGTGTGTGCACCGGAGGGAATGTTTTCCAACATGTTTCTAGAACTAAGTGCTGAGCCTCTTCTGTCGTGCTGCTCACAAACATAAGCCTGGTGGGGAGTTAACCGTATAGGCGGCAGCTCTCATACTCAACCCAAACACATTTACTGCTGCATGGTTTTTTTTTCTGTCAACAGCGGGAGGCTGCTCCTCAGATGGAAATTGATTGCAGTAAATATTTGAACCTGAAGTAATCCACCCTGCTGTGTCTGCAGCAGCTTTTTATGATGCTAACACATGGTGGCAGTAGATAAAAATAGTCGGAAAGAAAGGTCATTTGTTTGTTGATTTTTTTTTTCTCATTCGTTATTAAACAGTGGAGACCTGTCGTTCAAACACTGTGATGGCCTCTAAACGTTTGGACAAAAGTGTTGACTTGAATAACTCTTCCACCTAATCTGGTGTTAGATGAAAGGGTGGGGTTACGTCTTTGAGCGAGAGTAGAATAAACTTCATCACATTCTTGTGTGAATATGAGTGAATATTTAACGAATATTTAACCTGGGAGTTCCAGTATTTCAATATTATTGTTATTGTTTGCCACAGAAGGGAAATTACATTATTTTTATTTAGTGTTTCCTTTGACCCGTGAATATATCCAGAGGAGACCTTCATACCATGGTAAATATGACCTGTGACATTGTCTCCAGGTCATTGGTTTTACTGTTGATTATGTCATTTTCAAGTCACTATTCCAGACATTCTGTTTTTTTTTAATATTTAAATTTTAACTGTTTAGAAAGTAAATATTTAAAAACTTCAAAACATTTTAATTTTCAAATTGAAGTTGACTTTATGCTGCATTTAATGTGAGTGCCTCATTGGTGTAATGTTAACAGGATTACAGTAATATAATATTATAATGATATTTTATATTACTGTTTATAATCAAGGCAGTTCATCAGTTCTTTATTAAAAATGTGCTTTCCAAGGCGTGCATTTATATCACACTTCAAACTGCTGTTGCTTTGAAAATGTGTTTCCACTGTTACATAACGCTGCCATGGAATGTCCTATACTATGGTGGTGAGGATATGTAGTCGGTGTTTACTCTTCTTGTCACGAGCTCTCTGTGAATCGTAGCCTTTCAGGTGATCACTAGCTCGTAATCCTGTTGAGCTGACGCCTGTCACCCACTGGCTGTTCAATGCTCATCATCTCATCTGAATTTTCTATAGCTGTCACTTTTGTTACTAGGTTTTTTTTTTCTTGTTTGCAGTTTTCTGTGGGATTTCACAGGATTTGTGCCTTGAATAATAGACTGGGGAGCAAATTGTTATGGAAATGGCCGTCCCCTAAATCCCTTCATCCAGAGACTTAAGTAGCATCCATTTCTTCTCATGCTGTCATCACAAACCTGATGCAAAAGTTTGACTCTGGCAGCGTCTCTGAGAATGTTTTTACCTCCTCGACAATATCTGCAACAAAACATGAATGTGAACACGAGAACGGAAGTTTAGACTTTGTTTTCAGGTTAAAACAGAGGAAAATAATAGGCAAAAAACTGAAGTGGTTTTTGTGAGTAACAGTTAAATTATGTGTGTACTTATACATACACTAGAACCAGTCACAACCAGTTACATCCCAATAACTGGTCCAGATCGACCAATTATTGGGATGTAACGATGCAACGTGAACAGATTAAAAATTGATACATTGCTTTCAAGTCAGTGGTCAAACCATGAGACTACACACTTAAGTACAGTAGGTGGCAGTATGCACCTAAAAACACTGCTTGTGACCCTCTTTCAAACCAGGATGACCAAACAGAATAACAGTTTGTTTTTATATATTTTCATATATTAATGTTTTTAAAAATGAATTTGCTGTTTAATAAGTCAACAGTTAGCAAGGAAAATAAGACCAGACCAGTTTGATTTTTAATGAGATAAATGTGATGTGAGTGTGCACACAGAACAGACAATTTCAGTTAGTGATGGTATTTTTGGTAAGTTCTTACAAATACAGGATCATTGTATTTCTCCTTACATCCCTTTACCACTTTACATGCAGAGTGACTCTGTATATATACAGTCAGCCATGGACGTTTGGTTTGTGTTGTTCAACTTTTTCCTGGTTCTCACAGGGCTGATGTTGTAAAAAGTTCTGAGCTCTGAGAATTTGAATCCAGGAATGTGGGCAGATGATTGGAGATGAGTGTTGGCAGATGTGGCTGGAAGAGTCTGGCAGTGGAAAACAAAAAGGCAGCGAGGTGATCATCAGGCAGACAGCCAGGGCCAAAAACAAACAGCAGAAGGAGTGGCAGATACAATGCCTTGGGAACATTACCTGCTTCACTTCATTCTGACAAAGAAAAGTTTGTTGGAGATGCAATAACAGCATGAAGTCATCTGTCACGCTGCTAAAAAAAAGTCACGTTTTTATGGACAAAGCCAGAAGAGTTTGTCAGTGACATGAAGACAGAGCTCTGCCAGAAGAAACATCTGTGGAAGGAACTAGATGAACATTTAATGTCAGGCTGTCTCCTCCAACACCCAAAAAATGTTAACCAGCCCACAACAGACCAGACAACAGGGTTCAGAGCCAGAAATAACAGATTCGACTTCTATAATAGAAGTAATTGTACTGTGAGTTCGAAGTAATCTGTGAATGCAGTAGAAAAAATGAGAAATGGAAGAGATGAAAAATAAACAATTTTCTTCTTTAACTTCACCTGGATTATTAGTGATTAACCCATCAAACTAAATAAACATTTTAATTAAAATGCCATTGATTTATTAAACATATTTTTAACTGAGAAACAACCTATTTTGTAAAATGTATTATGTGTAGACAGCCTGATACATCAGACATAAAGATGTGCTGCAAAAAACTGCAAATGACAAAGATGTTCCATCTACAAAGAAATATCATAAATTAAAAGTTCTAAAAACCCAGAAGGGAACAAACTACTACAAAGCCAAAACTGGAGGCTCGCTGTAACAATCAGAGAGCCTTATTGTGAAGAAAAGACCGAGCTTTAATGACAGGTGGGTGAAAACAGGAAATAGTTGTTCCTCGTCTGATAATTCTGGATGAAATCAGACATCTTTCAAAGATGCACTGCAGGAGAGAGCCAGGGAAAAGAAACAAAAACAAAAGCAAAACCCAGAGAAATAACACCGTTCTCTGACAAAAAGTTGGTTTTGACAGACTTGTTATGGACTGTTTTCTGCAGCAGTTACTTCTCTAAGTCTTTTGTTGTGATAGAAGGTTTTATTCATCTCTGCCGACTTCCTACATGTTTTCCGTGTCAGCTTAATTGATAAAAACAAAAAGACAAAAACAAAAAAAGGCCTTGCCTGCGGTGTACAGTAATTGCAGTGCATCACTGGCAACGTGTCATATTTTGCTAACAGGTAATTAAAATGGGTGACATGAATACAAAACGCACAGGTTCTGTTTTGACATTCAACCATGGCAGCCACCACAAGACCCCGCTCCTGTGTCACACTTGACGACTGTTACAAGGCGGTATCTGAATGTTGTAGAATGGAAGCTGCAGTGAATGTGCATTTCATGTATCAGCTACATATTAGCCTCATTAGCAATCACAGTTCATATGATTTGTTGCCACCAGTGGCCGTAGAAAATCTAACCTTGTGACTGCCATTGAAATGTATTTGTGCCATTTGACAAATACATGTGTAAATTTAACACAACATGTGACCAATCTGCTGGTTATTGACCAGAAACTCATAACATTGCCTGCAGACATCAAATAAGTAAAGTCTGTGTCTACACTGTCTGCTCACCATTAACTTCTGGGTTCTGCTGTGATTCAGCACCATGGACAGCACCAAGATGTTCTGCATAAATCAGCCATTCGTTACACTGGGCGATGGTTGACAAGGTACGTTTTAGAGCTGAACCTACTGCTGTGATCAGGCTGAGCTGGACTGATGCAGCTTTGCTAATCTAGTTCACTGCACAGACACTGGATTACAGGTTGTTTTCAGCAGGTTTTAATCCTGACTGTCTGATGGTCAGATCTGAGAGGCAGGCTGTTAGTCCTAAAACTAAAGCTTTCATATTTTACCACACGTTTTTATTCACATTTGGGAGAAAATTTTCACTGTTTCAAAATTGTTCATTTTTAGGAGTTGAAGCTGAAAAGGGTTGATAAGAATACTTGTCAATGCTGACAGAGACACAATTGGAACATGTCTTAACATGTCTCAGTTAATAAATGAGACACCCTTGGATTAATTAAACACCTGTTTTAGAACTGTTTGACTTTTTTGACGCCCATATGAACTAGTTCTTCAGTCATTTACCTTTACAATTTCATTTAGATATAATCTGAAAATACACACACACACACACACACACACACTCCCTCAGTATATTAACTATTGTCAGACCGTGCAGTGATGAACCACCTGCTCTCAGTAGCTTCTCTGTAAAGTTGGATCATCTTCAAGTTAAATCTTTCCAGCCACCTGAACACAGTGTGACATCACATGTTGAAGTTCATTCAAATCTGGTCAGGAATAAAACCAGGAAACAAATCCACAAATACTGAGAAACTCACTGCTGGGTGTTGAATTTAACATTGAATTTGTTTTTGAAGTTCAGCTGTAAAAGAGAATTATTCATAATTGTGTTTTATCTTTTGTTTTCTAGCAGTAACTGAAGGTAAATACCTTGTAGTACTGTGTTGAATGTTTTCATCGCTTTGTTTTTGTTTGGCCCTAATTAAAAAAGGTTCAAAAGTTTGTTTTTATGTAATCACAAAACCAGTGGATGTGATTGGACGTCAGGAGTGGAGTGTGTGGGTTCATGAAACACACACGGAGACTGCAGCTGTAAATGTGGGAGTTGAATTACCTGACCTGCTCCTAATGGACAAGATCAAATCCAACACTTGAACTGAGCACGATTTGTTTTCTTTGGTGACAAAATATTCTGCAGGAGCCGGATGAAAAAACCCTGAATGCCTGGAGCTCAGTGAAGGACCTTGAGACATTTGTGTTTGGACAATGTTCTCCACCAACAAACATTGGCAGAAATCATTTAGAACATTTCAATATCAGCAGATCTCTCTGGTGGTAAGAAGGCTGCTCCCACGCTGGACATCAGCACGCAGTACCACACCGAACATGAGACAAACGGGGAGCAGCAGTCACTGAATTCACAGACATCACTGATCATATTCTTACTCTAGATCTGATTGGCCCCGAGACAAATGTTGTACTTCTTTTTGGAACAATACTTATTTGTGAATGTGCTTGCTTTGGTGTCAGTTCTTGTCGTAGGCCACAAGGACGATCACCTAGAGCGTCAGCTGCTGAAGGTGGCAATGTTGTGAAAATTAAATTATAACAATAAAGGCCGATTGTGCCACACGACCATGGCTGGATGTTGGGACTGTTGACAGTTGCAGTTGTGGTTTTGCTCCTTGTTGGATGGCCACAATGTAGACTTTGAAAGCGAAAGTATTTGTTGGTGGATTGTTAAAGTTAAGGTGTAATTGTTTTTAATTATTAATGGTTTACTGTGAAGAAAAACTCAACAGAATAAACTGGACGTTCACCTGGAGTCAGTGACTGAAGAAACAGTTTTTACACGTCACCAGGAACAATTATTGTTGTAAATGTAACAAAAACTGTTTTTTAAATTCCTCCCAACCAACCAAATACTTGTATGATGTAGTACTACAGTACATTTGCTTCTGGTCTGCATGATGATAGCACATCACAGAGCATTACATCGCCACTCTGCTCTGGCTGTCGGTACAAAGACGGCCGCAGCTCAAGAGTCCTCTCACATGTTCACCTCATCAGACAAACAGTCGTTGATCTTTACGCATGAAACCAAGCATTTACTCACTGGAGATGCTTCACTGGAACACAGCTCAACGCAGGGATGTGAGTGGTGGCTGTTTCCTCAGGGGACAGAGGAGGCGGACTGCCAGCCCTGTTGGCAGTGAGATGAGCCACTGATTGCGTTGCTGGTTTGGGTCTCCACGGGCCTCTCTCAGATGGTGATGGAGAGAATTACGGAACACAAACCTCGTGAAAGTACAAGAAGATTACTGAGCAGAGCACATTAGGCAGACCGCACAAACAGCATTAGTCACCTCCCAGGTAGCAGGATGACAGTGGGTGGGAGGGTGGAGGGGGAGGTGGTGTAGACAGAGTGTAAACAGACCTCATTTGTTCTGTCTCCACATCCAAATTGGTATTATAAACTGCAGTTTGTTTATTGCTTATAAAATTACCACTGAATGTGTCTGCGAGACACCTACAACACATGCAGAGCATATTGTTGTAATTACACGTGGACGGGTTCTCAAATGATGTTCCGCCAGCATGCAGTAAATTACCTGATTGATTCATTCGTGGTACTTGGTAAACAAAGTACTTTGGTGCAGTAGTCACATGTGAATTTATAAAGTACATGATGCTAACGTTGATGGGGCTGGTCTTCAACCAGCGGCCCACGGTCCAAGGGCAGTGCTCCTTACAATGGTGGTCAGTCGGGGGGCGTGGCCACCTCGTGTGTTTTGTTATAATGACTCTGTTTCACATAATCAACTTCTCTGAACTTAACTTACCAGAATCTTTTCCCACAATAGCAGACATTTAACCTTAACCTCACTTAGCTAACTCATCCCGAAATAGGTAGAGTGTAGCCAGTGATGCCTTCACTGCCCTTGGAAAAAGTGTAGATAAATTATTGAACTTTTCATTCTGTGTACGCCATTTTACGTCATCAACTTTTTATTCCTCTCGTGGAAAGAAAAATGACTAATTTCTTTTCTTTGTATTTTTTCCAGGATGCAGAAGAGGGAGCTGCAGAGCATGTGCAGAAGGGTGTTGGTGCTGACCATCTGCATGGTCTCTCTATGGGGACAGCTGACCAGTGCATCGTCACACAGAAGTCACATAGGTACGGCTTCACCTGTGTTACTTGATACTCTGTTGACTGAAGATTCATTTAAAACAAATGAAAAACAGACACAAGGTCCGCAGCAGCAGACAGACAACCGTAGGAACCATCCATCCGTCCATGTCTTCCTGATTTTTCTTAAACTTGGCTGTAGCAGACATTTTGTTTTATTTTGAATTCTTAATAATTATAAACATAAATTTTCCTTACAGCCAACAGGGGTTTTACAGGCCCTACAAGCATAAACAGAAGAACATCTGTCAGGAGCCGCCTCACAGCTCCAGCCTCCTGAGCTCCAGTAAAAATAGTGCTGGTGCATTGAATTGTATTTTAATCTTAAAGAAAATGACAGCTTCCTACAATGAAATGTACCTTCATGTCTTTTAACCTGCCTCACTTCAGAGTTCACTCCGGTTTCTACCACCAGAACCTTGACTAAGTGAGTGTACATGTGCTTTTATTCACTCTGTAGCAGCAAGAGCTTCACAAGAAGAAAGTGGAGAGTTCTCAGTTATATCTCTTCTTTCTCCAGTCAGTTTTCCTCTCAGTTTTCTTATCAACACCCCCGATCTAAATCTGACTGCAGTCTACTGCATCATTTGAGCTCCACACTTATTTCAAACCCACAATATTACAGACCCACAACACCGACGTTGACCTGACTCCTGTTTTCAGTTCTCATCTCTCAGGGACACTGGATAAAAGTTGTAAACACAGTCATTTCTAATAATGAGTCCTTATGTTTGGCCCTGTGTATATACGGTATAAACCTCTCTCCTTACACTGTCTTTGTGGGATCATTGTTTACGTTCATTGTGATGTTTCTTGTGCTTTTGTTCCTGCACTTCTGTTTCATGTTCCTGTTCATGTTTTCGAGTGAGTTCAGCAGCCTGAAGTGAGTCTCCCTGTTCCTGTTCATGTTTTCGAGTGAGTTTTTGTGATTTTTGGACTTGTAAATGTTCAGCAGCCTGAAGTGAGTCTCCAGAGTGCTGCATTTGGGTCCGGCCTGCTTCCTCACACACACTGGCAAATCGTAACTGAATTACCTGTAAATAAGAAAATCCACAAAAAAGCAGGAACTGAACCTGACCATTTTTTACTAAGCCCACTGCAGTGAATAAAAGCACGTTGAGAGACAGGAGCTTCTTAACCTCAAATAACAAAGTTATATATAAAAAAACAACTTAGTTTAGCTTAAATTGCAATTTTTGGTTTTTATATTTCTCATCAAATTGTGTAATATTTGCTGAACACATTGAATGACTGTAGTGTAGTCTGACACTGCAGTGGTAAATCCCTGTTGTTGAACAGCAAACATACAGGATAAACAGCTCAATCCTCGGCCAAACACCACTCTCTCTCTCTCTCTCTCTCTCTCTCTTATTGGGTTTGCATTTGTCTCAGCCCTGCTCGTCTGTGCTCTTATTCATGTGATTTATGAGAAAAAGAGAGAGTGGGGGAGTTGTGAGGTAGTCAGTGGACTCAACCAAAGTCCAGGTTTGGTTTTGTGCACCCCACTCTATCGTGATCACGCAGCCTGTACCCTGAGCTGCAGAGGTCGATTCAAGGTGGACCCAGTAAACAAACCTCTTTAGCCCCTCCATTTACGGAGGTGGGGTTCCATCAAAGCAAGTGAACCTTTCAATGTTGTGGGCCACGTAAACCCTGTATCAAGACCAGCTCGTCCTCTGGAGCCCTGTCTACATTTGTTAGGCAGTCATGGAGTGGAGAGTTTTTGTCTTAGGGAAAAAGTTATCAAGTTTGCTTCATTTAATTGGTCTTTTTTATTATTATTATTAAAAAAGCACTGGGGCAGCTTTCCTCCCTGACTTAAATATGTGTTTTCTGAAATTAAATTTAGGATTCTGAACGGACAATAGTCTCTAAAGTATTTCATTTTTATAATCATCCTTTCTCTTTCTCTTCTCCCTCCTTTTTTTCAACAGACTAAGACATTAACAAAGTCAATTATAATATGCTGCAGTTTGTTTATTTCTATTACTTAGAGGAGGTTTGAAGTGTTTTTCATTTGTGTCGCTCTGCATGAGAATGAAAATATTTAACTCGGCTGAAACATAGATAAATAAATAGATAAACGTAAACACGTAAAGGTTGAAGCAATAATCACTTTTGCAGTGTTTCATTTTGTGCTCAATGTTGTTTCCCCGGGAGACAAATTGATAGAAAGTAAATATATCAGTGTAGCTTGAGTTGAAAAGGTTAATGGAAGCAATTAGAGGCTTGGTAATTATTTACTGCCAAAAATAATGTTTTTGCCAGAAAGCAATGTTTCTCACTTTAAGTTTTTTCAATTCAAAATAATTTTGCTTGACTACTTAGCTTAAACAACACAAGTAAATATTTCTCCTCCCTTTGTATTTGTATATTATTCATCGGGCTGCTTTATGCGTTGTGTCTCAATGTGTACAGAAAACATTTTTAATTAAAAATAAATAACATTGTAAACCTTCATGTTAGTGTTTAACACATGAACAGAATGAGGACATATATATTTGCAAAGAATGTGATGTGTTATTTAAGCACAAATGCAGCTTTCACAGTTTTGGAGCAATGGTTTGTGTTATGTGTTGCAATAAACTCGTTAAAAGTCCCTTAAAAACAATCTGACATTCCTACGTTTCCGTTAAAAACTGCGTAATATTCTAAAACCTTATGACATCCTAGTAGTTAAAATAAGGTGCAGTCTACAGCTACATGTGCAAAAATACAAAATATGTATATATTTTTTTCCCTGTCATAAAAAGAATAGTGCCTGGAAATAAAGAGATGATGAAAGCTGTCGTATAAATTCTAAATTGGCCGCAGAACAAGCCTTTGGTTTTGGACGTTCAGTTTCACAGGTCAGTTAGCACCTGGAACAGCAATTCAGATGAAAAATAAAGGAATAGGCTGGGAAGTTTAGTTCCACACCAACAGGTGTCAGTGTGCAGTTCACACCTCATTAATTTGATTTTTTTTTTTTTTATTAGGAGCTGCAGTGCATTCCTCCAGTCTGCTGGTCTATTAGGAGCCTCACAGTAGAGCCTGTGTACTGTATGGGGATCTGTGTTATTGTGTGATAGCATACACATCAGGTCGCTCACTCCACAGGTCACGGTGGAGCTGTTATCCAGGGACAGCGTGACATTATACCAAACGGCAGCAGAGCAGGTCATCGCCACCCCGGGGACGTGCTGGGGAGGCTGCCAGCGAGCGTCCGTCCTGACATTTGGAGAGCAGGTGGACGACACTGTGGCAGTGGGAGATAGCGAGCGGAGAGAGAGATTGAGATGGAGATGTTGGGCTGTTTGAGATGCGCTGTAGGGATGACAGGGGTCAGCACGTCCCATCTCCTGGTGGCAGCTACAGAGATTAGAAAACCATCAAATGTCCTGTGCTATCAACATCTGAATGGCAGCTGTAGAGATGAGCAGTGAGAGCCCGTGTGTGGCCTTGGTTGTATTCTCTGTGTGGAGCCATCAGAGGGAAACAGGGGGATGGTTAGAGCAGGGGAGAACAGTAGGTTTAAGGTTGTAAACTATAGGAAAAAATGCGTTGACTGTGGTGAAGGAAAGGCTGTTTATACACTGTATTGTTTTATTAAATTCTGCAGTACACTGTAAAGGATTTCACTGACCCAGCAGTGAACTCACTCTGATCCTAACACTACGGAGCATACTGAATATTGAACTTTATTTTCTTGTTAATCAAAACGTAAAATATTGAATTTCCCAATATTTTTTACCTTAGGTTTCAGGTTTTTACTAAGGCTCAGCATTTTAAAAGGGTTAAAGTGTTAACTCCCTTATTTTCTGTATATTGTATATTGGGTTGGGGTGGGGGGGGGTCAACTGTAATGACGGTCGACTGTTTACTGCAGCACACACACACACACACACACACATCTGCACAGTGTGTGAACCGCAGCAGTCCTTCTTCTCCATCGCTGCTCAGATGTAAACCCATTTCCTCTCCTGCATTATGACTAACCTCTGGCTATTTCCAAACTCCAAAAAATGTGCATTTCTGCCTTGTGATTGAACTCACAGTAGAGGCCGGTTTAACGATTTTAGCTGATGAATGCAATTAGCACAGAAGTGCTAACAGCGTGACGGTAATTGGGTCTTACAAACTAAATGCCTGCCCCTACACAGCAATTAGAGCAACCTCCTTTAAAGTTAGTCAATTGTCTTGCTGTTAATGGCCTATGCTTGGTTGAAGCTCAGCATGAGGACATACAGTCTGCCTCCAAATTGGCCACAGTTTGTGCTCTATCATAGGGTTCCTGTAGGATGCTGAGGAATTAAATTATTGGAGAAAATTTCAGGTAATATATTGAACAGGTGATAATGATTCACTTTTCCAAATTGTATTGTTATGGACATTACAAGCTCATTTAAGTCCTTATAGCAGTTCAAGCAGAAATATTGTATTGTTGTGAAAGTACAAGTGACATGTCAGCCCACCCCCCCGCCCTGCAACACCACAGTCGCAGTACATACACTGAAATCACTGCGAAAGGCCCATCTTTATTAAATTCCATAGCATCTTTTGTTACACGTTGTCATTAGCACGAGTGAAATCTGTTCAACAACAGCTCGACATCTGTCACCAAACTGGCATATTAGTACAAAATGTCGTAAAAACATGTTAGAAAAGTTTAATGCCCTCCCTCGAGGCTAATCTGCTCAACATGCTATTACACATTTACGGCCCCCAATTGTGAACTGAACTCCCCTGCCTGAACAGCTGTCCTCAAAACACTCTTTTCCAGTTGAAGTTTGATCATTTAAATCTTAATAGACATTTATGAGAACCCATCTGCAGTCAGGCAGTGTTGGGGAAAAGGGGGAGGAGAAGTGGGGGTGAGGGGGGTTGCAGGGAAACTTGTCCACTGCTCAGTCTTTGGCAAATTTTCTTCTTCTTTTTTTTTAATGTAACCTTGCAGTAAAGACTGTGATAGTTAGGCTGGATCGCAACTAAATCAAGTGAAATATAAGCTCCTAAAATGCAGTCCATCAATTGCCTGCCTCCATCTCCCCGCTCTGCTCCATGACTTCCTTCCTTCTGGCTCACATCTCCCTCCTGAATAAAGCACAGTGCAGAGTGTCCATATCGAACCATAAAACGGCAACCGAGGCTCAGTGTTGAGTTTATGTGAATGGAGTGGAGCGTAAAATGTAATGGGTGGAACCATTGGACTTGAGTGAAATGGCTTTGAAAAAAAGAAAAGAAAAAAGGTTTGTCGACATAATTCTGAGCAAGATGGTCTATAAAAAAGAGGAGAACACATCCAGAGCTGTCAGTGAGCGGACAGGTCAGCCACTCCTTTAATAGTATCCTCAGGAGGCCTGCTTTGGTGATGGTGGCTGTCTCAGCACTAATGAGATGATATTGTTTTCCAGGGCGAGGTCTGATTCAGGGCACTTGGTTAAATATACCTCTCAGTTAGCAGCATTGTTAATGTGATTACATGACAGTTTGATTTAGACGCGAAGCAGCTCAACTCCTTTGCTCTGAGCAAATTTAATTGAATGATTCTTTCGTCATCCTTTTCGTGCCCCACTTGTACCACAGTCTGTCATCTCCTCCGTCTAATGAAGATGGATCTGTCTGCACTGCTCATCATTGTGACTCTGTCATTGTAGAGGAACTCCAGAGCAGCACTGAAGACCCTCACCCTCCCTACTGCAGCCAGTCATCATTCCAGTGGCAGTGTCGCTGTCAGTCATCTATGAAAGGCATCCGCGGAATCTGCTCAGGATGAAAAATGTTGAAAATGAAGTCTCCGAGCAGTGAAGTGTCAGGCTCTTAGAGCAGACATGACATGGACTTGACAGATAACCCGCACGTGTGCGTGTCAGATGAGAAAACAGAGGCAAGAGAGGAGGATCTGTGTCGTCTCTATTGTGTCCTTCTGTTCAGTTCTGACATGGAACAGTTAGATGACACGCTGACATATTCTAAACTCCACTAGTATTATATATTTCCTACATTCATTGCAGGTTGTTGATTAATTGAACTTTATTTAAGGACGTTTTTTCGATTGACATTCAGCCCCTGCAAACTTCAGCCCTCAAAGAATTGCAACGGGAGAACGTATATTTTCCAGGATGTGTTGTACTGCAGCTGGTGTGTGGGTTTTCTCCTGGTGCTGCATGATACTGGTGGAATTTCAAGAAGGCAAAAACAATTTGTATTAAGGAAACAAGTCTTCAGCTGATTTTGACCCAGTAAATAATATTACCGTAATTTCCGGACTATTGAGCGCACCTGAATATAAGCCGCACTCACTAAATTTAAAAAGAAACAATTATTGTACATATAACACAGAGTAGCCTGCCAGAAATGGCATCGAACGCTAGCTGTGTGAACTTCGATAGTCCGTAAAATCCATAAATTAGCCGCATGGTTGTTTAAGCTGCAGGTACTGGAAACAGATGTTACTTTGTTACATTTTTTAAATAAATATAACGTATATACATATAAAACATGTGGTCATATTCATTCATATAAATGGATGAATAAACTCCTTCTAGATGTGGAAAAATCCCATTAAAGTGCTACACGTTACAAATAAAACAAAGTAATGTCGGATGTCCTGTTGTTAAGGAGAGCTGATAAAAAATGAATCCTTAAACTCAGAATGACGGGAAACTATAAAAGAAAAGACGCCATCGTTTCTTCTGTGATGTGCTGCTGGAACATTTCTTATTACATTTTTAGCTGCTGTCTAGAGAATGAGTAACTGTGTCAGGACACCGGAGGAGTTCTAGTCTGTGTCCGTCCTCTGTCTGTCCCTCTGCTGCTGCTGTCCCTAGATTTAATAACTTCAGCAACCGTTTACTTACTGTATAAGTCTGTGTGACTCCTGCAGGGACTGCAGCGATCAGTCAATGGTTGGCTCCAACGTCTGGGCAGCCAGGTGAACAGTACCGACATGGACGTCATCTAAACCGCTGTGGTCTATAAACGCAGCTAGTGTGTGAGAGTCCAATCATCTTTCTCCCTGCAGAGAGTGCCGAGTAAAAACAAGGAAGGGTCTGTTCTTGAGAGACGGAAACATTTGCATCTGAGCTCTGCTTCTACTCTTTAGAGGATGATTTGATTCATATCTGGCTTTGGAGGTTAAGATAAGATTTTTAAAAAGCTTCTTTTATACGACGGAGGTAGATAGTGACTCATACCTAGGAATAGGTAGTTTTACAAACCTCCGATACCCTTAAACAAATCATCCAGAATACCACTCTTTTTATGTTAAAATAAAGTGAATCAGAGATAAAGCTTTCAAAAATTGGAAAACTTTTCGGCTGACACTTTTGGAAAATAATCTTTGGACTCAAAAAGCTCAAACTCAAGCTGCTTTCTTTGATTGGTTTCTAACGCACCTTTTCTAAACTTAGCTATAAAGTTCAATCAGTATCTGACAGTTCGACCCTGAGGTTATTCTCTGGTGCATGTAAGAAAATCCAGTTCTAAACCAAAACTTTGTTTGATTTGACCAAATGTCAGGAAGTATTTGGGCCACGCAGTTAGCGTGTGGTTAGAGCTTATGGCAAAGTTTCTCAAAGTGGGGGGTAGGGGTCTCTTGCAAGTCGTGGAATGGGGCACAATATACGTACCACGGTGGGAATAAAAGAAGTAGTAATAACAGTGTTCCTCATGTAAAAAGTAGTCACAATGCAGATAACTGCTGTGGCGCCCCCTAATGAATAACATTGACAACATTTTCTCTTTTTAAAAGAATAATAAAGAACAATAAAACAACTCTGTTACCTTTTTATGAATCCAAAATTCCACATATAAATAAGCAAAAACAGTAGAACAGGAGGTTATGTCGCATCTTCATTTCCATCTGCATCTAAAGACCTTACATTCAAACATCCTCCAGTGTCACTGAAAAGGCCCATCCATAAAATATGTTTTAGTTTGTGGAGGTAAATAAAGGGAGTAAATATAACATGAATAAAATAAAATCCTAAACAGTAGAAAGTACACTGATGGCAACATGTATATTTGATTTGAACTAATTTCCCTCCAGACTGAACTCCTGCCTCCGTGTCTCTCACATATGAGGCTCCTTCATGGCTCTTGCTGGGCCTCATTGTTAGCTCAGTGGGTTTACACCTGGGTAGAAATGAGTCAGGCTTTTCTGAATATGGTAATCCAATTAAACACGGGTCTTATGAGACTTCTGCTCATGTGTCGAACCAGAGGAAAGTAATGAATGTTTCATAAAGCAGCACGTCTCTGCGCCTCTGGCCTGTAGGCTGCCACATTAAAGAAATGTTTGTGTTTGTGTGTGTAGCCGTTTGGATTGTTTTACTTTGGATCTATTTTTAATGGACACTTACATTTCCTCTGAATGAGATTTTTCGGTATTTAAAAAACTAAAACTTCTCACTTTAACTGGGAAATATGCTGCACTTATCTGTCTGAGGCTGCAGAAAGGGCTATCTGGAGAAAACAGTACTATTTACATCATTACTAATTCATCGGGTGTCTCTATTGACTGTTTTTAAATCTGTGTTTCTTATGGACATTTCTCTTTTTTTGGTCGGGGCCTGTGGCCTGGATGTGACTCTTCACTGTATCTTCATCTGCTGTCAGGAAAAGGACGGGTGAATGAGCTCCATAGACTGTGTATAAGAACTGAAGACAGTGACCTCATGAAGATGGTTGACAGAGACTAAGGAACGTCTTTTTTGGAATATCAGATCTGTTTTTGTAATTATATTTAATTGGTTGGCCTGCAATATTCAGGCAACGGTAGGGGTTTACACCCTAGATCACAAAACATTCACACGTTTTTTGTGTCCTTCTTTAATTCCTGTGAACATATAAGTACCGCACTTATATTATATTTCAACTAAACAAGCCAAGGTTTCACACTGAGGTAAAACTAAATTGTGACTAGATTGAAGCTAGATGATTGTTACATTTTATGATCTTTTTTGTGATATTTATTTGTTTGTTGGCGGGCCAACAATATAGCTGTAAAAATATATAAGTAGGTACGGAACATTGAGCTGTGTTCAGCTGAAGCATAATGTTGGATTTGACTATAAAATTGTTTCTTGGAATTTGTCGTTTCGGCATTCTCAAAAGCCTTAACCACTGCAAAATAACAGAGCTTTCTACACATCCTTCTACTCCCACATACGGTTTAAGAAACCTTGTTTTGACAGCTGTTACAGAGAAGTTGTTAATGCTTCAATAGACAGACTTGGGTTGGGAAAAAAAATGCAATGCTTTTTTGACTGTGGATGTTTTGGCATGTCACTATCAAAGAAGCACAGGTGGGAATAGCAAAGTGAATCATGTCTGAAATTTCTCCTGGTTCTTATGGTTTCGAGGTATGAGATAGTAAATGTTTCTTTTTTTTTTTCTTTTTTAAGCAGAACATCAGAGTCACACTAAATGAACAAAGTCGCTGTCAAAGTTGTCTTCAGTTTCTCCTTCTAGCTTCTTTTATCATCACAGCCACAGGCTGTGTAAAGAATGTGTGTATGAATTTTCTACTGTAATTTCTCAGAGAAAAAAACAAAAGACAGAAAATTAAACTTTTCGGCCAATAGTAGGTTCTGAACAGAGTAGCAGTTAGCAGAGCCCAAAGCAGAAATGCTAGGATCTTCTAACACTCTAATTCATGATAATGATATGAACAGAAATTAGTCAAAAAGTCAACTTTTCTCTTTGCACTGCAGGTTCTGTTAGCTCACTAAGCCACATCTACATTGATAACTGTAATTGACGTGTGATAGGCTTACTTCCTCCTGCCGATCGACTGGATCCTTCAGGCACCGTTAATAAAATAGCATGTTTGATCACACTTACTCAAGTGACGAACTGTCACACAGAGGTGTTAATTGGGTTTAACAGGTTGTACCTGACATCATCTGCTTCTGTTAAAGCTTCATTTGTATTCACATTATACTGTTAAAGCACGGAAATGGTGGCTGAGAGAGGTTTGCATATTTGCCGGTTTTTGGGCTAATTGAGCTGCATTAGTGGAATGTAAATACCACCTGACTTTGAGGGAGACCTCATTTGACTAACTAGATATAACAGTGTAATAAAAAGGACGTGGGGGCAAAAGCAATTATGATGAGATCATTACAGAAACATTCAAAAACAATCATTACACAAAATGTATGCACTAAATCAAAACCTTATCACTTAATCCAATAGATCTGAGTATCGTGGAAGGGTGAACGAGGACCCTTCATTTGTTTTTTTCCTTTTCCAGCTTTGGTAAAGGTTTAGGTTACATACAGACTTTCATCAGTCAGGCATCAATGATGGTGGGACACAGTGCTTTGCTTCAGAGTGCTATTGATTGACTAAAGGATTGGGCCTCCTGCCAGTTCTCATTAGCAGGCTCTGTCCTTTCACCTCTCTTTGTCTCTCATCTCTACCTTCTGCTGACACCGGTGCCTGGCGATTCTAACTGATCGCACTTCTAAGTGCTTTAATAGAAGCCTATTGATCACATTTGTGAGCCGCCTTCACACGACCGTGTGTGTCTTCTACATGTTTGCTACACTTTTGTGACCCCATCGATTGGTGAGTTGACAGAGTATAAAGGTGAGGTCGGTACTGTTAACAGGCACAAGAGACCTAAGGTGTTTAGACAGAACATTTTATAACCATGGAATCAGAACTTCAGAATATGTCCCGCAAAAGACAAGGTGTCCTTGTTCACCTTCTTTTAGACTTTTAGACTTGGGTTGGGAAAAAAAATGCAATGCTTTTTTGATGATTTTTTTGGCGCCCCCTAAAAACTGCAGTCACATAGACGTTTCATGTCATGTAGTGATT
>NC_024317.1:15222444-15235352 GCF_000523025.1 Cynoglossus semilaevis
CATATTATCGTTGTGATACAAAAAAAATACAGGAAGAAAAATATCCCATTTGAATCTTCATCTGTTATGTTTATAATATAATTAGAGGCTACACTAATGATGTGGTACAATACATATTCCGCAATTGGATTTTTAGCCTCTGACATAACTTATTCAGCAGCTAGTAGGACACATTTGCAGATTGAGGAAGGGAAATGCTGTAAACATAACACAATGTAATAAATGGTAAAAGTAAAAAAAGAAATTACATTTCCTATTGTATTAAACCATTTTTTATCAGAGTTTCTCACACCAGACCAACAGCTCACAGTTATTTCTTCTCATAAAAACTGTGCCCTCTGACCCCTCATCCTGACCACACTGTTGGGTCCAACCTGAAACCTTGGCTAACAACTCCACTTTTAATCAGCAGCCCTCTCCACACAGGCTCTGCGGTCAGCCGATCGCTGCACCTTAATGAGTTAGAAAGCCCCGGCAGCAGCTCCACCTTTATCAACATGATACTCTGGAGTGAAGAAGCTGGAGCCGACGATACACATCGATGTAGGACATGAAAGGACGGACTGAGGAGCATTTACAGGGTTTGGGTTGGACATCTGTTCTTTGACACCATGTTTTATCATTAGTTGATGGTATATGAAGCTGAACAAAGATGTCTCCTTGCTGTTGTCTCTTCTTGATTTATAATGGACTGTTTCAAGTAGTGTGTTTTCTCTTGACACTGACTGCCAAAACACGTTATTTATTTTCTCTTACAATCAGGTGTCTCATGAGACCGTCTTTGCTCGTCTCACCTCCCCTGATTACCCATTGTCGTTGTGCATCTATCTTTTAAACAAAGTTTGAATTTTCTATTAAAGGCGTTCTAACTTTTGAAATTAACTTTGACCGGGGGGCGTGCAGGTGGATTAGAGATAATCACATCAAGGGCACAGAGTCTGACCTGTTTTTGCATCAATGGGCTTCGTCTCTGTGCAAAGCACTCGATCGGCAACTGTTGTCTTGCCTTTTGTGGGAATGTGAAACGCACCTTTATTGATTGGAAGCAAAATGTTTTAAATGTTGCAGATGAGATTTCTGGATTGACGGTTAATGTGAAGATTGAAGCTCATTGCAATCCATTTTCAACTCAAGTCCCAAATTGAAAAATCATTGCAGGCATAATTGAGGCGTATCTGAAGGCAGCGTCAAAACTTTCCGCAGCCTTTACATTTTATCCACCAACCATCTATTCCTGGGGGGTATTGCACAACAAAATTAGAATAACGATATCCAGGACAACTGAGGTAGTGCAGCTTGATCTATTGTGATCTGTGCATCTTGGCTAAATAGGTTGCACATAAGCCCAGCCAGGATGAAAAGGTGCATGTAGATATTCTGGATAAGAGTGTATTCAAGGCGTTCTTAAATAGACCTCGGAATCACTCAAAGTCTCTCAGATGGGAAAATGGATAACTGTCACGCTTCTTACTTCATGGCCGCTGCACACAGCTCTTGATGGACGTGTATTAAGAGGTTAAACACACAATAAAGGCAATACTAGTGCAATAACTAAGTATCAGGACAAGGTGTACTCTTACCCTGTTTTACTTCTTGTGTGTGTGTGTCCTTTTGTGTGAAGGAAATTAAGTAGGGGGCCTCCTTCATCCAGACTTTGTGTGGAAGGAAGATTATTTTATTACTGAAAAAGACCTATATATAATATTTTAATGAAGGATAATTAAAATGCAAGATATTTAGAAAAAAACATGGACATGTAAAAATACCGTTGGGTCACTAGGATTTATCTTAGCCTAACTGTTAGCTTGGTCAGGAGTAGGCTAGCTGCAGAGAATGAATCGCCATAGTAACTACGGCGGGTTTGCTTTGATCTGCTTTCGTGCAACCAACTTCAGAATAAGTTCAGCCAGGATAAGCAACATGTCCCGGCTTAATTCCTTATCTTGATTATGTGCACTACTTGCCTGGTTGTGATTTGTAAATACACAAACCAGCTCAGAATTATGATGAGTCTTTGCTTGAGTGGGTTAGGGTTAGTTGTAAGTTGTAAAATAAATGTTATTGATGCTTAATCCAGCTTAACACGAGTCGTTGTGTTTGTGTAGTGACCTTTTAATGAATATTGGGATTTTTATGAAAAGAAGGCATACTGTCCTTATGCTCTCATCATGGTTGTGGAGGTCATTACTGTGTGTTAAGGGTATTTCTCAAGGATACATGGACAGGTGGGCCTGGAACAGGGTTCAAAGTTAGGGTCCTACACGTGGGGGATGACCTGAATTTCAACAAGGTATTGTGTCTGGATGTTAGAAAGAACACGGTGCTGTAAGGTTACCCAAACCTTCTTTGTCACAAAACAGACTTGACGACCCTTGTTCAACCTTCTTTGCTTCAACACTATACCAAGTATGAGTTTAAGTAAATACTGTCAGAGCTAAAATACACATTTTTTTTCCTCCTAGATATATAATATATGTGTACCCCACACCTGGTTGTCAAGTATATTTAAGAGGAAAATGGAATTTGCAGCAGCAAAGCAAAAAACCTTTCACAAAATTGGGCCAAAGTCAAGAATATATGTGAGAAGTTTAAAGACAGGAAATGAACTAATGGCGATCTTCTCCAACCTTTGTTTGCTCTCACAGTTCACGTGAAGGCAGGGACCTGCGAGGTAATCGCTGCACACCGCTGCTGCAACAAGAACAAGATCGAAGAACGATCACAGACTGTCAAATGTTCCTGCTTCCCTGGACAGGTGGCTGGAACAACGAGAGCAGCTCCGTCATGTGTAGACGGTATGACAGATTCCTCATTACTGTTGTGCTAATGAGTAGAGACCGACATCTGATTAAGGCAGAGATGTGGTAAACTGAAAGACAGGCACAGCTGTTGGTCTTCTACTGCTGCCCGTCCTAGATCCAGGTGGTGGATGTTTACGAAAAAATACACATTTTCTGATTTTCAGATATTTGTTTTTCATGGTTCCTGCATAAGTCCTTAGTAAGAAGAAGGGAATCATTTTAGTTCAAATTGGTGACACAAAGTGTGTGTGTTGGCAGATGGGCCTACGAGCATAAATTGACCTGAAGGTTTGATTTGATTAAACTGTATAACTGCTCACACCATGTAACCTTAGAACTAGATGTTACTTAACTCACCACAGAGTACTTTTGTGACTGTAAAAAAAACCCAAAATATTTGAACACATTCATTCATTTTTCTTGTCCTATTGGTTGTGCTCAGCAGAGTAGAAAGAAAGGTTGGTCATTTAATATTGCTTCAAAAGTGGCCTCAGTTACGGAGGAATCGATTGTCGTCTCCACCTAACTTTATAATGGCTCTGACAGGAGCTTCCTCAGTTTTGACACTTGTTCTTTCACTTTAGAGACGAGGCTGTTTCTCCTCTTCAGACCTCAAAGCACCAGTGTCTTACTGCACCTCTTATTACCCCCTCTGCTACCATCACACATTCACATCTAAACTATGTACTTCTACCCAAGTTAGACTTCAGCCTATGTCTGACCAATGCACATTTAGTTTTTAATCTAATAATTATAAGGTAGATGTGGATTAATCAGAAAAATAGTAGATTCTTGTATTAATCCTGATTAATCTTGATAAATAAACATGTATACGCTGTATCCTGTATATTGCTGGAATGATGTAAAAAAACCCCCGCAGATAAATAGGTTTTCCTTCAACTAATATCACTTGTGTTTTCCTGACAGCATCTATAGTAGCACAGAAATGGTGGTGCCAGATGCATCCCTGCATGGACGGAGAAGAATGTAAAGTTCTACCAGATTTCAAAGGTTGGAGCTGCAGTACTGGGAACAAAGTAAAGACAACTAAGGTGAGTTCTAGTCATCTCCTCGATTATTTATGTAACAAATATGTTTTTTAATTATAATTCTGTAAAAAACTTTTAGTTTTCCAAGATTTTCAGAACCCAATATTGACAAGTCATAACATAACTGCGCCAATACAACGATAATCATCAATAGAAAAAAAGAAATCAAGATAATGCTGCAACTTATGTTGGATTTTCATCTAAAAGAGCTGCAGGTAAACACTGTAATAGAGTTGAAATAAAATATATTGAAAACCAATTATGGACGTAAATATTATCATGACCTTGAACCCATTCCATTGAAATGATAAGAACACAATTGCATCAACTCTATTGGCCTGTTGGAGGTATGGTTTTCTTAATGAATCCACTAGCTGCAGGTCAATGATGTTCTAATTCAGGGATTTCTATGCAACAACAGAAACTTAAACCAAGAAATTATGGTTTTGCTCATCAGCCGATTACAATAAGTGAAGACTGCTACATACAGTAACAGCATAATTTAGCTTTTCAGGGTGTGGATGACATCATGAAGATGTAAATGAAACATAACTTTAAGTAAGAAATGTATCATTACCAGTTACAAATTGTTGCTGCCAAAAATACTATATACTGTACAGTATGTTTACTTTAAATGTAATGGAGTCGGGAAATGTGGTAATTGAAATGTTGCAAAGGGCAAAGTTTATAAAAACTAAGAAAGGAGTACTTAGTAAAATATAGGACTGTCTAAACATTTTAGCAGTGAATATATACTGTATTTACTTTCTCTTACTGTAAGACAACATGTAAAAATGTCATAACAGGTGACTTATGTGCGGCCAGGAAACAAGTTCTCTGTCGTGGCTGAACAGGTTTCCGGTTGTCCCAGGTGTGGACTTCTGCAGATGAAATGTTGCCAACAATGAACTGGAACTGTTTTAAATTTGTTCTTTTTCTTTTCCATGATGCCACTGAGTTAACATCGTATCTCATATAGAAAATAATGTCATGGGGGTTAGGGTTAGATCATCCATTTGAACAGTCAGTGTTAGGTGGGACAATAAATAAATGAAACCACCATACAAATAATAATTAGCCGTCCAGTTTAAAGGTAGGATATGAAAGATTCTTGGGCAGAGGAGAGTGCATTTCCCCCACATTTTTATCGGGTGCACTAGACTGTAGCTGTATTGGGTGTTTGATGGGTGAGTTGAGCAGAGAGTGGCCCACATGCACCCTTCACAGCCTGGTGTTTGACTCACCAAACGCCTGTAGTTAAACTGTCTCTTTCATTATTAATGGCTCCGGGAGGCCTGGACAAAGCAGAGCTTTTTATTTCAGCAGAGTTAATAATTCATGGCTTCTCAAACACAGCTGCAGGTGAGCGGCACCAGAGTCATGGACAAGCAGGGGTCCAGGTGGCTCAAAGAACCTGTCATGGGCCTGGACTCTTTTGAGGAGTTGTTGCAGGAGTTGCTCCATGTTTGAGACTTTGCTGCCTCTCATATTGAGCCAGCAAAGGACAGAAGATGTGTGCTGGAGGCCTTGAACCCAAATGGTGGCTAAGAGATTGTGTTTGCTACATTCCACCAAATGATGCGACACTGGTTTGGTGATTAAATAGGCAAATTGAATCAAATAAATAAAAGGAGGCCATTACACCAGTATGGGCTACGTCATCAGTCCTCAACCCCTGGTTAGTGGACCTGTACTGGTCTGTGGGTGAATTGGTACCAGGTCACAGTGAAAGAATTAATAATTCATTTCATTTTCATTTAACTTTTCCATATAAAGTTAACTTGTCTTTCAACTGGTATTAATACTGTAAAATAAAATATTTTTTTCATTTTTATTTATAATGCACTGATCCTTAACGACCCTTAAGCAATTCTTCAACCATGCGTGCTGCGATACCATTACAATCTACAATTCTCTGTAAAATTCTACTTAAATGCCCCAATGCACTGAATAATACTACACAAGACATAAGTATCAATACAGCGTTAGTAAATGTACTTGACAACAGAGGTGGGTACAGTAGCCAAAGCATTCAATCAGCTAGACAAAATTACAGAGGAGAGTTTTTCTATCAATAAAATAATAAATAATATTAATAGGATAATATCATTATAGTAATAAATAATAAATAAAAGTAGAGATACTGGATCATGGACGAACAGAGAACTGGATACTGGACAGCTAAAGCTTTATCCAGTATCTCTGATAAAAGTAACGAGCTCAGTATAGCCTAATGTAGCAGAGTAAGAGTACTGTTTCTACTTTATAAATCTACTTAAGTATAAGTAAAAAGTATAGTGATTTAAAACTACTCCTATAAGTATTTCATTTTGAAAAACGTACTCAAGTAAATGTAACAGAGTAAATGTAACCCGTTACTACCCACCACTGCTTGACAACAGATACCACTGTTTGTTTGTAACTGGGTCTTTGAGAATGAACTCTCAGTGAACGTAGTTTCTTCTTTTTCTCCTACTAAGCTGTAGCTTGTCCATACATGGTCATAAGAGTTGAACCCCTGCTTACACTCAACTCCAATACGTTTTTTCATTTCTGTGTGAACAACTGCCTGAACTGCAGCACATGCCCTCACACACAACCACTGGCACTGTTGATAAAAAATGATGGTGTCGTTTCACCTCATGATGAAGTCTCACCACTGCTATTGTGGTGTCGTTTCACCTCATGATGAAGTCACATCAATAAATCAGATGCCCTAAATGCCCTGCAGGTCTGTCTGCTGGACCACTCCACTTGTTTGCTCTTTCTCTACATGTCCAGGAGAAGCTGGTTTTATAGCCCTGCTGCTAATGTCAGGAATAATCAGCTTGGCAGCTTCTGCCTTTCACTTCCTATCAGTCACAGGGACGAAGGACCACAGTGGCCTCCGTTCCACTGGACAGGTTTATGACCTTCATTGAGAATGTGTCAAAGAAAGTGACGGCTGATCGTTTCAAAGTAATAATGAAAATGGCTATTTTCTCTGTAATACATGAATTATTAGGGTATATGGATTTGTAGATTTATTCACTGTCATCATCCGATGTCATGTTCACTGTTTTGTTCTCGCCCATATGTGACCTGTATTAGGTTTCAGTCTGACCTGTACAATCAGACCCTGGCCGCCTACATAAATTAGATGAATATAAAATATAGTATATAGTTGCATTCCATAGAAATTTTCTGTCAGTCGAGGTGGGACTCAGAAACAAGCATGAGAAACACTGTTGACTTTGACCATAATATTTGAAAGGAACACGTTTGTCCAATAGGAAAGGGATAGGAAAACTGTCCTTGCCTTCTGCCCTGCACGGCTGGACTTAGCAGGAGGCCAGAGCCCACCTCAGTATTGACAACGTAATATTGCACGACTTCAAAGTTGACATGTGAAACATCCGTATTTACTCACAACAGGCTTTACAACAATACCCACACCCCTCACAGGGGGTCTCGTCTGTGATTTGGTGTCACTGTGGGGTAAATGCTGCTTAAACAGGACCAATACCAATACAAAAAATAATACATAAACTATTCTTTACATAGAAAGGAGGGAATATGAGGTTCATTTTGGGCATAATATAATAAACTCTCACGACTGATTGTGTGAATTGTCACATTGAAGTGCAAATTAATTTTTCTTCACAAGGCTGAGTGCAGTGTGTCTACCCTGCAAATCCATGTGTCTGAACAATCTCTCACTCTCTCTTACACACACACACACACACACACATTTTCATGCGATACCAGAATAGCACTTCTGGTAGATTGGATACATGCACACAAACCCCTTGTTGGTTTGACTTGTGAAAACCTGCCAACGTCTAATTGAATCACTGTGAGCACAGGCATCGTTGTGCGAATGTGTGGTCCAGTTTTAAAGGGCAAACCGACGTGGAGCAACATTCATCTCTAAGATTAATTTTCTGCTATATTTAGAATTGGAAGTCAGGCAAACTGTATCTTTAGTCTTTTCTGTTAATAGCTGTTCAAATGGTGAAGCATGGTATTTTTTCTACATGTCATCATATCACTGAATATTTTCACAGAATTATTTAATGTGCCTGATTTAGTCCTCACTTTAAATGTTGAAAAACGCTGGCGTTCTAAATTTGTCAGCTGTGAATCAGTGGACCTTGAATCTGTCTAACTTTGAATGTAGACACTGAAGCAAGAGGACAAAGCAAGTATTCATACAAATGGATTTTATTGTAATAACTAAATATTCAAGGAAATAAGAGAGAAACCAATCACATAATATCTAATCTCTATCTAGTTTTCTAGTTTGTTTGAAACAATTAAAAAAATAAATACAGATAACAGCTAGCAAATGAAGAAAAAAATTGTATTATGTATAATCACAGCGAACTGGTAGATTAATCACAATTAGTTTTGAACACACACACCATAATTAATTGTGATTCATTGTGATTAATCCAAATAAATAGTCATTGCTGAATATGATTTGAAAACAGTAATTTAATTTTTCTTTTTGTTTGTTTTACCTTTCCAGGTCACACGATAGTCATCTGTGTCCAGGATAATTCATTACAGAACCAAGCATGACAGCGTCGACTAAATGGATAACGTGGCTTCTGAGAATTTGGAAATAAATCAAGAATGAACAAAAACACCACTCATGGACCTTCCTTTTGGAAAATGGATATAAGAAATCCAGGGATCGAAGATGACTCACCCTTCATGATTCCTGACTTTTTACTCTGGACAACAGTTCCTTTCACTGACTCTTTATGCATAACAAATCTCTGTTTGTATTATAGTTTTGGGAAAACTCCACCATGAAGTTAACTAGTAAATACAAGACTGGCCATGTTATCATGTGATGTGAAGTCTTTGTGCTTTTTTTTATTGTCACAAAGGATCCTGGGACTCCATGTCTGCTACATGTCTGTGTGGAATGTTCACTGGGATTAGAACCTTTTTTCATTCCTTTCAGCCTTAACGATCAGTTTCTTCTCATATTGATTCATAAACCATGAGTTGTTTGGCTTTCTTAGGTATCTTAGGACACTGAGGCTTCTGTTTTGACTGACAAAAAGCAACACTACAATCAAGAACACAGCCGTGAAAAAAATGTAAGTATATTTGACTGCAATTCACTAAGGAGCAACACAAATGACTTCTGGAAAATTATTTTACTCTTATTTGTTGTTTATAGAGCTTGGTGATAACCATTGTTTACAAATGTCAGTATTATCTCAATAAATTTAACTCTATAGATATAACTTCATGGAAAGATGTTTCTTTTAACTTAACACTGGTAACCCTAACCCCAAACCCTTATACCCAAACTAACTCTTAACACAATCTTTATTTTAATAATACTTTTTCATGTCCGATACCAAAACTGCCACTTTATCACATGTCGCTTAAAGTTAGGTTGAGCAATTTGGCTTAGGCATCAGATCGAATGGGCTAAGACTGTACCATAACTGTTGTAGCTAACATTAGCTCTAGCGTCTGCACCTGGATTGTTGTACCTAACATTAGCTGACTGCGAACCGTACTTTAATCATTGTCTTATATCCTGGTTGCCTCACAGCGTGAGTGGTGGTAATTGAGAAAGGTAGCCTACTGGTTAGTAGTAAGTAATCACACCCTACCCTAATGCAAAGACAAAGAAGTGATGGAAATACTTCATAATGTACTTCAAACAGGGGCAGGTTTTTATTAAATCCTATCACCGGAGTAGACAAGCAGTAATGTCTGAAGTAGAACCACCATTTTAAGGGCTCAGATTTCATATTTTGTAAGTCAATTTCTGTCAGTAATTGAAACTGCATTCTGCATTCACCACAGAATACTTTTTATACTAAACATAATTAATTAAGCAAAAACGGAGGAGGTTTTCTCCCAAAGACCAGCCACGAGGGAGAGAGACTGAAGGGAAGGAGAGAGTGAGTCTGCTACGCTTAGTGATCCAGGTTGCCTCTTGTTTGGATAGAAATCATTAAATTACAGTAATGACTAATTTCTCATTCGTGTTCGCAATTCGCCCGAGACCATCACGGATTTAATAAAGAGCTGGCGTTGAATTACAAATAGCGAGCAGCTGAGGAAAGGCTACGTGATTATACAAAGTAATTCAAAAGTGCATTAATAAAACAATACAGAAACATTGCTAAATCATTTAAGATAAAGGTCATTTGCATAATTCATTAAGATTTATCAGAGCAGCCAATCCACCACCGTGCTCTGAGGGACACAGTGAAACGACGTGAGGCCGATCTCCGGGAAAAAAACTCTTTTCTCTTCACAAACAATGATACAAATCTACCCTTGGATCAGAGAATTAACCTCTGTGGCTTTTACAGCCCCCGCCGTGTCGATGCACAATCCTTCAATCATTCACCTTTATGTAGGCTAATATTCTATTAATAATGAAAGATCTTTCATGCACACCTCCCCTGGGTTTTGTTCCTCTGCCATAGAAGACCTTCACAAAAGTTGAAAGTGAATGTATTCTGTGTTGGAAAACTGGGATGATGATCTGAGGGACGGCTGTTTGAAAATTCTGTGCACTGCTGTTCTTTTTGATATATATATATATTCACTGCAGGGAAATGTGTGGCGCATGACACACATGAAATTAGTTTGGTGGTCCTCTGCGTCACTCCCATACACCTTCACTGGAACAGTTTAACTTTTCCATTGTTTCTCCCCTATCAGGTCAAAGAGGCAGCTGAAACTTTTGTCTCCCCAGTGACTCCAGGTGTTATTTGGTCAGGGTAGTAAAGATGCAGCTGCAGATGCTGATAAGAACCCACAGATTTCCTCCGAGCAGGTGTGGTGCCATGATAGGCATTCCCATGAAAAGTATCCCTGCTGTACATTAATGAGGAAGAGGGTAATTTTTCATGCAGAATTGATTATAATGACACAACACCCTCTGTGGCGAGTCTTTAACTTCACTTTTGAGATATGCTCCGAGAATGTGGCATGTTGTATTGGACAAATGATTTTGGAGTTGCAGTTCCCAGGCAAGAGAAGAAGAGGAAGACCTTAGAGAAGACTTGTGGATGTTGTGAAAAAAGGCCATGGAGGACAATTATACTTTTACAACAATCAAACAAAATATTTAACCAAACGTGGGTAGAAACTTGTTGACAATACTGAGGTTTCCAAAAGGTGTAACTCTACCAGATCATTTCAGGGAACTGGAGTGCAGTCCTTAGCAGAGCTGGGTAGACTAGCCAAAAATTATACTCAAGTAAAAGTACTGTTACTTCTGAATAATATTACTCAAGTAGAAGTAAAAAGTAGTCATCCAAATAATTACTTGAGTAAGAGTAAAAAAGTACTTGAGTACTTGGAAAAACTGCTCAAGTACTGAGTAACTGTTGAGTAACATCTGATTTATGTTTTAATGAGCATTCACTTAAAAAAAAGACTGCTGTTTCGCAGTGATTGTAAACTGTTCATGTTTTCAACATGAGTTCAGGGGTGTCCCTCCTCATTTTCGTCTGCATTGTTAACCATTAATTCTACAATTTTTTGCTATCAAAGATAGTGCATATTGACCGCAGCCACTAACCTAACCCGTCCCGCCACTGATTAAGTATGGTCACGTGACTGAGCGTCAAGGGCTACGTTTTATTGGTTAAACACAGTCACACAATAGACCCTTGGGCGGAAGTCTCTCTCTGACAAAATAAAAGTAGAGATACTGGATCATGGATGAATAGAGAACTGGATACTGGATACAGCTTAATCCAGTGTCTCTGATGGAAGTAACGAGCTCAGTATAGCCTAGTGTATTGTTTCTTCATCATAAATCTACTCAAATAGAAGTAAAAAGTATAGTGATTTAAAACTACTCCTAGAAGTATTTTAAACTTACTCAAGTAAATGGAACAGAGTAAATGTAACTCGTTACTACTCACCACTGGTCCTTAGACCGGACAGAGAAGCAGCAGGTGGAGACCTGGTGTCAAAGGTCACCCTCCAGAATTCTACAGAGAACATGTTGAGAATTCTGTTCTTTTCATGTATATATATATATATTTCTAGTTTTTGACTTTCTCTCCCGTTGGGTCACACAAATAATAAAAAGTAGCAGCGACCGGTGCAGCTGTTGGTGTTACATACAGTATGTTACGTTACCATAAAGCAGCAGTAGACAAAGCCAGGACTCTTTAAACTCACAATTACTGTGTGAAAACTGATGATAATTATTACAGGATAATTATTCCATTTTGTCTGCTCTGGTCTGATATATAACCATCACGTTCCTCCCGGAAGAGCTGATCAGACTTCATTCACTGTTTGATGACTTGGCTTTTGGTGTTGAGTAACAAAAACCATGAACAACAAAATAACACAGAGAAAATGAAAAGGTGCAAATCACAAGTACTGCTGTTTTTACTTGTCATCTTAATAAGATAATTATTTAATTGTATATTTTCTTCAAAAACAGAAAATATTTATTGTTAAATAAAGACAGGTTTGTACCTCGTAGGCAGAGTGAAAACAAAGGTCTCCGTTTTGCAAACACCATCTGGTTCGTCAGTGGATTTACAAAATTAGACTTTCTCACGGTGCGAGCTGTCAGGCAGTTTAGAAACTGCTGGCTCTAAAAACACATTGGTGAGTAGCAAAAGAGCACAGAACGAAAACAGCATTTATAAAGTCTAAGTATGTGTTGTGACTGTGTATTCACCTTATTTATGTATTTATTTATTGTCAGAGGTGATGCAGAGTTTGATGTCATACCTGATGATCGTGTGTCGTTCTTGTCAACAACCAGCTGTTTATCTTGAAGTGAATTGTGCCACTCTCTTGGCTTGCACCCCTGTGACCTGGTGTATAATGGGATTATTCTGCTGGAGGCAGCAGGAAGATGCGTTGAATTCTAACAACAACGTATTCCTTGTAGTACACATCTCCTCCTTTTCCTGTCTGTGTTTGTCTGGGCTCTCAGTCATGGCCTGTTGTTTATTTAAATAAAAGAATTGCTTAAGAAAAGAAGTGAATATCATGTTAATATACAGTAAATATATATATATATATGTATGTATATATATATATATATATATATATA
>NC_024317.1:15235691-15254938 GCF_000523025.1 Cynoglossus semilaevis
AGCAGTGGTGGGTAGTAACAAGTTACATTTACTCTGTTACATTTACTTGAGTACGTTTTTCAAAATGAAATACTTATAGGAGTAGTTTTAAATCACTATACTTTTTACTTTTACTTGAGTAGATTTATAAAGTAGAAACAGTACTCTTACTCTGCTACATTAGGCTATACTGAGCTCGTTACTTTTATCAGAAATACTGGATAAAGCTTTAGGTATCCAGTAACTCAGTTTCTCTATTCGTCCATGATCCAGTATCTCTACTTTTATTTTCTCAGAGAGAGATTTGCACTTAAGGCTCTACCGTGTGACGAAGACGAGGAGGCACACCCTTGGCCTCATATTGAAAACATGTTCAGTTTACAGTGCGAAACAGCAGTCTTTTTTTTTTAAGTGAATGTTCATTAGAAAATAAATCAGATGTTACTCAACAGTTACTCAGTACTTGAGTAGTGTTTTCAGCAAGTTCTTTTTCACTCTTACTCAAGTAATTATTTGGATGACTACTTTTTATTATCTACTTGAGTAATATTTTGAAGTAACAGTACTTTTACTTGAGTACATTTTTTGGCTACTCTACCCACCTCTGCACAATAGTCCCTCTGCTCTTATGCTAAATATTTAGCACAGTTTCAGTAATAAGATTTCAAATGGAGCTAGAAAAGGAAGGTGGAGGTGTCTGAAGTCCTGACCTGCACAACTCAATGTTGTTTCAGCTCATCATGCAGATTTTTTTTTTATGTACAGAGAATCAGGGGGAAAAAAAACCTGCTCAGCAAATCTGCAACAACGCAGTACCCTATAGATATCAGTGTCCAAGCTGTTGACATGACATTAGTGCTGGCTCACACCTCATCAGAGACACTGGCTGCTCCCACACTGCATTATCGCAACGTTCCCAGGTCGGTGAAATGTCCTGCTGTACAGTAATATGAAAAGGGAAATGAAACACCTACAAGAAAAAGGAGAAGCAGTAAAATGGTGGTGTTGGTGAGAAGGTGTCCTTTAGTGTAAAGAGAAGTTACTTTGACGGTTAAAAATGGTTTCATTTTATTGCAAACCATAAACGGGTTAATAGGAGTCAGGTTCACAGTAGCATAAACATAATTAAATAAATAAAAGAATCTGATGAGTTCTTGTCTTTTTGTCCTTGACCCCATTCTGTATATGTATCCCATCCATTATTTCCCAATTGTGTGTACTCCTCTTTACTCTTACAGTACTGAATAGGTTACAGTACACTAACAGAGGAGTAACTACCTTGTTATATACACACACACGGATGTGGGTGCTGGTGATGCATGGCTCACTCAAGAGCTGAAACTACAACAGTGAGCCAAAGAGTAATTTAAGCTCCATGGCCCATGAGGTGCAGGGGAACTTCCTCCAACAGATGTTCCTGACTAATTATCTATTGTTGCACAAATCCCACAATCCCTCAGTTCCTCTGTTGTCTACCAGAGGGAGCTTGGTCATCCCTGTTTCATATCCTTGGCTTGGTCTTCATTTACCTGGGGCACTCTGTTCCATCTGTGAAAAAAAAAACTCTGCAGGGACTCACAGTAACTCACTGGCAACACGCTACACCATCAACACATCTTTAGCCGACACTTTCAAGTACAAACACATCTCTTCCCTATCGTTTAAGATCAACAGGAAATTATTTTTAAAGTGCAACAGTCTACAGCTGTGATGCTAACATGTCATCTGCAGAGATGAAACTGTTATAGCGCCGTGTGTCTGCTACAACTGTGTAACAGAAAACAGATCTTTCCATGTTTTTCTGAGCAAAAAATATAAGTGGAGTAATTTTTAAATGCAAGTCCATGTAAATTTGAGAGCGTCAATCATTCATTTTAAATATAATTGGATGTCCACTGTGCCATTGTTGGCAACATTTAGTCATATTGATCTAAAGCTGCTTGCAAAGTTGGTTTTTATTCAGTCAAATTTAAATTCTATATTTAATTTTCTTTGGGTTAAAACAGTAGCAGAGATAATTTGAATTGCACTGACGCAACTGCGTAAATATTTGTCTTTTTTTTTTTAAAGGAAATGTTCTGACCACCTGCAAAGAAAGGAAAAATGCAGAGAGGGGGCAGCACCACTCTAGGTTGAAGAATATATTTTTAGTTTTTTCTTGCATTCATCATGTTAAAAAATAAGTGGACTGAAATTTCCTGCACTTGATGATGAGCACACAGGCACATTTAATCCACATGAATAATTTACCATCAGAGTGTTTACAATTTGAAGCACACTTACAAACACGGCCTGAATATTTCAGCAAGCACGAACGGAGAACGTAGGCAGGGTTTTAGCTCGGTAACATGAACAGACAGGGTATCTCTGCATGTGTCAGCTGTCTAAAAGTCATCACACTTTACTGGCATCCCCCAGTTGGACTAATGGAAGAGCTGTCTGAGACAACACGGAGAACTCCTGCAGTACTTTGCTTGAGTCCGACCAGAACGAAGCAGAACTGGAATGTATTAAGATATGCTTGGCTGCCTTTTGCAGTCCTGTCAGTGTGGGCAGGTTGTCGGCGCTGCACAGATCAGAGAGACACGGGAAGGTCATCGCTGCTGGGAAAAAGAAGGCAGCGGAAACATTGCCCTGACAAGATGTGGAGTGACTGCTGCAACCTGAGGCTTGTGTTTTAGATTAATATACACTGGCCACTTGAAAAGGTTAGGGCAAGTGGGGTGTAAAGGGGGACTTACAGGGTGTTGAGACCAATTTCACATCTTTAAAAAATAGAATCTTGTGACATTCCTTATGAGCTTTTTACATTTTTTCCAAAACCACATCTCTGATGGAAAAGTATGGTTTTCATTTATTTAAAGAGCTTTGTCCAGGCTCACTTCTTTTTCCAAATAAAAAGGTTCCATTTATGATACATAAATATGTAACCATTACATTCTTGCATTTTATCTCGCCAGTTAACTCACAGTACCTGTTGATTAAAGAGTATATTTATAGAAGCATTTGTAATGTTTTTCTAGTTTTTGCAACAAAGCTGAAGCCCTTGTTAAAGTTGTGAAAGACAACACATGAAAAAGAACAAAATATCAGCAGCCTGAGGCTCTCATCATCATCACTATTTTTTAATCTCTTGGTAAGTGATTTGATATCGTGGGCGTGGTTACATGAAAATAAAATAATTTTCATTTCAAACTGACAAGATTATAGGACAATGACTAACTTAGAGATCAGGATTTATTTAAGGATAAACTGATCACTTCACCCTGTTTATCTGCACTAATATATATGGGCAGAACCACAGTGCCTGAAGGTCTACACGGAGTTTTCTCCAAGTCTCAGTTGGTTTTGATTTTATTTCAACACAGAAACATTCCCAGTCACTCTCACTACCTCCTACTTTCTCCTTAATTTATTTATCCTTTGAGCTGATGTGCATGCCTGTGTTTATTTCTCATTTGATAAAAAATAGGTCCAGTTTCTCAGAACAAAAACAGCCTTAGGAGCACACCTGATTATTTGGATGATTTTGGTTTTTTAGCCACATTTGATTTCCCATCAGACCCACAAAACGTCCATACATTTCTGTTCCCTTCGGTTACTCATTAAATTTGCAGTCACACATAAAAGACAGTGAGCAGAGCTATCACACACGGCGTTGGTTAGCATTATTTTTCCATAAAAAGAAAACAAAGCGGAGCAGATGTTACATCAGGGATCGATGACAGAGTAGGTTTGTGTTTGTGTGAGAATATGAATAAATCATCAGTTCTGTTCTTTGAAAATAAGCAAGCGATGATGATGCGTGTGATTATCCAATATTTCTTTAAGGGAGTGTGTTTGTGTGTGTGTGTGTGTGTGCGTGTGTTTGTTTGGACGTATTTTTCAAACAACACCTGCGTTTGCAGGCACAGTTTTTAATGTTTGGTGTTATTTTGAGGTTTAAGACCGGGATTGATGTTAGGATTACAATTCTACTGCTATGAATCAGGATGAAGCAAATATTTGGATGTTACTTTCCATTACAGAGACCTTAAAAGAAAGTGTCCCAACAATGTACAAAAACCAGTCTTTCTCTGTGTGTGTGTTCCTACATGCACTCTAAATATTCACTCCTTTATTGCAGCTTTAGACAGAATAGTAAAAACACTGAACCTGCAACATCAGGAAATGCACGACTATTGTTTGTACAAAGATATAAATTATTCAAACAACCTGACGCAATAAAATATGTTTCAGATAAAGACTAAAGTCTAGAATCTTCTATTGGAATGATCTTTAAATAAGAAATGTTAAACCCAATGAGACGATGTTTCTAATTATTTAGGAATGATCTTTAAATAAGAAATGTTAAGCCCAATGAGACAATGTTTATTATTATTTTTCATTTTGAACATTGAAACTCTTTAAAATTTCCTTTTTCATTAAAAAATAATTTTGTGTAAAAACCTATTTCTTCCTTAACTGTGTCTGTAGTGTCCAGATTTCTAGAATCAAACAGAAGACCTAGAACCGAGGCAGAAGCTCGGGTCTCTTGGTTCACATTGTGCAGGAATGTGAACATGTAATTACAAAAAAAGAAAAAGGACCTGTTTTTGTGAGGATGACACATATTTTGCTGCGTAACAGAAGGCTTGGTTGGCCCAACACAGCAGGACCTCACACTCATTAAGCCAAAGTTTTGGCATTCTTGTCTTTGTTCTGCGTTCAGTGGCATACTGTAGATTTTTTTATTATTATTCCATCCATCCATCCATTCATTTTCATCTGCTTATCCGTTACCGGGTCGCGGGGGCAGCAGTCGCCACACAAATCACACTACCAACCCCCCTCCTGCAGGTGTATTATTATTCTAAAAATTAAAATTGGAATCTTAAACTGTGCATTTTTGCAATTGTTATTTAACATTTACTAACAATTTCTTAATCTGAATCAGATTAGTTATAAATGACCAAATTATATTTATTATATACGTGTGCGTTACCAACAATAATACATGAAGTAGACTTAAAAATGTTTTTTAAAAAGTGTGTAATTTAATTCTAATTACACCCACTAAAGATAACAAGTTCTCAGCCCAACAAATATCACTATTAATTTATAAAATTAAAAAAGCAATTGATTGATGATTTATTTTATTAATCCACGTGTTTTGTGACATTTGCCTCTATGTATTTACCCCTGGAAAATTATTGATATTAATGATGGAAGCAATGAGATAAAAAAACACATATTAGATGGAAATCAATAAACTTGAATTATTTATGAAGAAGAACCTTTTTGGTCAGAACAACCAGGCAAATGATATTTGACCTCTATTAGCCAAAGTCTGGTTTTTAACATTCTTCTCTGAACTCGACATTTCTGAGAATTTGAGAAAGTTTTTAACATTCTTCTCTGAACTCGACATTTCTGAGAATTTTCAAATTGTCATATATAACAGTAGCTATCACATAATAAGAAAGCCTTGAAAACAGTAATCATTGAAAAAGATAGAAAGAAGTAAAGGAATCTTGCTGGAAGAACCTCTGAGGGGATGGAGACACCGCAATTATAGAAACTATCGACTTGTGTTTCCCGAGGTTTGATCAATTGCAGTGAAATAATGACATCTGTGTGTTGTTTTGACCCATTCACACTAAAAGCAATTTATTTTGTGTGACAGGAGCCTTGCAGTGGGGACACCTCGGCTGATGTGTCCCTGAGATCAGACAGAGGAGAGATCTGAGCAGGAGACGCACTAGAGGACAAGTGGGGGACGGGGTGGGAGTGGGCTAGTTTACACCAGGCTGCCCCAAAACATTTCTGCAGCAGTCAGCCACTCAGGTGACTCTCTCCACAACAACGATCTGTTTCTTACAGTCTTATAAGAATATAAGGAGACCGACTGAGACACGTGACTGTAGGAGACAGAGGAAAACCAGGAGTGTTATAACATGAACAGCGACTGAGACACGTGACTGTAGGAGACAAAGGAAAACCAGGAGTGTTATTTAATGAGTTCCACATCCACGTTTTACTTTGGCATATAAAACCACATATATCAATATATAGTGCTTACATGATGTCATTAATTGTTAAAGCCACTACAGCGATGTGCTAAGTCTTTTTATTTGCCCTAGTACATTTTGTATTTACAATAGCCCCCGGGTGAAGTCAAGTGTGCTGAACTGCACCTTTTCTAGCAGTAAAATATTTGCCTTAGGCTGCATTTAATGTGGTGGATTATAGCTTTAGGCTAATGTTGAAGTGAAGCGTTATCCATTAGATTAGAGCTGATGTATTCTAGCTGTGATGTGATTCTGCCTCACTTTCAGTTGTGTATAACAACTGGTGATCACAGTTCTTCACACCTTTTCATTATAACATCCGCTGAGCCCTTCAAGATGAGAAACAGCAGGTGTGTGACAATGTTGTGAGAAAAAATCAGGAGTCAGTTTTTAATGTATTGTGTATGTGATCAAAGAAACAAGCGTTATAAAGAAAAATGTATCATGGGGTTTTGAAAGAGTTCCAGAACCAGAAGAAGGTACAGTTGGAAACAGGCTGCACTGTTAATTCCACTGCTGTCTACTTGTATCTGAGAGCTTATCAGTCTGAGACAGGGAACACTCTGTTGTCTTGCCGAGTGGCTTCAATAAACCAAGTAGGACTTCCACTGCAGCAGAACTGGGGAAGTACATGTGTGGTAGAAGTATGCAGACAGCAAAATACTGAGACAGTACTACTCTGAGCTTTTTACTCCTCTCACTAAGCTTGGTGCCTTTAGAGAAGGAAAAGGAGTTTTTGGAGAAGCTATATCGGAGGAAGAACCGACAACGTTTCTTACAAATATTACAAAATTTACTAATATCGGGCCGATATTATCAGACATCCCTACGTTGCATATACCGTATGCTACTGAATGTGGACATCTGATGAGTGGACCAACTACAGCGGATGATCATATTGTTTGTATATATTTCTCTCGTTAAATTATGGCCCTTAATATCTTGAGTAGTAAGCTGCTTGTTTTGGAAGATACTCCATGTCATTGGAACTGTTATTGAAAATAAGTGACTCATCGTGCTTTGTACTCATTGTACTCAAGTGCATTCAAATGGTAATGTCTGTCCTCCGTGTATTTTTTTCTCAGTAGGATCATTAAACATTAGTGCCAAATTTGTAATGAAATGAAGTCCAATTACACTCCAGACAACATTTCCTTACATTTTAAACTAAATCTCTATTTATCAAAGATCTAGAATTTAGAAATGGTTCATTTCGACCTCATCATCCCCTGGTGCTTCTGAATGCCGTCACTGCAGCACATCAATGGATCGATTGGTTTAGTGACGAGGACTAACATCGTTGCTCCTCTGTATATGTACAATGTCAGACAACAAAGCTAACTGTTCTTCCTCGTCTCTTCTTCATGACAGCTGAAACCTGACAAATGATCAGAAACTATAATGTTGATTAAAATGTTTCTGTTACGACAAAACCTATGGGCTCATTATTGAGACTTGTTTAAAACAATCAATTAGCCAATAATATAAAACCACAGTCAAATTATAGAGGTCATATCAAAAACAGTCTGGGTTAGATTGAGTTATTTATCCAAAACATCAAATGTAATTTAAAACCACAGAATTCATTTTGCCCACAATAACTGAATGGAAATTTAACAGTGGGGGGGGGGGTTGTGTCATTAACAGTGCAATTGGTAATTTATATGCACTGTGTTGAGCTTTTAAACATCTACATGTATGAATATTCATTAGCGATGCCACTTAATTCATGGAGCGAGGCCTCTGCACAAAGGTGAATGAGACACTGAACCCTCTAACCATCCATCATTATGCCTGCTGGAGGTCCGCTTTGTGTGTGTATGTGTGTATGTGTGCATGCGCATGAAACAGTTACCCTTCTCTCAATCCTTTCTCCTCCCCACCACAGCCATCGGCACCTCCTCCTCCTCCTCCTCCTTTGGATCCTTGTGAATAACACCTCTGCCATCTAGGTTTTGCCCAGAGGACAGCCACACTCTGTTGGGTCCAGGGTGCGTCCAGACCTGCCCCCTCCCATACACTACCATTAATCCACTCCTCCTGCAGACAAAATCCATCTCCCCTCGCCACCTGTTTGACAGGGAGTAAAAACAGGGGTGAGATCGCAGGACGCAGATCAATCCCTTCGATCCTCCTCTCCGTGTCACTACAGCTTAATCAACCAGCAGTCGGTGCTGTGGATGTTGATGTTGTCGTGGGAATCGACACGGCTCAAGTCAATCAAAATAGACGAGCTAATTTGTAGTGAAGCAAAGACAAACTAAATAGCTGTTGTCAGGAAGCAGGTGGAACCCAAGGGTTAGTTAGAGAATCTAGAACCAGGCAGGAACAAACAGGAACGCAGGAGCAAAACACAACGCATGGACACGAACAAAGAACAACGTGGCAAGAAACAATGTGTACTGAACAATGAGCTGGCGAGGGAGAGAGGATTATATACACAATGTATATACCCAGGTCACCAGGTGACAGGAGTGAGACTAATGATCAGGTGACCACAGGTGAGGGTGATGACACTGATGAACTCAGGCAGGGAGACGGACTGACCTGACAACAGCCAGACTGTTTAGCAGGTTGACAAGGAGAGAATCAGACCAGAATCAGTGTCGGGATTGAAAGTTGAAGCTCCACAAAATAATTGATTTAAATGCACACGCACACACAATACATACATATATTTTAGGCGTTGAACAACTTCTGACTTTTTCTAAAGATGACTGTAAGGCAAAAAATGTTGAGATGATATTGAGTGACTTCACTGGTCATCTTTAGGTCATTAAAAAAATTACATAACCATGTGATTGACAATGGGTCAATTGTGAAGCAGTTTAATCAGCTGGTCCACAATGCAGTTGTTAAACCTCTATTATATAGACACATACTTGCTGCAGATCAATGATCTCTGGGTATTTTTGAGAATTATAATAATTACTACCCTAAACTAAAGCAGCACTCGTCACTGTGGCAACAGTTCGTTTTTTTTAGGAATAGCTGCAGTCTGTGACTGTCACGAGCAATACATATTTATATTTTATATATTTTATCGCCACTGCATTCTTGAGATAACAAAAAGTCACCATGATATTTAGTTCTTATCCTTTTCCAATTCAATTTCATCCTTTATTGTATTTTTTTAATCTGATTTACATTTTAATTGATATTCTAACAGTTATTAACCTCTTTAACTGCATTAAAAATGTAAGCAGAAAAATATCTTTATCTTTAGGGAAATGATAGCACAGGCCGCACACATTGCAGCACAAATTGTCTTCAACATCTTAAAACCCTGAGGACCATTAGTCCAGAAGAAGAAGCAGCGGTCCTGCTGCTCAATTTAAAACAGAGAGAAGCAGCTGCAGCTGAGGACGGACTCTGCACAGTTCTCAGCCCAGGCTGTGGGCTTGAAAATAGAGGCTTTTTTTTCTCTGAGAGATAGAAGGGGCGCATTTAAAATGCACAAAACCTCCAGTCTACAAGTGTGTTCTAGCACTTTACTGGAGAATGGAGAGGCTGAAAGGCATGTGTTTGCCCCGTCATCCCTGCACTGATGTAACATGGCTGAAGAAGCTGCTGTAGTGGGGAGCGTGTCTGTGTTTGACCCCAGAGGTGAAAAGAAAGAGCAAAAAAACCAAAAAACAAACAAAAAAACAACCAATAAAAATGTAGAGAATCAAAATCTCTACACTCAGAATTTATTTTGCAGATTTGTAACCACTGGTAACTGATGTTGTCAGTCTACATGCTGAGGTGTGTAGGACATTATCTTAAGTTATTTTTCTATTTTGCTGCACACCAACACTGCTGTGAAAACATCAGCCCACAGGTGTACCATAATGCAGGTGATGAACATGAGGCATTAAGTGAAGTCAGTGCACCAAAAGGTTTACGAAAAAGTAATGGGAGGTGAAAGCAACAATACTTTCCTTTTTTTTCTGTTAAAATGTGTTGACTTTATAGTAGAACTGTTATTTTGATGTGAGTTTTTACTTATGTAATAAACAGATGGAAAGTACACAGATATACAGTAAATGACTAAATAAATATTTCTGTTGTTTAAGTTTCTGTATGTCTAGCCATTACATCAGTCCTGAAACAAAATTGATTCTATTCAGTGATGAGTGTTTTTCTCACCACCACTTGACTTAAACTATAATTATAACGTTCTTATTTTCACACATATAAGGAGAAGATTAAATACACCCAATGACAGCCATGTGGTCTTTATTTCACAGTTCAGTTTATTAATACGAGGCACATCACATGGAAAGAGATGTGAAGGATTTTACAGCTCACATTAGATGAAGTGAGAAAACTGGGTAGTAATATTATGGGGTACGAAAAAGAAACTGAAGAATTTTGTTTGGAGCAAAGTCATAAGATATTAAAGGTGTTTCCTGTGAGCGGTGTGGAACAGTTTGAATTTACATAAAGAATTCTCCTAAGTTTGTCAGTGGAAACAAAGGTCAAAACTTTAAACATGTAGAACGGAGAGCCACACTACCTGGTGCCGTACCTTCAGAGAACATCATGCCCAGCTGTCAGATGAAGTATTAACACTGCAGTCTTTTCTTCATCCTCTAACTGGCAGATCATTACTGTATTTCACTGGAGAGGATAAAAAAGAATGACTTATCAAGCCTTTAATGGCTGCACTTGTCTTGTTTAAGGTGGGACAGACTTGTTGGAGTCGGTGATAAAAGATGTGATTGCTCCAGTAAATAAAAAGCACTAAATGCCCAAGGAGCAGAGTTAAATAATTGAACCAATAAGTTAGCCTGTAGTTTCCTCTTTCACTCATTTATAAGCACGCCCCCCGCCCTCCAGGGCCCCTCCTCTCTTTAATTTCACCAACCCCTGTTTTAATCAAATGTCTTTTTTTCCACACAGCAACTTTGTATACAGTCTAAGTCACTTTTTTCAATGAGGGCTGCACGTGTGTGAAGCATCAATTACTGGATGAAAGATGACTGTGTACTGTACAGATCTCATTCACTGCCATGTTAAACAGAACAACCTGCAAAAGAGCATAATAAACTCTGCTCATTCCATTGATAATAAAATAAATAAAAGGCCACATGCATATATGCAGTATTACTGTGGAATGAGGTGAAAACAACGGTGGCAAAAAGAAGCATGAACCCTCACCCCTGCACAGTGCCACACACACAAAAAGACAAACGGTAAAAAAAATGTGACTTTAAGAGTTATTACTCCAGTCTGCAAGTTGCAAGAAGGAACAAAAAGTTTCTGATGAAAACAAAAAATATATTAAGGTATATTGCAAATTCAAACTTTCAGGAAGATAAGATTTTTTTCTTCTTTTTTTCTTCATCCATGTTGGAGGTGTACAGCTCCCCACAGCAGCAGGACCTTCACTATGTTTAGCTGATGTAGCCAGCCATTATTCTACTGATTAAATACACACACAGGGGTTCAGGAAGGAGGGGAATTTTTTAGAGCTTCCTCGGCTCAACAACAAAGCCAGGGCAGGATTCAAACCTGCTCCTCTGACAGTCCTTGTACAAACAGGGTTGAAATATTCTCCTGTAGATTTCTTATCTAGAATAATTAGATAATTTCTTGACATGTCAAAAATATGGAATATTGTTAGAATCAGGTATAAATGCCTGGATGTTTCATTGGATCCATTTGGTCCAACAACATGCTGACACAAGCAAACTACCCAGGTGACAACTCCCAGGTACTGATGAGGACACAAACATCCCATAAACCTTTGTTTTCATACAGAGCCTATAGATTAGAACATTAGCCTGCCTCTCTGTACTGCCTCTCTCCTAATGGAGGAGCCACCGTGTTGGTTCTCAGGGCAGCAGCTGCAGCAGCAGCAACTGTGACCCCCAGTCATGGAGTGAGGGAGTCTGGCTGCCTGTGGAGAATACTGATCAACCTCCTACATGTCCTGAACTCTGCCCTCTCTGCTTATTACCTCTCACATTTCCTAACTCACAGGTTAGCGCTGATGCAGAACGCACCTGCTGTTCCCTCCTCCAGTTACAGTAGAGCCAAATAAAATGACTATCGCAATACTGTACATGGGATGTAATCTGTGGATGGTGGTAAATACAATACAAACAAATGTTGTTTTATTACCCCCCTCCAAAAAAGACATTTTGATGTCTATTTTGGTGTATTTTTAACCTCATATAAACCAGTATATATATCTTTTGAACATTTATTGATGGACTGCTGATTGTACACTGCACAGCATCATTTCCTTGAAATACTGTAGGACCAGTACAGTGGAATGGCATTGGGAATGAAGATCAAAATACCTGTATCTTCTCTCTCTCTCTCTGGCTGTGTGGGTGCGAACACAGGCTTCCATGCACTGGAGTGTGGATTAAAACGTTGGAGTCATGTGATTGGACAGAAAGTGATTGCACCTGAGTTTCATCACCAGGTGAAAGCAGTTATTTTTAAATGCTGCAGCTCAGAGCTGTGACACTCTTCCTCACTGTGTGTGTGTGTGTGTTCAAATGCTTGTTCAGCTCTGCTTGTGTTGTTTAATTAAAGCTTGACAATGTTATCTGCGTGACTTGAAACTGGGATTTTTCTGATTTTTTGTATTTGTCTATGAAACTTTTTTTCCCCCATTTTGATCTTTGACCTTGGCATTTGTGTATTTACACATACTACATCAGTGAAAACAACAATGTAGAAATAGTCTCAGTTTGGTGTAGCTGCTGAATGCAATGGGGCGTTGCCTGTAAAGGACTTTGTGTCCTTTTATAATTTATGCCATGATGAATAAAAAAGTAAGTCGACAAGAAGCAAACACATACTTTCACAGTTGAATGCAGGGAAACAGTTTTAAAATGTTACAACTCAAAGTGATTTGAAGCTAAATTAAATTTAAAAAGTTTACTCACTCAGTGTTTCTTTATTGGACTTTTTTGGGTTTTTTTTTGTTTACTAAGTCTGAATTTGTCTCAGGGCTGTGGGGAGCTTCTGACCTGATGAGTGAAAGAGCATCAACATTTAATATCACTCATGTTTTTGTGACTGTGAGTTGAACATTTCCTGATTGGCTGAGCTCTTCTGCATCATCATTTCCCTGTAGCTCAGTCTCTGTTTGTTAAGCATTAGGCTAACACAGCATCTGTGCTGCTGTGCAGTGAACTTCTGCTACAACACTGTCTCTTCAGGAAATTATGCATCAGTAGAATGGAGGTCTGCTGCTGAGCTTGTCATTAATCTGCATTCACATGAAAAGTGATGGTGATGTGAAGAGCAGCGTTGATAAACCTGTGGAGGTGGATTCACCCCTGGCTGCAATTGTCCAGCTCCACAAAGCCCTCGAGATCATTATTCTGCTCTGTCACAGTGGATTGAAGGCCTTTGTAATGAATAATTATAGTATAGGCCATGCAAACTGTGGAATACAAAGCACCGAGGGCTCGGTGGGGGAGGTGGGTGGAAGGGGCAAGTGTCGACAAAACAGGTGTTTGCCATGAATTATACGTTTGGAGAAATGCTACCAGGTTTTCGGGGAAAGCATTTTATATCTTCTCGTGTTTGCCTGAGTTAAAAGTCACAAGAGGCGCCAAGACACATCTGGTGGTAAATCACCTTATTTTTATTTGTGAAAAGTTTTAAATATAATCTTTTGTACACTGTTAAGTCAGGCAGTGTGAGTTAAAACATCGATTTAACAATTTAGTTTTTTAAAATTATTTTTATTGTTAAAGTGTGTAAACACTGACTCTGACTTCACATTACAGACCAACAATGGGTCACATAATGAGTGTTGATTAATACTGGCTTGGGATAGGCTTCATCACGCTTCTTAACCAATGAGAGCATTTGTGGTAGGGCTATGGCTGCTGCAGCTCTCACATGAACCGGAGCAGAAAATAGCCTAAACAGTAATATGGAGACAGTTGCTAGTATTTTCACTATTTTCTTTCTCTTCCAGACGGCTGAACCAGAGTTGGATTTTATTTTCATTGAATTAAGTGTGAACTCTGTAGATGCCAGCATGTCACCATGTAAAGTCTTTTTCAATACAAATGTTACTGTTCTGTTGTACCTCCCTTCTCAGAAGTATGTTCAAGACACTACTATATTCAGTTTAAATCGTTGCTCAGAACCAGTTTCAACATTTGCAGTTGAGTTTTTCACAGCTAAGTAAAAAAAAAACTAAAGTAAGAAAAGTAGAGTAAAATATGCTTGCTGGTAAAAATAATGGCATTTTTGAGAGATAGCATTTGCAACAAACTCCAAATTCTAGAATAAATAAATGGAGTTTACCATGTTTATGCATTAAAACTCCAATCATATTTAGGTGTCAAGTCTTCCCCTGATGGACATTAAAGGACGGGTCACATTGAACCTTAGGTTAGTTTATGTAGTGAACTGAATCTTCTCGGGCCCTGATTCAAATCAGTATTTATTTTCTTCATCAGTTTTTCGACTCCTTTCAGCCTGTCACATGTGACAGATTTCCAGATTTGATGGATTTTCTGCTCAGATTATAGATGGCCTGACAATCACGGCAAATCTGGTCGGACTCCTGCATTGATTGGTTAAAAAAAAAAATCCATATATGGTTTAAATGCCCCAGTGAGTCAGCCCTGTTTACCCAGGTGTCCTTGAGTGCATGGTCACACCTTGGTCACTGTACACAGTAAACCCACACAAACTGCAGCCCTCTGGTGTTGTGCTTGAAGCTACGCTCCCTTGTGTTGTGGGTCACAGAGGTGGAGGCAACAAACCATGAAGCGGTGACTTCCAAGCCAACCCTTCTGCTGCCCCCACCCCTGACATCTCCCTCTGGTCATAACAATAAACCAAAGGGCATGCAGGCCAACCTGTCCTGTGAGATTACCCAGTGTACCCACTCTATATTCTGACCACTCTCTGTCGCTCTCCACACGGGTGAAGAAGTGGCGGGTACTTGACAAACAGCAAGGATGTCAGTGGTTTGATTCCCAGTGGTAACTACTGGGGATGGCTTGTTACAGCTTCTTCATGTCCAATACCAATACTGCAACTTGGAGCAACCGCCAACACCGATATCTTCTTTTCTCCTCCAGCAGGCTTCCGTCGTGGAGGTGATAGTGTCCCTGCTTATGTCATGTCATGCAAAGTTAAGTTGAGCATTTGGGCCTAGGTATTACATTGGACAGGATGAGTATCAGATGGAGCCATCCCTAGGAACTACATGAGCTGTTTGTGAACTGTGAGTACACGAGTTTCCTTCAGGTGTGGTAGTCTCCTCCGACAGCCCTCCAAAATGTAGATGTAGCTAATAGTTCACTCTGAGTTGACAATAAGGGTCATAACAAATGGAATTGATTGACTGTAATTGACTAGAAGATTAATTGTCAATTAGACATACTAGAAGAGCTGCACATTGTGAGAGTGGTTGATGCTTCTGCCTTACAGCTAGAAGGTCACTAGTTTGAGCTCAGTGGCTAATGATGAGATTTTTGTATTCCATGTGCCTTGTGACAGCACAAAATAAGAAGAAAAAAGACGATCAAATTCATTAGAAGAGATATAAAAAGACGTCTTTTTTGTACAGTTGGTGACCTAGGCAACAGCATGAGTTTCAAACTTTGTGTGCGCTGAGGAGCAGAGGGAGGGGATCACACACCGGCAGCGGGGCCAGAACCTCTCTGTTGGCCCGGGACAAATGATCTCCCCTGCGGTTGAGCAGGTGGCTGATGGTGAAGTAAGCAGAAGTGGGACGCGGGGCTGCTAATTAGGTGGAGCAAGAGGCTTACGGTGCAAAACAGAGAGATAAATGAAAATCCTGTTTAGGAGAAAGCTGATATTAACATGGTACACACATTACAGCTGCTCCATTTAATACAGTGAGGGATTAGTGTATATCAGCAGGTGGAGCAGGTCTGATGTGAGAGAGAAGATACTGCTGAAAAGTCAAGATTTTAACATTAGTATAACGTAGGTTTAAATAGTCATAATTCTACTCTTTATCATGGGTTGAACTTTGTCTCGTCAGAGGACTGATAACAAGTTCCCATTACATTTACATACATTTATTTATATACTTGTTTGTTTTTACAAATTACAAAATAATACTGAAAGGACAACAGTCGGGTGAAAACAGAGCCATTCTGTATGTCAGATAAAAAAATAAAATATCTACATGTAGTTTGACATTTTTACCAAATGTGTTCCTGACTAAATCAAAGCGTCCCCAGCACAGGAGCATCCCTCAGATGACAGAAAATGCAGAGCCACTCTTCTGAAGGATAAACTCCATGAAATTATTTTTGCATTTCACAAAATGTGCAACAGCATATACATCAGATACCAGATGAGCTGCAGGGCTGTTCCCAGAGCAGGTGTACTAATACAAGGCTTGAAAATAAACACTTTCTTTTTATTTACCATTAACATGGTGTAAATCTTACAGTATGCTGTACATACAGAGGTTTTCAGGATGTCACCTCCAGCATCACCTTGGGCTGCGAACACGTGACGCCAAGCACGTATATAAGGTAAGCGACTCAATATCATAATATTGCTAACTGAAAAAATATATTTATCACAAATTCTGGTTTCAACCCTGTAGCTGGAATAGCTATAAATTAAGTCAAAAGTAAAAAGTCCAAACCATGAAAGTTCTCCTTCATACAAAGTATAAAACACAGAGCATACAAAGAATAAAGAACTACTTGTTCTGAACTGTAATAACAGTATAACACACACACATACAAACATCAGATGGAAAATGTTGGAAACTTTACATACCAGCTAACTAAAAAGTTTTTTTACAAATATCCTTTGTCTTTAACCTATGATATTTGTTCCTTCAGAGAGAGTAAAACCTCCACTGCTGTAACTGTAGCACTCTGTAACTCTCATATTGCATTACTCTTTGCTGCTTATTAATTCTCAGGCATACTGTAATTTTACAGCGTGCTGAGCTTCACTTGCTGCGAGTTCACATTGTTATTTCTGACTTTATTCCCCGCACTGATTTGACAGCTTTACTGTCAAATCCTCCCACGGAAAACTCTACAGCAGACCGCCGCCACACTTTTATGGTCAGGATTCATAATTATGTCGGCTTTAATAAGAGGACTGAGGACATGTCTGTCCACTGGTCCCGTGTGTGGTGTCATATGTTCATATTTGAGCATCTCCAGCAAAGCCGTGCAGGAAACCCTACAATTATATATTATATCAGTTGTGCTAATGATGTAATTATCCAAACACTCAATTAGATGTAATTAAACCTCTCAACTCAAGAAGACATTCTATGGTTTTGGTTTGGGAAATGTTTCAGTAAATACAAACTCAGTGTTCATCTTCGTCTTTTTAACATACATCTAGTACCCGGGACAAGTAAATAACAAGCATCACAGCAGATGAAGTGGTCACAGTAAATGAGAACACATTTAATCTATGCAAAGTGTGATGCAGCTAAAGCAAATCAGAGGAATCTTACACAAAGTTTTGTTTATGTGATTTTTTGACAATGCTGCTGTGAGCGTACACGGCTGTCTGTGAACGTGTCACTGAGTCTGACTGTTTCACTTGGCAAGCCTTTAACTTAAATCCAAATTCTTCTTACCCAACAAAAGTGTTTTCTACTTTCAGCTTCAAGGTTCAATGTGTCTTTCCATTCGGCTGAGTTCTTCTGCAGATCCGGATGATAATAAGTTGTTTCTGCAGTTTATTTTTTTACAATAAAATTATGCTCTTTCATGTGGTTAAATCTTGGTTAGCACTTAATGGGATGATTTCTAAAAAAAAATAAACCCAACAGTTTTCTAAGAATTCGGAGCAGGTTTTATTTCTTGCTTGTGTTTTTGTCTTATTTTTTCTTAGGCTTTCTTAGGTTGATTTTCAGGTCGTCTTGACAATACATACATTGAGCTGCTGCCATGTGAAAGGCGTATTAATTCAAATGAGGTCCAATACAATGAGCCAGCTACATGGGTTAATTAAACATCAAGGTTGGAATGTTCAGAAAAGTTCACTTCACTCATTAATTACAGTAAAGGTGCTGCAACGAGCAGGTGGAGGTGAATCACTGACATGTTTTGTTTTTTATTTTTCCAATACAGTGTGTTTGATAAAGTCAGCTGCAGCAGCATCAACTGCATTTATTTTATTTGTAATGCATGTAAAAATGGTACTAGGTTACTCTTCATCAGTCCTCACACCACAACGTTGAACCTGATGCCTAAATCTGTGGACTGTATACATGTCCACATCATCATGTCCTGATGCAGAGGCTTCATCTGTGCAGATTTACGGAGGTCAATGTTTAAGGTACAAATGAGTCAAGAATGGGTGATGAAACAGTAGGAAAATGCGATAAAGAATCAAAAAGACAAAAAGGTGAGGGATTGAGAGAGAGACGGAAAGGCAGACTGAGAAGCTGGGAGAAAATGTGATTTGGTCTGGGTGTTTTGGGCTGCATGCTCCATTTGCCCTTCCTGACAGAGAGGCAGAGTGACGGGCATTGGCAGGAATTGAATCAGTAGATTAAACACCCCCACCTCCTCCTCCTCATCATTCTCCGCGTCCTCCTTGTCTGTCGTCCCATCTCTGCCCTCTCTTCTCTCCCCGCCAGCTATTCTCTTGGTCCAGTGATGGAGAAAATGTTGTGGAGATTGAAGGCAAAGATGTTCTTGCCAAAGCAGCTTTTGTCACAGGTGAGATTGATTGGGTGATTAAAAAAATCCAGCAGTTGAGATTTTGTGGCCACTCCTGACCATTAGTGCCAGGCAGCAGCATTAAAAAGTGTCTGTGTGCGCAAAGGTAGAAGCTCGACCTGCGTTATCAAATCCTGGGCGCTTTCATGATTCACTCCGGTGAGAAAGCAGTGAAACAAGAGTCCAAGTAATAAAATATAGTCTTTAAATAGTGGATGAAAAGGTCTGCCCTCAGGGAAAGAAGCCTGAAAGAAAAAGTTTATATAGTTGGACAAATGAATCGATATTCTTCAATCAATGTCCCGAACAGGAAGTAATAGATAGATTCTATTCTCTGACATCCTTCATACATTAGAGGTTCTTCAGGAGCTTCATTTAAACGAGTGTCATTTCATGTGGACCACCTGATTGATTTTCCACTGCACTGCTTTGTTCCCAATTTGTTTTACGTGGCAAGCAGTGGTGGATAAAATTCTACAGTGCTGTTTTCACTCACCTGGCCCTCCGTTAGCACCACTTTGATTTCTGTATCTGTGTAGTGGACTTTGAGATTCCAGGT
>NC_024317.1:15254977-15294439 GCF_000523025.1 Cynoglossus semilaevis
GTGGACCTGTTATATCTGTTAGATCTTATACAACATTTATAAACTTGATGGCTAGAAAGTAGGGCCGTCCGATAATATCGACATTAGCATATTATGTAATACTGTGTCTGTAGGAATCGTTATTGACTTTTCCGTCAAATGATGTGTCCCCTAAAATTTGTTTTGGGGATAAACGGCTCTATATTAAAGGGAAAGTCACTAGATGGCAGCAATGCAGCTCATTTAATTAATGCTAAACTTATACAGTGGTTTGTATAGATAAATAAATATTACCTTCACCCTTGACTGCTCTTTTCTTCATAGTGCTGAGTGGGAGCTGGAGTTGACCCTACCAGTCGGTGGAGGGGGAGGGGTTATACAATGGACAATTGTCCAATCATATGGCCACAGAAAGACGCAAAGATCACACTCACACCTTTGACCATCAGAGTGAATTCCAAATGTTTAATGTTTTTAAATTATGGGAAGAAAGCTGGAGAACGCTGTAACTTCCTCCAGGCAGCAGATTCTTACAGCTGACTGAAGTCAACTTCACTGAGGTGAGACGGCACTTGCCAGGCAGACAAACCTCTTTACCAAGCACTATCTTCAGGTTACTGTGGACCCTTGATGCTCCTCGCCGACCTTTTCTCTGAGGTTGTTACAATGACCTGCAAATTTCCCAGAGCTGATTGGTTGAAAGGCTGCAGATTCAATCTGCTGATGAATACTGAAAAGGTCAAGGCAGCCTCTGTGAAGCAGAGCTGTGTAACACACTGTCCAGAATGCATCAGATAACACTTCTTCCTTTGTCTTTGTCTCCCACTCTTACTCATTTCCTCTCCCATCTGTTTGTTCAACATTGTTTTATTGGTGGCTCGTTTGTGTACCTGCCCTCCCCTGACTGCTCATTTGACTTTGAATGGCAGGAAACCAAGAAAACCCCCTGAGGATGTGGCATTTCTGGGGACCAGGAGGTGATCAGATTGTTAGTTTGACCACACGGTAAGTTTGACCACACTGAGCTGCGCCAGGCCCACACCGACTGTAACAGCACAACAAAATACAAGATAATCAAGTTAAAAAAAAAACAAAACAAAGAAACCTTCCTCACTTCTCCTAAATGTCACAGAATAATTGGACCTTCATGCATTTGTATATAAAAAGGCATTCATTTCAAAATCCCATGCTGTCGTTCTTCATGTTTACCTTTGTGCCGCCCTGACACCCGCTGTTTGTGTTCTCCTAACATTTCCATAAGGGCAGAATAAAAATTGCTTCCTATTTGTAGCGTGTAATGACGATACAGTAGATCTAACTCAGGGTCTAAATGTCAGTCCATGAAGTGGAGACATTTTGGTCACGGCACAGGGCTGCAAATGTCAGGGAAAGTGCATGTGTGATGGAGGATTGTCGTATAGATGCCCCGGCTGGAGGCTTTGATGTGTGATACATGCTGCTTCCTTCATGTACACAAATAAAGATGGACGTTGGACAGTGTCACTCTGACATCTGCCCTTCATCATGTACATACAGTAGGCAGGCCTCACACACTCACACACACACACAGTGTTTCTGATTCACTGTCTGATAGAATGTCATGTTCAGGAATGTTGGTGAATTATATATATTATATTTTATAATATATATATATATATATATAAATTCAGTGATGGAAAATATAAATTAACAAACAAAAGAAAAATATTTGAAGAAGTAAGCAGCCTTAAATTATGTGTTGGGTTTTTCTTTCTAAATAAAAATCTCATTATCAGCCAGATTCAAACGTGTGATTGAGTTTTTCTTTCAGTTTCTAATGGCTGACATCACACTGCAGAGAGGCGACGCTGTAGTGCTTTTTGATGCCATGTCACACACACTTGATCCCATCTGCACATCAAAAGCGTCAGCTTTATTTTATTTTTTTTTTCCTATTGCTGCATGAAATACAACTGTAGCCAAGATTATTATCCATATCGGAGGAATGATTTCTCTCTCTTATCCCTCTCAACTTATCAGCTTCTCTCCTCACTTCCCCGCTTGCCCTTCCAACAGCCTGAGAATGAATCTGACTTCTGAGGGATATCTCCCCCTCACATCCATGGCTCGCACCCTGCCAATGCAGAGTTAGCCTCCCCTTTCATGCCATGCCCCTGGGATTATCATATCAATCTGCGTGACCTGATTACCAGGCTGCAGTTGGCTGCAAGAACACCGGATCAAGTTATCCTTCCACGGCTGCCGTCTAATTAACACTACCATGTCATTGCTGCACTCAGTCTCTGAACCCTTTTCAAAATGTAGTTTGGCAGCTATTCTCATCTCATCCTGAGGCTTCTGAAACGTCACTGTTGCCAGCAGTAATAAAACCGACGCGATGCACTTCAGAATGGGTGACCTTTCCTCTGCCATGTGCTTCAATCAGATTGTTTACATTTTCTGTGAGATGGAAGGAATTACTTTAACTTATTTTGTAGCACAGCGCTTTTCACCAAATTTACACAAGTTACTCAATGCATCCTGTGCATCCACTTTGCAAACAAACTTTTTTGCTACCTTTTGTGCTGCAGTGTTTTGATCTATGTTATGAGGCCAGATATTAGGGAACCGTTTGGAAGTGATCTTTAATCAGGGGTAGCTATCACCGCATAAGGTTTTTGCTGCACTTTTTTAATGAATGCCCATCCTGGAAGTCGTGGACCCCAAAGCCTCCCAGCAGAGGTGTCTTTACCACAACCAATAGTCCCAGGCTGATTAAAATATGTTCTTGAAAGATATGAAACAATATTCTCTTCTCATCCTCACATTTCTGAGACATCACTGTCAATAGAGTTGATTGAACAAATATGATTGACTTTTGTTCGGTTTTGTGGGCTCTTACACAATGCTTCCTGCGTATCTAATTTGCTGCTACCTTAAAGTGAGTTACAGTCACCTACTGGGTACCAGAAATTAGACCAACAGGTCAGAGGCTTTTAGAAGTGAAGAGCTGTAGCTCCAAAACCTTTAACTCAAGATACATTCCAATTTAATTAGACCGAGTTTTATATTTGTCTGTTTTTAGAAGATGTCAGTTATCCCAGTGTTTACAGCAGAAGAGTGCAGTGTGTCCCCATGAATGCTCTCATCTTTGATTTAGATAAAGCCTTTTACTTGTACGTGTTATGTGTTAGCCTATGTTCTTCTGATTAAATAACTCGTGTGTAATGATTAAATCAAGTATAATGTTGGATCCAAGTAGTACCATAAATATTATGTTCCTCATCAAATTAAAGTTTTTACTGCTCCTGCTCAAACTCAGGTGGACACTAGAATGAACTGTCCCAGTGGTGTCATTAACAGGTGTGTCATTAATTCCCTATGATGAAGCAGGATCTCATTAATGGCGTTCGATTGTCTGATGGCGTCCTCGCTGGGACTTGAACGATGACGACCAGCCAGACGTGTCCTTGGAATCATTTTATCAACGTAAGGATGACAAGGTCACGCACACACTTCTACCTTAATGTTATGATCATTATGGTGCCGGCTGAAGGTGAGTCACTGGGTGCGGACAGCAGACGTTACTCCATCGGGTTCAGTGAAGACAAAACTGCTGGAACAAAATACGTGACCATGATAATAAATATTCAGATTAAATGTTGGAAAGTACAGTTTCTCTGTTTAGCCTTTTAGCATAATTAATTTTTATGACAAGATAGAATAATAAATCACTGCCGGCCTTCTTTTACATGAATGATTCACCTACGCGATCCATTCCATGCTTCCATCCTCCCCAAATGCCTCTTTTTTTCCCCTTGCATTTTCCATTTGTATGCTTCTCATTACTGATCTGCTCCCTCGTGACACACCAGTAATAGCCTTGGAGGCTTCCTGGTAAACAGTTTTGACAAATTAAAATCACCGAGCTCAAGTGAAGAGGCTAAAGCTGTACACCAAGGGAGGGGGGCAGTGAGTAAGGAGGAGGGAGTGGGAGCTGTGTTTCCTGACAACAAGACCGGCTCAAGTGCCGACCGTGAGGCTGAGCTGTGCCACCGAATGATTCATCTCACCCTAAGACAATGTAAGCCTATAAGACGTCCGCCCACTCACCTGTAAGTGAGCTGTGATAAGGAGTGTTAAAAAAAATAATACATTTCTGGGACGAATCTTTCTGTTCTCCGTTTGATGATTAGCAGCTCAGGCTCCTGAAAGGCTTCTATAACGGAGGAGAAGAGGGAGTGTGATGGAGACAGGGATTCAGCAAGGATGAAAAGTCATCTATTAAGGACAAAACACTAATCCTGTGAATATCAAAACGTGCTGTTGACAGGCAGGGAGGAAATGGCAAAGACGGTTTATTAATCCTGGGATTAAAGGAATAGTGCTTTGTTTTCCTCTTATAATATTTTTTTCTTATATTTACATTTCAGACAATAAAACACACACAAACAAATGTATAAAGACTGGAAACAAGTCTCTGACTCCAAAACGCTCTACTCGTGTTTTTATGTTCAGATTATCATTACAAAATCGTTCTCAACTTTTTGCTCAACTTTTTCACTTCCCATTCAAGATACAATCCGTCTTCATTTCCAGTCACGTCTGACTGACAGGGGCTTCCATCATGTGTCATTACTGGTGCAGGAGGCGGCTCGGCAGAACAATCCGCCACTCAGGAGAAGAACAGCATCAGTCTCCGGCTCCTTGTCCTAATCTGACAGCTGGGCTCAGGCTGTGCGCTCACTGTATCATCAACCATTAATACGCACTTAAACCGCAGAAAGTGACCAATCAGGCTCAGGCTGTAATACAGTCAGTAATTAAAGATTAGTGGCTGCCCATGTGACGGCAGTGACTAAATGACTGTTAAGTCTGGACCTGCTGTGACAAGTGGGTAAAGCTGTCAGTGGAAAGTCTCAGCCGAGACAAGTGTTAGGACACGCGACAGGAGAGAAAACCATTAAGCTAATAAATGACCACGTCAGTGTGGAGGACAGCTGCTGGACAGGGATCAACTGATGATACAGTACCTGCTGGAGGACGCAGATTGACTGATTCGATTAATTGATGCACACACTGGATTAATTATCAATGGCTGTAAACTCCATTAAAGAAAAAACACAAATATTTGTAAGGTGAAGAATTTTTTTTTTTTTAGTCTGGAACAATTTTTAAGAACTTTTCACTTGACTTCCCAAGTCATTTACTGAAACTAAACTGGATGGGTAAGTTTTTTGTTTTGTCATATCTGGCCAGCTAATGAAATTATACAATTATTGTCTTTGTTTTTCCATTTTGAATCCTAAAGTTAAATTAAACTTTCCTGAATGTTAACCACAGCAGCGTCTCTCAGCACGTTATCAGAGAATGACTGGAATTTGAGTGTCCAGTCACCGCAGGCTGTGGATCAATCAGAAAGTCCTGTATGACATTGAAACTAAATTTGTGGGCTTAGTGTAAGTCAATAAAAAAAAAAAAAAAACCCAACAGCATCAGGGTGAAAAAGGTGCGTTCTGATAAGAAAATAAAGGGAAAGAAAGAAGAAAAAATGAACGCTTCTCAGGTCATCCGTCAGAGATGCAGAAAGACGTGAAATGCTGTGACTTGGTTTGACTTCAATTAAATCCTGGGGGAGGTTTTTTTCCAGTCAATCTGTGATCTTTATCAAGACACCGCCTCCCAGATCTCTATCTCCACTGCCACCCAGGGGAAATAGAGACAACTTTCCTGACAAGGGTTTGGACTCTATGCTATTTCTGGCTGCTCCTCTGCCTTACGATGCTGTGACTCTATTGACAACCTCAACCTTGAGCTGCAGTCTCCAGTCTTGACGGGCTTCTCGTTCCCCCAACCTTAACTTATTCCTTCAAACCAAGAGAGGCTGAATTTAGTCTTTTTTTCCCCCCTCATGCATGAGTCACCCGTTGCTCAGCTCACCTGGGAAATTCAGCACCACTGTATTTGATAATTCATAGCTGGAAATAAAAATAACTTTTGCCCGTGAAATAGATTTCCTTTTCAGTGTGTGGAAAATGAGCTCAGCAATTTAGAGACAATCCATGTTTGCAGCAAAAAAAAAAAAAAAAGAAAAAGAAAAAGTTCCCTTTATGAATGCTCTTTCATTAACACACATCAACAGTGCTAATGAAGCAGCTGCAGAGTGTCCTGCTTCTCTCGCAGCCTTCACTTACTCCACTAATCTGTCTCCACCCTCGCTGACAACTGTCCTCTGATGCATCATTACAGGCTTTGATCTGGCTTTGTTCCACTGGCAACATATATTTGATGTGCTGTGATTGTGCTGAACAGTCACATGGTCTCTCCCTGAGTTGTTGACCACCACGGGTGATTCAATCACATTATTAAATGATGCGTCTGCATTTCATTAGTTGTAAAACCATTCAAACAGTGATCCATAAATGAGGTTCAAACCACGTCAGTTGAAGCTGACACGGCTGTCAAAGAAGTCTCGTTCACTGAGGCTAAAATATTCAATATAAGGCGTAGGTGTGTTTTTCTGTCCACGGGGAGTGTAGTTTTTTTTTTCTTTCTTTTCTGCTAGTAACTCTGATCAAATGGCACAGCCATGAACATTCCTATGTATCTTGTGTTAGAATCAAAGGGTCTTTACATCTCTTTTATCTACATACACCAATTGGAAATTAAAGACATTAAACACACTTGGAGAACGGAGTTGGCAGATAGAAAGTGTTAATAGTTGTAAAGCATTCATATGTACATGCGGCTTTTAACTTTTGTAAAGACAAGTGATGCATTGTGGGTAATATGTTTTCCAGCTGTGGAGAGTGTCGCAATCATGTTCTGTTTTAATGTACAAATCTCAGTTTCTGACTCTGAGGTTGGGACGAGGCCACAGTTGGCCCACAGGCCTCTATTTGAATAGTCATAGGTCCACGTAGCAGAATTTTACTCAGGACAGTCCTTTTTTAAATGTGATCGCAAATAAGGTGCAGTGGGGGAGGGGTGTAAGAGTGAAGGTGGGTATTTCATTTACTGCAATAAATAGAACTAGTGTTAGTGCGTTTATTTAACAAGGCATTCATAGAAACAAAGGAAAGTGGATCACAATCACTGATCAGTCAAGAACAGTGAAATTAATACCTTCCTTCAAACAACACTTTGTCATTTTTGTTGCATAAAACAGTTTTGTCTTTCGTCTTTTGTCGTCGGGTTCAAAATAAAGCAAACACATCAAACTAAGTGGAAGTTTATGGAAGTAATTATAGGAAGAGTGTGCTGTTTTAATGTCTGTCTGACTGAACTGGGAGTTTTTCCCACAAATCACTTGACAAGGACTTTATTTGGTGCAATCATTTGCTAGTCTACTTAAATGACAAAGACCCAGTCGTCCTAACGGGCTGGTTAATCTTCTGTTCCTGCAAAAACACTCCAGATAATGAGAGCTGGTGACAGGACTTTTCATCATTTAACTTTTAAAATTCAGCGTTTGCTCTGTACCAACATTTGTAAATTTAACACACAGCACATCCTTTAGTTTCTTGCTGTATTAGCAATAATACTTGACGAAGTATTAAAACATTTTTGGACCAACATCTGCTTTTTGTTTGCAGAAAGAAAGACCAATGCAGCAACACGGCGGCCTCTGCTGAGCGGTGATGTTACCTTCAAATCTTAGTGAACATGCGTTCCTTTCATTTCTTATTTATTGTTTTATCTTTTAATCTTGTAGCCTACAGGACGATGCTGCACACTGTGGTGTGTTCCTGTGATGCACAACTTTCATGTCGTGATCAATCATTTAGTCACTGCTGAACAAGGGGGGCGGGGGGTTAAAATGAAAGAAATTGAATAAAATCAATCAATATCGTGTGTTTTTTTAATCTTCTTAGAATATTTCTGGGGTCCAATGTGATTGGTATGATTGGAAACAGGTCCTTTTAAAGTCACTCCAACGCTAGAGGTGCCTTTTTAAAACACAACAACCTTCCACTGACATATGTGTGACATTATTATTATTTTACTATTTTGAAATGGACAGGAAACAAGTGCACTCGGTGTCAGCAAACATGCACCTTTAATTAATTATTCCTCCTGAAATGGTGCCACCAGCGCTGAAATCCCAAATCATTCACATGCTGTTCCTTGTGGGACTGCGCCTCCTCTCTATCAGTGCTCATTCGTAGGTGGCACATGATGAATTTCAGAGCAGTGCTCTTTCCATCTCTTGACTGCAGAGATTGCCTGGGGATACTGGCGGGTCCCTGACAAACAGGGCCTCCTCCATGCCTCACCTTGATCAACATTCAGTGTTGCCCCCTGAATCCATCATGGGCTGTGACAACATGCCCCCTCTCTGGGCTTTCTATTCCATACTGGATGGTGCAGCTGCTGCTTTTAGCTGCTGGTGGCAGTAATGACGATGATGATGATGGAACGCTGCTCTCAGAAATGAATACACAACCTTTTATTGTACTTCCATGCATGTAGTATTTATGATTAATAAGTAAGTAGAAGCAGTCGTCACTTAGATCTACGTCAGGCCTGTAAACGGGTGAATAATGCAGTATACCAGAAAAGACAATGTCTGAAAGGGACGGTAATACCAACGGCAGAGCCGTTTTTAATTTACTGCTCATAGGAATAATCATTAGACGAGACGCTCGAGCAGGAAACCTCATGTCCTTCCCGCATCCTGCTGGGAACCAGGCCATTTCTCATTTCACATTCAGCAGTCATAAAATGGATTTAGACATAAAACCAGCATAAAGCACATTAAATAACTTCAATTACAACTGTGCTAGTGCTCCTCAGACGACCGCCGTCCGTTGTTCTTCAGACTTATAGAATGTATTATTTACCTAAAAGGAATTTGATGTTCAAGATGATAAAAACAAAAAACCTTTCAGATGATCACAGGATGTCCTTGACCAACAAAAGCAATCACTACATGTTTGAGTCCAAATGAACAACGTGACAGGGATATTATTTACATTTACATTTTATTAGACCTATGGATGATTGATGAGAGATTCTGCTTCCTGGTGTAGAGACTACAAAAACTCTGATACGATCAAGTTAAAAGGTACATCGCCGTACTCATGAAGTATTTGATTTTTTTAAACATCTGTTTCCCTGACTGTGGTGGTTTTGGGTTATGTTTACCTTAAAGTCATGCACGCTGTTTAAGTTCACGTGTTTTGGACTTCTCTCTTTTACCAGCTCAATCTACTTTCTATCCTAATTCCAAACTAAAATCCCCCTTCTATGGACTTTCAAAATGTCCCCGTGGGTATAACTCCCACAAGTATGTCCCAGGAGAACAAAGCGTGCTTTGACTTTGACCAACATAAAACAGAAAAGTCCAAATAAAGGATGTGACATAAGGATGATTAATCTGAAGTCCTGCTTCTTCTAATGACTGGATTAAAGATTTAAAAAATAATCTCTATCCCTGACACGACCATGTGAAGATCATCTCTGCTGCCGATTTGTCCTGAATTATTTCAAGATTAATAGTAATTCTCTAATAACAACTGCTTTAATTTGACATGCAGGAATTATTAATTCTAATCTGCTCATCACGCATGAAATCACCCTGCGCAAATGTTTTTGCACCGATTAACTGCCACGGTTTACCTCATTAAGCCCGACTCGTCAGATGGCTTTGTCATCAGTGGGACAAGCTGTGAACGAGGCTGTGAGACAATTAAATATAAATCCACATCATGCAAATGCAATTTGTAATTATGATTGTATGTCAAAAAAAATAATTTGCACCTTGTTTGATCAAACCCGTTACTGGCTGATGTGGTGGTGAGAGAATGAGCGGCAGCAGAGAAACAAACAAAGATCTGACAGCTGATGCCAGTCGACATTTGTCAGACTCTCAATTATAATAACACATTAATACTTTTTCTTCAGGGCTTCTGTGCTGCTGATCCCAGAGCAGCTGATGTCAAACAAATATGTACGAGCAATGGATGTCAGGGATGATGGGAAGAAAAAAGAATAACCCTGCCCATTCAGCATGTGAACCTGATGTAAGAAAAACTATTTGGAAGCGACAGATTTGGAATAGATATTTATTTATCCTCTCTGCTGAGAGAATATCTAAATATTTAAGAGAAGCACAGCACAGTAAAAGTACACTTTAGGGGGAAGCCTGTGACTTTGTGGCGGGAGCATTGACTTTATTTACAGAAGATGTCAAGTTTGACTCCCAGCTGGCTAATTACAGGTATCCACCAAAACTGTCCCAGATCAACCTGGAAGTTCTCACTTTCCTCAGGGTAGAGGACACAATCTGTTTCTGTATGTTCATGTGCAATGACCACTAAGGCTGACACTGCTTTTTATATATAAAATAATCTTGTCAAATTTTTAAATTTGTACCTCAAACTTTTTATGGAATCTCAACCAAAGTTTTAGCAGTAGTTTTCCTCCCCAACAGTAGGGGGCCACACATCAACGATTTTTTTCTTATTGTCCCAAAATTCCAGGGAGGCCCTCACCTTCACTAAAGACAAAACACATCCACATACAGTGTCTGTGGTAAGTGTTACATTTTAATTCCCTTATCTGTCCCACTCTGTGGAAATTTACAGTGCGAGTCTTTGCAAACAACACAGACTGCCACAGGAGGCACTATTAGGTATGTTCAACTGACACAGGAGTCACCACTAGGGATATGTGGTTCCTCTGGGAATCGAACCAAGGACTCTCTGCCCTTTTCCTTGCAAGGCAGGCCTGCTAACTGCTACAAAGTAGGCTATTAAAAGATAATGTGTGGATTAATGGAGTCATGTTAATACAGTTGAATGGATGAACAAATATTGTGTTTATTTTGTTATGGGTTTTAGTTGCTATGGGCAAAAAGAAGCTGAACTGTGACAGTATTCTGTTAAATCTACAGTAGGAGGTTATTCTGGCTAAAAAGCCTGTACTGTCTTTTCAGAATGAATTAGCTTAAAAAAGCCACCACTCTCTGTGCAGTGTGCTCTGTCAATATGGTGTCGGTGCCATTCCCTGCAGATGACAGCTTTTATTTGATATCAAACTAATGAGATTTCCATTTTCACAGCACATCCTCTCACTGCCCGCTTTTAGGGAAGATTTTTATTTATGTATAAACCCTTGAATGTTATTTGTTTTGCATATTTACATAAGACACATCCATTCTGTCTATATGTTTTCCAAATGCAAATGTTTTATTCATATATTTTTGTATCATTTGACTTTTCATACCCGCTGCCAATTAAACTGTCAAAAAGAGTGATTTGTACTGTCGCAGTATCCAACATATAATTTAGTTTGTGGCGTATGTGGGCAAAAGCTTATCGGCCTTAATACACACTCACTCAATCAAGAAGAGAAATTCTACAGCAATACTTTTTCTGTGCAAATAACTTCTCTAAGATGATATTTCTCCACATTGAGCATGAAAACGTTTACAAAAACTAATTAACAATACTGTAGATTTCTCCACATTGAGCATGAAAACGTTGAACTAATTAACAATACTGTAAGCACTAGTAATTAAATGCCTTTATCCCACCGCCTTCATAAACGCAGTTAGAAAATAAATAAATGTGTTGCTTTAGAGGTAGGTACGTAGTTATAGACATCGTCCAAGCTGCTTGGTTCATCAGTAACATGAAATATTATTGGTACTGTAAACGTCCTTTTTGATGAAGTAGAATGTGTGACCAAAATCATCTCACAGTATATCCTAGTCGGGGCATGGCCCAGGCTTTACCTGCTGGGTGTGTATTATTTTGCTAATCCTTATATGTACACACATATATACACAAACACTTGTTGTTGTGAACAACAATATATATCCCTTATTCCAAGGGTCCTGGAAAATAAAACTCTTTTTCAAGACAGTCCTCACAAAAATAGCTATAGCAGCTTTACACACACACACACACACAGACCCGCACAAAGACACTGAATTATAAATGAACCCTATGACACGGTGATGATATATTTGTCACACTCGTACAAAGTCCTTCTTAGAAGGGATGTCCCTCTTTATGCCACCTGCGGTTCACATTCTGGTACTTGACATTTACTGAGGGGCTGACGACAGCCCTAAGCGCTGATGTCTCACTGCTGCTGCCACTGCACCAGACGCCACCCGAGGGGTCTGAAGGGGTGCTAACCACCAGTTCTATATACGGAACCAGCATTGTGGAACAAGAAAACGTGTGTGAAGAAAAACAAACAGTCCAAACGCTCACACACTGTGTGACCCGTCTCCAGAGAACCAGTAGAATTCTTCTTAGAGGCCGCCATAGAACAGTGACAAATTTCTTCTGAACCAAAACCAGGAATTAAACTGTTGATGGAGTATCTATGCCATATGGACAAACAGTTGGTAAAAGAGGAAAATTAAAGACAAAACGAAGTCTGTCAAAACACAAACAAAAGCCAGCTGTGAAGAAATTTACCTGGAAATACAATACAGTTCAAATAAACTCAGGCTGAGCTGCAAACAATGTCATTTGTTTTCTTTTAGCTGCATCTGCAACAGACTGAGCCGAGCTTTGCTCTAGTAGCTGGGGTTTTTACAGTACAGTCACTCCAATGGTGGTTGGATTACTTATGCCTTCCTGATATTGTTTTTACAGCTCATTCAACATTAAGGATCATCGCATACATTTTTAGACATCATTAATTAAACAATGCTTAATTAAACTAGAGCCCCAATTCACAGGAACTTTTGTCGTTCTTGTTTAAGAGGCTGGTCACAGAATGCAACTCTGGACGATCTTTGTGAACATCTATGGTCTGATAGTGTACTTCACTTCATTGGTTTTGTGCCAAGTGAAGCTGCTTCTTTCCAATAGTCACCATGGATCAGAGACTTCATTACCACAAAAGTACATCTCATCTAAATATAGGCCACTTGATGTGATTTCCCAAAACTACAGGGCAGACATTATTAAAGCTCAACAATCCAGTAAGGACTTCTAAGAGCCCTAATCAGGCTCCTAAAGCAGCAGTCACTTTAGCAGTAGGAAAAATAAATGTAAATAATCAGAAGGTTAATGACTTGTCCATTTATGTTACACACTGGTGATAAAATAACAAAATAAAGATGTTGTGACAGTCTGTATTTTTACATTTTTTTCATGCAAAAATACATACAATACTTTTGTACTCAATCACACACCTAACGCGCAGTGTTTTAGACTCATTTACACTCAGCTGTAATCCCAACTTTGTTTTAATGCTGAAGGTAACTGCACATCACACTGCCCCTTCTCTCTGTCTTGCACTTCCATATTACACTGTGCCACCACACATGTGAACACACCCCGAAGCTTCAGTCACCTGGATGCTAACAAAGAGGCAATGTCTCCCTCTGTCTCTGACTCACACTCCTACATCATTCACTGAAGCCACAGTATTTGAACAATACTCCAAAGACCTTCAACCACACTGTCTGAATGCTATTGACCATAGTTTACACGTAATACGGTACATAACACATTGGTATAAAAGTAGTGCAAACATAATGCAGACTACTTTAATGAGACTGATCACTGATGTAAAGAAAGGAAAACAAGAACAACTCAAACATGTCTCAGGGATTCTTTTTTGAAGTAAATCAGCAGAAGGTTCAGAAACGTACATGTCTATGTACTGACATGAACCGGGAAACAAGCAGCACACAAATGCAGCGCTAGAGGGACGTGGATCACGGCTAGGAAGTTTGTTTTAACAGTCTAAAAACTTAAAAACAGCTTCTTACTGGATACCTCAACAGACAGAGCATGAACACAAAACAAAAAGCACAACACAAAAGCATGTCACACACATCACCAACACAGAACAATGACCCAGCCAGGACTGAGTGAGGGAGAGAGGTATATATACCCAGCTCAGCAGGTGACAGCAGTGAGACTAATGAACAGGTGACCACAGGACACAGGTGAGGGTGATGACACTGATTACACAGCAGACAGAACCAGGGGGAGGGAGGAAGGACAGACTGACCTCACAATACACTTTATTTGCTATGCGTTGTTGTTGCTCTTTTTCTCCTTTATTTCTGTTAACCATAATGAAAATCCACAGAGCTTGGATTTAACTAAACATAACATTGCAATACATTTAGCAGCAGTTTTATCCAAAGCGACTTACTATTTGATTCAGCCGTTCAACAATCAAGCTACAGTAAATGTACAAAATACAAAAAAAGATAAATAATTATAAATAGGAATAAATAATAATAAATAATACAAAGAAAAAGGACCATTATAGTCATAGTAGGTTATAGAATAAAAAGAATAGTATGTCATAAAAATTCCAGGACCGAGCTCATAACTCGAGGTGCTTGTATCTCAAATCATTTTTTCCCATAAGAAATAACTAAAAAACAAATTAATCTGTTCCAGCCCTCTAAAAAACTCCCTTATTAGTCCATTATTGCATATGTAAGTTATGTAGTGTATTTATTATTTTACTTTTTGCTTTTTTGATTTGTATTTTTTTTTTAGCAGGCACCACGCTCATATTTATTGACAATTTCATGCTTTATTTCCACTGTCATCATGCGTTTCTTCCTCTCACTACCATCCTTACCACTCACTTTCTTAGGGCTCATCACTGTTATGAAGAATAATGCACAAAATAGAAAGAAAATCACGTAGCTAACGCAAACACAATAAGGAAGACTCGGCCACCCAGCGTCGGCGTCTGTAAGCATGCTTGTATCCCAAATCTTTACTCGTATCTCAAAGCAAAAATGTGCTCAAAGGTTTGCTCGTATCTCGGAATACTCGTATGTCAGTTAGCTCGTATCTCAAGGTTCCACTGTATGTCATAAGTAAGTCATAAAGGTTGTAAGTCATAGAGTAAGGAGAGGTGCATGTTAGTTGTTAGTGGGTTTAGAATAGGAGCTGGTAGTTTGTTTTACCACGTGGGAACCAGGGTTGAGAATGACGGCGCGAGACAAGTCGACACTCCTGTGATGAGCAGTGATCTCAAAAAGAAACTGAACAAGTCTCTATTCACAGCTGTTGCTCCCTGGAGGTGATGTAATCAATATCTCATTGTGTCAGCCAACCACTGCCCTTACATAAGCCTGGTACACAGGGTGGAACACTGACATCAAACAAACAAGGATGTGTCTGTTAAGTTACAGGTGTCCACCTAAATACCTAACAGTATAATGGGTGTATTTGTGATGGGTTACATACAGTGTAGCGGTGCAGCTCTGTTGCTAGGGGACTAGGAAGCAGCACCCACCCCACCACCCTGAGTCAGCCTTCACTCGACAAGGTCTACGTACCTGCCTGGATTGGTGTTCTTATTCTCTGATAGACCGTTTGAGTTCACCAGTCTTAAATTACTGTTTGCAAGTTCTAACAAAATTAATAAAACTGTTATAAATGCAAACTTTACAGTGACTTTGCTGAACTTTCACAGCATCGCCCCAATACTGTATAAGCTCTAACTTCTTAGTCACCATCTGTTCTATATTGAACATGAACTTTTTTTATTTTGAAAAACAAACAATCTGTTACTACAACCAGCAGCAAAGCTGTAGTACCATTGTATGTGTGGGGGCTATGTTTTGTTTAGTAGCATGAAAACTTAAAGGTCATCAGGGTCATCATCAATAGGTTCACGTATAGTAGAGGGCCCAAGTGAGAAAGAGTCTCGCTAAATCCAAAATCTTGTGCATCACTCAAGATTCTGCTGCTAGTGCATTCCGCTCATCATAACGGCCATCCCTCATCACTAAACACATTTCTTTTAAATTTCAGAAAGCCCGTCGGATGTGTCTGTATGTATGGGTGGATGCCTGCACTCCACACCGGCACTGAGTTGGGACAGACTGAGTTCGTCTCATTATCTGAAGGAGGATAAGAACTCTGCTCATCTACAGCTCCATACCAGATTGTTCCCCACTGTCATGTGGTAACTACCAAGGCTCACAAACTTGAGGATTTTTCCATGTCCTGTAGTAAATGTTTTTGTCCTTCTTGCTTGCAGAATACCTTCTGCCTGTTTCACATCTTGGCTCCTTGCAGCTACCACAGCCACAGTACCAACAATCGTAGTATTCCCTCATATTGATTGACATCAATTGAGTACTAACTGACCTCTAGGTTTGGAGCATATGTCAGACGATTATTTGTAAGGTTTCTTTAAAAATCGTCCATTTGGAACAGCTTAAAGTTCTGAAGTATTTCTGATGCTGTGCACAACAAAAACATGACATAGCTAATGTTCTTGAAATGGTAGACAACACGTTAGAGAACAAATGCGGAAATTGATCTTGACATTTGTTTCCCTACGCTCAGCCGATGAATGGTCCTTCTTTTCTTTTTTTCTGCACCTTGGTGCCGCTGACCGTGTCTCCTCGCCCACAAAATAGCCACAATGGCTGCCGACTGGTTCTGCTGAGGGATGGAGATTCAAATAAATTACCATTACAGAAAACTGGCTGGCTCGAATAAATCATAATAAAAAAGGAAACTTGTGGCCTGTCATCTCTCAAAGATCAGCTTCCCTGGGACACTGCTGGAGCCTCTCCCATCACATGCCCCAGTGAAGCAGAGAGGATGGCGAAGAGTATGAAGAGGATTTCTGTGCCAGAGGGAAAGATTTTCTTAAGATTAAAACACTGTAACTTTTTCTAAAGGGTTCCTTTACTTTCAAGCACAGTGCCTCTTAGATGCAGGCGTAAATGTTACCATTTCCCCCAGAAAGGGGAATGCACTCAATTGTGTCTGGTACTTTTTGCTTTATTACTGTGTCCATAACGTCTAAATTAGTCTGATAAATCATCCGTGTCATATGGGAACAAACTCATATGCTGGAAGGTTTAAATGGTTGCTGCATGATTGGTCACAACCCAGGGACAAGTTGTCTGTTGTCTCACAACAGAATAGGGGTGTATGCCCCACTGAAATACTTAGCAATTAGACGGGGTAAAGAAATGTCACGCAGAGAAAGGATCTGTCCCTCAGAGCACTTGAGCGAACGTTGTTTGTCACTTCTCACAGACATTAAGCTTGTCAGCATGTCACACTGCAACCTTCTGCTTCTCTCAAATTGAACCATCGGGATTGGGTGTACACACTTCATGTACATGTCCATTCTCCTGCACGCTGCATTAAATCAGAGCTGCAGGTTTTTTTTCCAGAGTTTGCTGTAATCTGACTCTGTGATGAAGCTAATGTTTGCCTCTAAGATATAGAAGTTTAATATAAAAATATAAACTTGTCTGGAGCTTGTTAGCGGCACCGCACAAACACTTCACCCATCAGTTGGAAACAAACAGCTAATGATTGTGTTTCAGTAGTAATGCCCGTGTTAGCACTGTGGAACGCGAGGTGCATCGGGAGATGAGGAGGAGAAAACAACAGAGCCAATCCGGTCAGTGGAGCTGTGACGAGACCTGTCCTCATGTCCGTCGTTATGGGAAATGGAGTTAACGGTGCTGAATGGACATCAGAGAGAATACTGGGAGTGTTGTATATTGATGTATACAGAAACATGGATGGACTCTTCCCTGTACTTTTCTGCTGTGTCAATTGAATACAGTGGGTAATTTGTTCGTTCTCGAAGGCTGAACCACCGAAAAGTTTGAAAACTGAAACAATTTTCCCCATAGGAATCAATGTAAAACGGATTCCAGGAAGAGACTACCATCGGAGAGGAACCGTTCGGGTTCATGGCAGGAAGGAGCACTACTGACGCTATATCTGTGTTTGATCTAATCATGTAGAAGCATCGAGAAAAGCAGAAAGGACTCCACTTGGTATTCATTGACCTGGAAAAAGCCTACGATCAAGTCACAGGAAGTATGGGGATGCATGAGAACAGAAAGAGTTCTGTAGAAGTATGTGTGGCTCGTACAGGGCATGTACAGGGATGTCAGGACCCATGTGAGGAGCAGTGTGAGAGAGACAGAGGAGTTTAAGGTGAAAGTTGGGTTAAACTAAGGTTAGTCCATACCTATTCGACCTGATCATGGATGTCATTGCCGAGGAAGTGAAGGAAGTTCCACCATGGAACCTGATGTTTGCAGATGACATGGCACTGTGTGGAAAAAGAAGAGAGGAGGTGGAAAAGAGGACAGAGGACTGGCAACAAGTGATGGAGGAGAGGGGCAACGTGGAGGCAGAAGGACACATCAAACTGCAGGACTACACCTTGAAGAAAATGCAGAGTTTCAAGTACCTGGGGTCGGTACCTGGAGTGCGGTTTGACAACCGGGTTATGGTACGACAACCGAGGCAATTTTTAGCTCAAAATTGTGTTTGACAACTGAGGTTCCACTGTAATTTCCTTTTGAGAATGAATAAAGTACCGTCCTATCCTGTTTCCAAAACAAAAAGCTAATGCTACGTCTGACTTAAATCAGTTCACCAATTATGTACGTCGTATTACTTTTGATTCTCAGAGGTCCATCTTAAAAGATCTTGTTGTTGGTTGCTGGGATGTATGATTGGATAATAACCGTTTGTGGGGGTTGAACAACAGACATTTGTATTTGTTATAACGTTTAACAGTCACCACATTATAACATGTTAAAATGCCCGTCCCTAATATATATATATATATATATATATATACTGTATATATATAAATTCAATAGTCAGTGAAACCGTCAATTGTATGTTGTCGTCGTAATAAAGTCTCTACTCTGCAGTTTGCACTGGGCTGAATTTAGCTGTTGATTGTTGTTCCTTTGTGAGGACTTCTTACAAACAATGCATTTCTGAGTCCCTAACCCTCCCTTTAATTATGTCAAATAAATGTCCCATTTAACCCCACGATTCTAGTTATAACACTGAAACTAATTCTTAGAATCCAAAATGGCCTCACTGTTTGTCTGGACCTGCAAAATGTCCTCACAATTATTTTTTATTAATATTATTATTACAGAATAAACAGTCTCCATATCCTATTAAATACAAACCCATCCACACACACACCACTGTAAACGTTAAAAAAACGGATGAAACCTCCCAGGAGACTAAATGACAAAACAAACAAAATGTAAAGAAAACACAATTTCCATTCATCATGCGTTGTGTTTGTGCTGCTTCTCACTGCTCCGAGTCCTTTATTCCCACTAAATTGTCACGTTGTCTTGAAGACACATTGAAACATGGAGCCTGGGGCTGAGTAGGAAAAAAACATGACTGATCACTTGAGATAAAGGAGCAGATGGCAGGCTCAGACTATGTAAAAGTACAGATGCTGTTCAGTCCCAACGTGCAAAGCAATAACTGTAGTTATTACTTTCCACCAGAATATTCTAGATCATTTACCAACATCAAGGAAAATGCATCCACTAGTCATTTTTTTTTCTGTTTGTTTTAAATCTTGTTACTCCAGGACTATCTTTTCTTGTGCTGTTTGACTTTGTTAAAGCAATCATTTGTTATTGTTTTCCTCTTTTTCCCCACCCTCCAATACAATTCACGGTGTTTGTTTTAACAGAAAAACACTGTTATACACAATCTACTCAAACCCTTGCAACATATACACGTGTATTGGTAGAGACATAGAGTACAAGTCTCAAAAGCTCAAATCCATTTTCACTGTTTGCAGAGAAAGGAAAAAAAAACACGTATATCTGCTCTCGAAATCTTTCACTTTCTTATTGTCGGTCCAAAAAAAAACAAAAAAACAAAACGGTGTGGCTGCACAGTCTTTGGTCAGTAACTTAAACTGGTACTTCAGAAATAAAACTATGATGGACAGGTGCAGGTGTTCTTCTTCTCTTAGTAGTTACCTTCCTCTGGATCACTTTACTCAGTGAAAAGACTGTTTTTTTTTCCTTATTACAGTCCTGTTCATGAACTACTTTGGTTTTAGACGTTGTTTGTTTCATGTTTCTGCTTCTCTCTGCATGTGTGTGCAGGTGTGAGTGACATTGGCTGCAGGTGTGTGATTGAGGTGCGTGTGACAGATCCAGGTGGACTGCGTTAGATGATTGGTTCTCTGGTGATACACCTGGTATAAAAACCCAGATTCTCTCATTTATTGGAGGAGTGCCACTGAAACCACACTGCTAGGGCCGCTGTGTGTTTGCTGTGGTTTTTGGTTTGTTTTTTTATTTGTTTTTTGTTTTTGGTTTTTTTTCCAAGTGATTTTTATCCAAGCATTTCAGAAATGGCCAGTTGTACACAGACCTGATTTCTCTTTTTTTTTTTGTCCTAATCCTGCACATGAACCAAACTGTCTCTCTGGCCTTTTCCAGATGATTTAGGACTCATCTGTGTCTCTACATCTTTAAGTCAAATGATACTTGAGGTTGAGAATGTACACATCACCAGAGAAAAATAGTTTGAAAGAGGAGTGATGAAAGTTACAGTATCTATGATGGATCTTCTCTGTAAGATTTCTACAACCAAGAGAAACAATGAGTCACCAAAGACGGAAACTGAAAACTCCCTTTTCAGCATCCTTTAGTGTTGTTCTCTTCCCAGACATTTACAGATGGAAACACTGTTGACAAAGAGTTCAGACAGTTTTTTTCATAATAAGCTCATCTGCGTCCCAAATTATTCGCTACATTACAGTCACTATAAGTGACTGATTCAATTTGATTCAAATGTAAGGGTAGAGCAGTGAGCATCAACTGTTGGCCTGTGGGCTGAATCTGGCCAAAGACTGGATTCCAAAAATGTGATGCTCAAAGAGAAAATATTGTGTGGTCCCTACTATTAATGCAACTGAAAAAAACATTTGAATGTCTGGCCCCCAAGGTGTCCATGCAGATAAATTCTGTGTTCCCAACAAATACCGTTGGTGACCCCTGATGTGTAGCACTTTGGCCCAGAGGCGATGTCTCTGTCATTGGTGTGGAACCCCAGGGTTCTCCTCCTGGGTAAGATCAAATCTTGGTTAGGGCGGTTGGTATCTTCCAGTGGACTCCCCACCTGCAGGAAGGTTCAGGGGGTTGGTACGGTGCAGTGTGATTTGGGTGGCGACTGCTGCCCCCGCGCCCTGGTAACGGATAAGGAGATGAAAATGGATGGACCCCTGAACAAAGTTTCACAAATGTGTGAAACGGTTGTTGTGATTGTTCATAATTTGCAACCAGAGACCTAATGGGTTGTTGTGCATTTCTTTCTCATTATGAGCTAAAGTCATAAAGGAAATCTAATATAGCAAAAATAAATATTTTTAACCTGCAGAGATTTTTTTTTTTAAAACCTTTTGTACAGATAGACTGCAATCATTGATTCACAGTGATACATGCTCTGTGTATAATCAATATCCCTTCCTGGTAATATCAGTGTCATGATAGCACACCGTACATTATTTATTTAATAGTGGCAATAATGAAGCTGTCAGTTTATCAATTGTTAATGGCTATAATCACAACAGTTGTCTAATTATGATTTAATATCAGAAGAAAATAACGAGGATCATTATAATGTACCTCATTGGTTGACAGCAGGTTTTTTATTTCATTTTATCATCATCAGCAGTCAGTAGGTTCCACTGACCTGTCACTGCAGTATTGATGAGACCAGTAGGTGGCACATTACAAATCAGCCCTCAGATGTATCTACAGTGTTTCCATCATGGTGGGAGCTTTTTATTTTTGTTGCACGCTTTGTATTAGCCCCTCTTTTACAGGAAGACTGAAAAGTGGGTTGCACAAAAATCAGGGAGAGAAGTTTCACTTCCTCGGCCTGTGTGAAAGGAGCTACAGTTCTAAAAAAATTTGATTAGAAATGGTTTTTAAAAGCTCCCACTGACATGTTTTGACCTTCACTCAATGAAGCTCGAAGGATAATTGAGTCACTTGACAGTCTACAAAGGTGCATTCAAAGACTGTCATCATGATGTATAATTAGGTTTAGCACCTTAGGACCTGTGTTTAATAACTGCAAAGGAACAAGCCATCGCACATGTCAACTTTGAGTATCCAGTACCACAATGTACTGCATTCATTCAGGTGGCAACTGAGATAGCCGAGGTATCTGAATGAAAATAAAGTATTTATTAATGGCCTTTCAGTGTATATGTAAATAAAGATTCTTTATCACCATTTTTTGAATGAACTTGTGCATCATGATTGCGTATCTCCTTGTTAGTCACAGATAAATTCCAGCTGGCATTTGCAGCTACATACAGGCCCTGTGAAAAGTAGTATGTAAAAGTGTATGTTCTTGTGTATATTCAAGTAGAACGTTGTTGATGAATTCAGTTCTGTTTCTCATCTGCGTTCTTGTCACAAACATTGTCTTGTTGTCTCCAGTAAGAGACATTCAACCCTATGGTCATTCTGTGTCTGTTTTATTAACGTGAACAGCACACAGAGCAACACCAGATAATGATGGCCCTGTTATATTAATGTTCATAATTTCATGCGTGGATGCTTTCCTCCATTGGTGTAAATCATTTAACCGTAGAGGAGGTTCATTCCACAGCAGATGTATGGATGTCCACTGTTACTCCACCATGTGTATCATTCAAGAAACACTTTCACCCAATTATGTGATTTCCAACTGAGGGACACAGTCCCTGACTACGTAACATGCATAACTGAACAACAAAATGGTAAGTTCAGGGACCAGTGCTGTCCAGTTACTGTGGGAAGGGGACCAGCTGACTTAAAGATTTGTACTTGACCCAACACTGAGATGAAAAGTATTCTTGAAAACTGCAGTACATAAAAAAACAGATCAAGAATATCTTCATCACTATGTGAAAATGTGTTTATATATATATGTATGTATATATATTCTACATAAATTTTATTTATTGTCTATCCATTTGTTTGAATTTATCTTTAAAGGTTTTTGAAGTGCAAACTAGTGACAGATTGTTTTTAATAGTGCAGATATTGAAATGTGGTTTTTATTAGTATTAAATGTTTTCATTTATGTACAGTCACTAAATGCATTAGTGACTGTATGTTACTGCTTCATTTTCCTACAACAAATTGCTCCATTTCATCTAAATGTTACAGGACTGCCTTTCCACACAGGCCTCTGGTGCGCAGCTGGTAATGGAAGGTTACATAATGCAACTGTCTTTTTTATTTGGTTGAGTTTTTATAATTGAACACCTCAAAAGACCTCTGAGAAACTGAGCGAGTCTTCTGGCTGCTCCTGCAGTGAGCCTGGATAAACCACTTTAATTCCAGCTTCTTCACACACAGTGCCTGTATGAGTCAAAGGTTAATAAAAGGGCACCTGGTTGTGTGGATGAAGACGTGGCACCAGCCAGAACTAGAGGGATTAGCCCGCTTCTCATATCAAAGAGATCCCCAGCCAGTCAGGCTCAGGATGGATTTTGTATGGAGATCGGCTTCTATTGTAGATATACTGGGTCCAAGAGCAGGTTGGCGGCGCTGCTGAGCTTCTTTCACACCTGCTCTCACCTTGTATTAGTGGTGGGCAGATCGATCCAAATATCGATAGTATTGATACCAAGTTGGTATCGGTATTGGGTCGATACGAGCCTGGAGAGATGGATTCTTTACTTTAAGTTCCACTCTTGTTTGCAATGCTGCGATTTCACTCCCCCTCTTGTGTTTAGATGTTGTGACGTTACTTAGACGCACAAACAGTCAAGCAAGTTGTGGGCTCAGGTTCATCAGCACACGCACAGAGAAAACACAACAGAAGAATGGCAGCGAGGAAGAGGAGCGCCGAAAACAAGACAACAATAAATGTGTCATTTGTAAAATGTTAGTCAGGTATGCTGGAAACACTACCAATTTATATAAAAAAAAATGTCCAAAAGAAAACATGGAGAGAGGAGAGCAAAAATGTTGATAATAAAGCATTATCTATTTAGTTACAAACTTTGTGCTATTTTTGTCCTGGGTTTTAACTATTTAATAATAAAAAAGAAAACATCACAAAACAAAGTTATGAAAATTAAATTGAGATTTAGCAATTGAATGATGCACCTTATTTATTGAAAAGTATAGGTGATACTGGCCCTTATTTACTTGGTATCAGATCGATACCAAGTAAAAAGGAGCAGAGCAAATGTTAGCTACAACAGTCCTGGTACAGACACCAAAGCTAACATCAGGGTGACTAATTATTTAAACAATAATTTTCAGTGTTGTTGATCTTTTTTAATATAATTATTTAAATGGGAAAATGTAAACATATCTTGTTAATGTGAAAAACATTCTGGAAAATCTAATGTAAATCAGACGAGAGCTGAAGAACTTTATTTTTCATCTGAATCAAGCCAACAAGTGAGTCCGTGTTAACTCCCACTGCTCTGCCCACACATTTCTGTAAAGTTATGTTGCAGCCCACAGCAACTGAGGAAATTGTTGTCAAGTGATGCTATTACGCATTTGACTCAGCCAAATTTTCTTTAAAGTCAGAGTTAAAGTTTAAACAACAACTTTACGAATATGATGTCTGACATCCAGACGTGGGTGTGAGTAATGGCTCTGGAGATGAGACAACAGGGAAAGATTACCTGCCTCTGTATTTGTGTTCCAGCCGCTCTTCTTGATTCCTTTTCCAAAACAGCAGAATGGTGCTATTAATACAGAGTGAGTTTAGAGAGGGTTTCATCCACACATAATGAGAGCACATGTCAATCAACTCGCTGATGCATGTGCTTTAAAAATGTTCAAGAGACAAGTTCTTCCTGGTGCTGCTGCTTCCCAAACAGTTTGATGATTGGGCTGCTCTGGTGCAGCAATAAAGGTTTGAGGAGAAAATGTTTGGGGAAGAACAAATAAGGCAGCGCTTTGAGCTGCTTCTACTCCAGCTCTCGCTACCATTTCCTTATACTAAGGGGGCAAGTCAGTACTGTGGCTCAACAATGTACTAGTTTTCATGTGCCCCATAGATGTTGGCTGAACAGAACTTCCACTTGCAAAGTCAAATTCATTTTGTATCTGAATGAAAATACTTTGTAAATACTTAAAATTCAAATTATTATTATTGTTTTTGTTTGTTTGGGGTTTTTTTTTATGTTGGGATTTCCAGATTATTATTATTGTTTTTGTTTGTTTGGGGGTTTTTTTTATGTTGGGATTTCCTTTGGCCACATTTTATACAGGAGCCAGCTATCTGTGTTTTAATCTCTTGTTATCTGACCAAAGCCCTGCTTTGTTAATCCCCTGAAGGGAATTTATTGCATTTAATCCAGTCCTGAAGACACATTTGTCTTTATCTCTGTATAAATCTATTAAGAAGATAAACATTTAAAATATGGTGAAAAGACTCTGATTTGTTATTAGGTGGATTATAGCTTAACAGATTAATTTGGGGGGTTGTGATGCTTTTCTGATGTCTGATGTCTCCTCTAGTAATTTTGTTGTTGTTGTTGTTGTTGTTGTTGGTTTAGTCCCAGTAAATCAAGATGGATGCAAAGACATAATCACAGAAACGTCCCAACGTTGGTATTTCCATTATCAATATTTGCATCAACGTTCCCTCAGGTCAATTGATATGAAGTGAGAGGACACGTTACACGGACTGAATTTTTCTCATTCTGTTTTTGAGTCAAGTGCCAAAACCAAGTGTAATATTTTCTTGACGCTTTGAAGTAAATGTGTCTCAGTTTTTCACAGGCCCCCTGCAGAACATGGAGGGCTGGATGGAGAGCAGGTATTAGCCCCATAGATCATGTAAAATTAGCAGCAGGAACCCCTGTCAGCCTAGACATTGGCACTTAATCTTGGACTTTTGGCAGACTGTTGCCTTAACAGGTCAAATGATATCCATAAATCAAGGATTCCCTGGTGGAGAATGAGAGGCAACCAGAGAGCGCTGCTGCCACTGAAAATCCAAGGGAATAAAACCCAGTCGTAAAGCCCCGGCCCAGGAAATAATACAGTCTATTTCATAACAGATTAAAACCTTTAAAGAAGACTGATGGCCTCTTACACTGCTTTATGTGAGGTAATCCTGGATTATGGGGAGCACTTGGGGTTAGATTCTATACAATATTTGCACAGGATTAATAATAAAAGAGACCTTGGTAAGTGTCTTGAGATAGTTGTGGTTTCTGGTCTTATCTTCCCTTTGCTTTAATATGGCATTATGTTATTTAAATTTGTTTAACATAGAATAATTGGACAAAACAACGTTGAAATTAAAGTGGAAGTAATACTGATTTTCAGTAAAGGAACCTGGGCTTCAAGTTCTGAAGTATCCAATATTTGTTTTCCCAGAATACAATTACATTTTCTTAAAAGTGGTTTACCATTCTGAGTGTCTAAGGTTTACTTGTCACTTTTTTACATATGGCACCAAGTTGAATCTCAACCTGACCCTGGTTCTATCAAGCAGCTCCTGGATGGAATTTTTATTGTAAGAGCCAAATGCTAATCAAATTAATGTGGTGAAAAATTGCTTAATTGGAGTCAATGAGCGATGACGACAGATATTATAGGGGTATTTTACCACGCTAATGCCACACAACCATCCCTCTGTTTATATATATAGTGTGTGTGTGTGTGTGTGTGTGTGTGTCCAGAGTGGGAAGGGAGAAGCACTGTGACTGACAGGACAAAATAACAGGTGGGGAGATCCATTAACGGTTTGTAATCACAGACTCTGTTTGGCTGTGACAGTAGTCGTGGGATGGGAGGTGCTCATGGAAATCAAAGTTGTTGGACTGTGTGTGTGTGTGTGTGTGTGTGTGAAGGGAGGGAGTGCGGACACAGAGTGAAATGCTTCACCAGCCATGGAACTAATTTAAAGTCTTCGTTTGGAGGCTGTCACACGACTGGCTCTGATGACCACTGATCTCTACACATTTAACGGCACGGGCAGCTGTCAGGCCGCTGACAGACAGGTCCCACCACTGACTGATTACACACAGAGCTGGAGTGAACTGTGATCTGGTGAACTTTATTTTTCCTGGCAGGCTCGACGTGCGTTGCATTCCTCAGCACAGTGGCCATTTGTAGGCCGGCTCTCTCCTCAGACAGACCTTCCATTTCCTCCATTAACACCACTCCACGTTAGCCGTATGAATAATCGCTGAGAGGTCATGATTTTTTTAAACTCCCCCCATCCAAATGGAGTCCCTGTAACACCTCCGAAAATGAAAATGGAAAAATAAACACTTTTAGTAGCAGGTAAAAGAGAGGCTCCACCACTTTCAGGATCCTGAGTCATACCTGCCTAATTCGGTCGAGCAGCTTCAGGGAAGGCTGAATAATATCTGAACACCTCCACTCTATGATATGGTGCTTATAATACCATGGAAATGGAATATAACTCAAATTATTTGTCAAGAAAAGTTCAAATGAAAAGGTTTATCCAGTTCATTAAACTGCTGCAGAACTGACGGTGTGTGTGAATGAGCTTGTTTAAGACTATTAAAAGACCACTGGAGCAGGGATTCATCCGCACCCTCTGGGGATCAACTAATCTGAAGTAATTTTAGAATTAAACACTAAATTACAATTCCCTAAAACTGCACCTTTCCCATGAGGCCACATCTCTCTGGATTCTCTGAAACTGCACCAGTTTTCCAAGAAGTAAAAACTTAAAAACCATTGCAGCGTTTTAGAGGCAAAGCTGTCATTATTTAATGTTTTTGTCCTTCTGAAATATGTTCTTGAAAATTGTCCTGTAATTGAACACCATCCAGATAAATTTTTTTAGGGTATTTAGGGTTTCCAAATCTCAACTGTTTTAGAGCTCCCTGTAATCCTATTTCTAAGAAAAGTTTTCTATATTTCCCCATTTTACGCTCCACCCTACTCATAACTCCACTGAGGCTCCATGCTGTCTTTGAACCTGCAGAGACACCGGATCTTCTCCGTGGTATCTGCTAAAGTTTCAGGTCAGAAAACAAAAGCAGCTTTTCTCCATCTGTCACAGTTCAGAGGAGCCGGCTGACGTCTCCCTCAGCCTGGAAAATAAAGCCATCACAGAAGGATTTCAGCCTCTCCACCTGCAAATCTCCCTCCACTGGTGGATCAGAGGATGTGCACTGCCAGAGAAGATATGTAACTCATTAAGGCCACGTTGCTCCCTCCTGGGTGCGCTCCTCATCCCTCTAAACTCCAACCTTTGAGCAAATAAAGCCGTGCAAGACAGCTGAACTGTAAGACACCCGCAAACTCTTTAGAAGTCGGTTAGAACTTTTTGATCTTCCAGCTTGGATTCAACATGAGGGCAGCACATTTGAACTGCGTCATTAAGCATCATCATTATGCCCTTTGCTTTTCCTCCTTAATCTGCAGCGTTAACACCAGCCTGCACTGAGAACACTCCCAGTCAAATGTATGTGCACACATGCTGACATTTATCATTTGTTTTATTTCATGTTAATGTTTCTGACATACTTTGTAAAAAGTTTAAAACATTTTGGGTTTTTTTTTTGTTTGTTTGTTTATTTATTTTATTTTTTTCATCGATTTGATGCAGAAAAAAACATAAACCTGGTTTGGGTTACATGGTGGAGAAAGGTTGGAGTGTTAGCCTTACAGCAAAAATGGTCACTGTTTCTATTCATGTTTTTGTATGAAGTTTTTTTTTTATTTTTTTTAACCCCGGGGGGGGGGGGGGGGGGGGGTGAAGGACTGTATAAACGTCAATATTTAAATTAACAATATAAAGTAAAGCAGGATAAAAGTCACACACAACATTTAGTTTACTATTAATACTTTGGCCAGTTACTGTTAGCATCATTACAATTTTAACATCTAAAATATCAATTTTGCCTTTGTGATGTAATAAAATAATCCTAATGTTCCACTGTTGTCCTAACCACCTTTTCATCTTCTTGTCTTCATCACGCCATGTTGGAAGAACACTGCATGACTGGCATTCTGTATCAGAGATCCTCTCTCCAGACTTTCCTCTATTGTCATTCCGAAGCAGCTCTGGGCTGCAGCGTTCTCCTTTTCTCCGTCTGAACTGCCATGGCAACACGCTGGAGAAGCTGACGAAGTCTGAAGGCCTCTTCAGTCAAAGGGGCTCCACTCTCCTCGTCAGCAGATGACTGAACCATTTCATTTATTTGCATCTAAAGAGAGAAGATTAAAAAAAGGAAAGCAGCAATCTCGCAAAATACGGCTGCCAGAATTTCTGCAGTTAGTAGCAAACAATGTGCCAATATTAGTGTTAGTGGCGTCTGTCAATCCAGAAATAAGAGACTAGTTTTAATTGTGCTGTTATTCATTTTATACCAAAGAGCCAAAATTATCCCAGGAAAGAGCCTCATTTGCCTTCCTGCAGAAAGTTCTGATGAGGAAACTGTTTTTACAAATGTTTATCTTTGATTTCTTTAAAACAACTTCATTCAACAAAATACGTCCAGTTCTTTTCGAGTGTGTGCATGTGATGCTATTTTCAAAGCCAAAAATCACAACATTATGGTGAACATGGGAAGTCGTTCAGCCCTGCATTAAAATCAATCATCAAAATGGAACCATAAAAGGATTTAGCAGGCACGGGCTGATAGGTGAACGACTAAGGATTTAAACATTTTCAAAACACTGATCACCAACCTCACCTCCAGCAGAGTTGTTACCTGTCATGATTTTTATGACACACTTTATTTAAAATATTGCACATCAGCTAGAAATGACTTCGATTCCCATTAAACTTTAACAGAATAAAAAGGTAATGGATGGAAGAGTTATCAGATTCACATTCATCTTTATAAATGGTATTATTTTTCTGTTTTCTTTCATTCAACTCTTAACAAAGGAGGGTCAGAGTGGTGCACTGACAGGATTACTGTCACTGTCAGAAGGTCCTGAGTTCAATACTACACTGTGGTGATTCATAAAACTGATTTTGTTGATGCTTTTCCTTTTTTGTGCTGATGATCTCCTGGTAGCAGTGCTGTGCTCAGTGTCTCTGCATGTTGTAGATAATCATGGAAATGAAGGATGTGCTCCCAGTCGATGTATCCGCTGCGTTAAGAGCTAATGTAGATTGGTGGCAGCGGGCCTGAAGCTTGGCCATGTCTCAGTGTTGGGATAGAGCAGGAGAGGCCAAATGTTGCTTTGTCCTGAAAAGTTAACTCTGTGGCCAGCCCTACGTCGACAAATCACATCAGGAGGCTGTGGCAGTTTCAGCAGCACAAAATGCTAAGCATGACTCGATTCCATTCTTAGGATAAAAAAAAAGTCCATCCAATAACTGAGCCCAACATGACACTATCACCTCGGCAGCGACAGCCGGCGACATACTGGAGGAGAAAGTCTCAGATTGATATCGGTTTCAACAGAAACTCCAAGTTTGCACGGTCAGTATCGTACATGAATGACTTTCCCTCCGAATAGTTCGTAAAAACAACGTCATTTTGACCATGCATGCACATGACACTCTCTGACCATGAACTCGGTCAGAACAGTTGTTGAGAAATGCAATTTTTCATTTTTTTCCACACAGTGTAAATTTTCCCTTTCTCTGCCATGTTTTATGGTAATGAGATTCACTGAGTCGACAAATACTGCCCTGGGTATTTTGCATTCTCCCAATTCAGGTCAGGAGACTTTCACAGGATGGAGTCACATCAGCGTGGCTTTTAGAGAGATGCTGCTCCTGCAGGAAATTGTTGAGAAGAAATTACATGTTTTTAAAATGTGGTTCGAATGGAATGAGAAAATTATCTCCAAATATGCAGACAAATCCATCTCAGACATGTTATTTATTCAGCCACAGGAAACTGAAATGCATTTGGGGAAAACATGGGATCTCTAAAACATCAACATGTGGTCCCGTCCCCAGCCCTAATTTATTTTTCTGACAATCGGAAGAAGAAATGTATTTATTTATTTAAGCATTTTCACTACACTAAAAAAACAGTCGTGGAGTCACAACATTCCATTTATATTTATATATTTAGCAGATGCTTTTGTCCAAAGCGACCTACAAGAGGAGGAATAACAATCAGTCTACGTAGAGGAACTCTTGAAAGGAGGCTGCTGTTCAGTACAGTGGGACTTCTTAACTAGGGTGGAGACAAGTGTAGAAGGAGACGGGAAGTACTGGAGAGTGCTGCAGCAGCAGCTTCTCTCTGAATAGCTGGGTCTTCAACAGCTTTTTGGAAATAGACAGGGACACCTCTGTTCTGGTGGAGCTCAGTAGCTCCATCCACGAGAAGAGCCTGGATTGTCTTGTACGAGGGGTTGGTTCTGACTGGTCGGTAACAGAAGTTCCTCAGTTGAAGTCTGTGGGATTCACTATAGCAGGGATAATTCAGTGCTTTCTGTCCTCCCAGTTATGGTTACATTTTTTTCTTCTCATCTCAGATCTCTCTCACATGAGTTGTTTGGAAAATGTCAGGACTAAAAAAAACAACCCAGACTTTGAGAAACTTTCTTCTCTCCACCACACAAACACATTAATTTAAATCACAGCGGATGTGAAATAATAATAATAAAAAAAACTTCATTTGTTTTGCATGGCTGTCTCCAGTGCTGTTTGAGTTATAATGAGAGAGCGATTGTGTGAAGCTTGTTCATGCTTTAATGCCCAGAGGAAAGTCGCCATCTGTGACGTTTTCATTTTTAGACAAATGCACTCTTGGTGAGTCGCCTTTTGTTTTATGATCTGCCTAAATGAGTCAAAGGTTTTGTCCCACAGCTTTATTGACTCGTTCATGTCTGAGCCAGTGGAACTTTTGAGGATTTTTTTTTTTGCACAGAAATATTGACAGATCTGTGGCTCCTGTGGTCATGGAGTGGAGGTTTTGTTTTCATTTGTCAAACCAATGAAAAAGCCACAAAGAAATCCAACACTCTTTACTCGCTGATTATATGTTTATTTTTCCCCCACCACTGATTCCTCTTCCTGTGAAGTGTCACAAACACAGCTGCTCCTAAATCACAGTGTCGCACTGAAAGGTGTGACACAGCACAGTCCAAACAGATTATTCACAAATACAGAAAGTAGTAGAGAAAATGCATGTTTTTTTTCTTTCTTTTTAAATTTATGGGGTGCGACTTATAATCAGGTGCACTCAATAATCAGGAAATGCTGGTGCTATTGAAATACCAACTGGATGGCTATCACCAATCATAACCTAGATTTGATGACGTTTAGGTCAGTGATTCTTAATCAAAGGGCTGTGGCCCAAACTTGGGTCACCAGTGCCACCTAGAGGTCAGCACTTTCATTGTTGTACCTGTGGGCCACAGTACTGTATAGGTTATCAACTGAAAACACCAGACTCATGTCATCCATGAGCAGCTCAGTGACAATGCAGCTTTGGACCATGTGTTGGCAGTAATGTTCTTTTCTGACTTCATCAACTATGGCTTCTTGCTTTTTAAACCGTCAGTGGATTTTGTTTATTATTGATTACAAATGAAACCATCACTGAGGCCAATTAAACTGAAACAGTGTTAATACTTAATGGACCATGGGCCACTTTGTACTATAGGAAATTGTCTTGAGGTCAGAAAGGCCCCCATGGTAGGCTGTGCAAGTACAGATACTCACCATTGTCAGTCATGCATTTTTTCTGAGGCTGCTTTTCCCTCTCTGATTCGTTGACCTTGGTCCCTGACATTCTGACCTGTTGATAATTCAGTTCCTTGGAAACCAGTAGTCAGGAACGGTTTGGACGATCTGAGAAACGAGGATGCTGAACCTGACAGGACTATGAATATTCCAGTGATTGAAAGAAGATGTTCGTCTTTGTCAGTGGCATTTCTCTGCCCTCACAGACCCAGGGGAGCCGTGGTGCAGACAGTGACCCTGGACTTCACAGATGGACTTTGCTCTTGGACACCTCCAGTGAATAATCCTCTCATTACTTGTCATGATGAAGTGTGGCATGCAAATATCAATAAGGGACTGTGGTGAAGCAATCCAATTAAGGCCTAAAATCAGGGGTCTAATTAGTGCTGAGTCCTTGATAATGCAAATGACAGCCCACCAGTGATTAACCTTGAATATAAATGACTCCAGCAAATCCACTACCACAGCTGCGTGGGTCTGCTGGAATGACAGCTGTGTTTGAGATTTTAGAAACATTTGAACGTCCATCACTCACAAGGTTCAAGGTTTGTTGTTACTGCATGGTTATGGTCAGGCAGCTGTCTGACTGTAAACATTACTACTGTTGTCATTTCAGCCACACCTTGAAAACACTGGACACAAATGTTGAACTCTGGCCTCGTCCAGTTTGGGATTGGAACTTTCACACTTTGCACTAAATGGGTTTCACACACCATCTTATCCAGACCTGTGAAGTTCAGTAAAGCCAAACTGTGGCTGCCTTAATAAGCACTCACTACAAGGGTCATTGCACATGTTGAGCCACACAACATCCACAACAGTTCAAGTTCAAGTGGGTTTTATCGTCTTTTCGTCCGTATACAAGAACACAGTGAGACAAAACAACGTTTCTCCAAGGACAGTTTAGTAGTAAAGACTGTGAGACAAGACAAATCCAAACAGAGTTATAAGTCAAATGATCTCAGTAGCAGAAACTACAATCTAAACGGTAAGATTTATGATGTAGATACAGAACTCGCAGACAGGACATGACTACTAACAGCAGTTCAGTTTTTCAGTCGGTTGAGTAGATGCAAGTAAATGCAGAGAGCATATAGAAGCTGCAGTGATAAACATGCACAGAGTAGTATATATACAAATGTATAAATAGGTACAATAAAAGCAGGTATAAATATAAAACAGGCAGTTGATGCAGTGTATATAAATATGTATATAATAACTACAGATATCCGATAATATCGACCGACCCGTACTGGTACCCGTATCTGCCCGATATTAGCATAATTATGTAATATCTGTTAGAATCGTTATTGTTTTTTCTTCCAATAATGAAAACCTGATAACGCAATGCCTGGGGTTCAAGAAATGATGTGCTCTAAAAATAGATTTGGGGATAAACGGCTGTATATGAAAGTGAAAGTCACTAGATGGCAGCATTGCAACTCATCTAATTAATCTATTTGAATAATCAGGCTACTGTATGCAGAATGCTGCTGCCAGAAACTCACACAGTGGTTTGGACAGATAAGTAAATATATAAATATAAACAGGCCTGCATCGGTATCAGTTGATATCGGAATCGCAAATCAGGTGTTTAGACAATATCGGCATATCAGATATCGGCAAAAAGTCAATATCGGACATCCCTAATAATAACAGCAGGTATATTTAATTAAAGGGTTGGTATATGAAGTGTACACAAGTATATAATAATGACATAATGTTTTCTCATTAAAGTCCCTGCTTCATGTCTTTTCTTTTCACATTGCCTTTCAAAGAGCCCTCATTATGGCTGTGGTTGAAGTCGTATTGCAGGAGACAGAGCTGGTCAGCAGGAGCAGACCATCACCAGACGAGGGAAAAGAGACATGATGCAACATAAATGCAACCTGACAGAAGTGGCTCAGAGGTTTTAGGGCATCTGATGGTCCTGGAGCCATGTTACACCAGAGACCAGGCGGAGCTGATGGCCGCTGAAGCCTCAGCTTAAGCACAGCAGTCAGAGAGGAAAGGTGGAGACAAAATGGATATAAACAAGACAGAAAAGAGAGCGAGTCAGAGCCATCAGTCAGCATCCTGTCCTGGTTAAAGATCTTCCATCATGTGACCCCTGTCTTTCTGTCACTCACACTCTCGCAACTGCACGTTCTCCATACCCCGAGACAGCGCATCATGAAGAGTTGAGGTTTGCATCGATCTTGTGACGCTCGGTGTTGAGTCGTGTGAAGTTGATTGACTTGGGCTAAAACCTGAAGTTTGTGGATGAAATAAAAGTTTTTATTCCAACTGAAGTTAAGATAAGATGTCAGGTGCAGGAGAGACCAGGCGGAGGATGAGGCAAAGTCGACTCGTGTTGTAGAAGAAGACGCGTCCGGACACGAGGACAAAGTCAGTTTAGTAAACAAAAAACAAAACAATTAAAACAAGTACAGACTTTTATTCCTTAAATTATTGGCTCGCTATCGTCTGAGGCAAAGGTCTTCACCAGGAGGTCCACAACCTCTAGGGGAACAGAGAGGCACTGCAGGATGTTTATCCTGTAATTTCTTTGTTTGATAAGAATGTCTTATATTTTTCTTGTTTATTGCTCGCTCTTTTCAAATAAAATACAGAGTATGTTTCATTTGCATAAACCTAAAAACTTATGTTTCACAGAGCTTTGACTGCCAAAGTGTTTTATTCCAATAATAGTAATTCACCCTCCCATACTTCAACCTGCTACAGCACAAGTATGCATTACCACTGTGTTTATTTTGAAAAATATTTTGCCCTATATTTGTCCTTATTTTGAATTTGTTGGTAAATATAGACTGGTATTTGCACAGGGCAGGAATTTGACAACATCTGTATTTATAAGATCATGACAAATGTAGCTGCTTCTATTAGGAGAACGTGTAATGGATATTTGTTTGTGTTTCTCCATCTTGTATTCATATGAATGGATAGGAAAGAGTCTGAGTGACAAGGATTCCAGGTGATATATTATCCATGAAATGAGCTGTGAATAAATGGGAGCTGTTAAACATATAGTTTCAGTCATGCATTTTTCACAGCTTTATGCATGAAACCAAACGTTTAACTTTGATCTGAATATAAAAATCTGCTATCGTTTCTGCTAAGAAAAAGAAATATCAGAAAAGTCAGAGTCAGGTAATTTACAACAGGGCAGCCATTTATAATTATCTTTATAGACTGTGGCCACACGGCTTCAGCATGAGGCTGGTTCCACAGATCTGTCAATCACAACAGACGGAAAAGTTTTCATTTTCTCCTCGTCTTCCTGTTCTCTGTTTAAAACCAGACTTCCTCTCTACAACACTTTGGCCCAGTGACACCAGTCTCAGCAGAGCCACAACTTCCCAGACATGTTTGATTTCATCAGGTTGGCCAAGGCTGGCACTGCAGGCTTGCGTAAGGTGAAGCTCTCCAAGAATTTGGCAAGAGTGAAATTGAAGAACTGTCCTGCAAACAGCCGGCGGGAGTTCAGCTCAAGTGTGAGAGGAAGACGAAAAACTCTTTTAACAACGTACCTGTCAGAAATTTCACATCAGCAGGGACAAAACCACGTCCAACTGCTCCACTAATGGTGTTACTTCTACTTCTCTGACAAAAAAAAAAAGAGAAAGAAAAGAAACACTTTCAAAAGGTCCAGTGTGGAGAAGTAGGTTGTGTTTTGACTGAACTTCAAAACTGAAATTCCTTAAATGCCAGCAACCATCACCCTGATTTATAAAAACATGATACAAAAAAGCTCTCAAAATACAATGAGACTTTGGTAAAGCAACGAATTTAGCCAAGAATATTGCATAGAGTTTCACAAATTGGAGCAACTTTGGAATATAAAGGACAAAAATCAGCATAATAAGAGCAGAGAAATTTAGTCAAAATATTCTATGAATTCATAAACAGTCTTCCCAGCCCTTTGTATCAGCCTTTAGAATACTCAGCAGTTTCTGCACTTTTTACTTTTCGCACTGTTACAATCCAGAAAATGAACAATTTTGATGAATTATTAATCAGAGGTGTTCAATAATACCTCACAGCAACAGGGAAAAGATTTAAATAATCTGTTTTTAAGCACACTTGGACAGAAGCACATTAATTTTCCTTATCTGACAAATTCATATCATGTTGTTTAGCTGTTCAATTAAAAAAGGCTGTCAGTGGCAGCATCAAACCAAGTGACTATAGTGAAACTAGAGGTTCTGTAAAGACGATCCAGCTGTGACCTGTCGACACACACACACACACACATATATATACTGTATATAGTGTATATACAAAGACATCTGAGAGCTTCTGATGCTCCTCAAAGGTTAATCTTGTTTGCTCAGTTAGAAACAGGAGGTTTGTCATTTTCTTCATTATAACTCACCTATAGAGCGGATCATTTAATCATGTGCTCAGTTCATCAAACAGGAAAGGAATTAAAGGGAAATTCAAAGGAAAGTGTTGAACATCCAGAGTTTGCAAGAATATTTTTCATGCTGTGATCAATACCTTTAATCATAAACCGACTGATTCTTTGGTTGAGAGAGACGATCGCCGGCGCCATGACTGGATTCTTTTATATGCATTAAGAGTTCAGCTGTAGCTGCATGTATGCAAGCCAATGATTCACCAGGTGAAGATCAATGCAGACATGGAAGAAATGAAACCATATTGTCAAGTATATCAGTATGAAGCTCATGGTCTAAGAGAGATAAATCTATAAGGTCAGACTCTCATTGATGCCAACACGAACTCCTGACTGCTGATATCAGTCTACAAGGACAATAATGATAACAGTCACACTTAAATATATCTGGTGCAGCTATACCTATAACTGTGCATACCTAAAAGTTAGAACCAGATAAAACAAAATAAATAAAAGCAACAGCTGAAATAAATGTTATTAATATAATAAAAAATAAATGCATCTCATAAATGAGCCATCCTATGTGCTACATTCTTAGCAGCAGAGAATATTTTTTAAAAAAAGCTAAAAATGTGCTCACTAAATAAACAAACGCTAGCTTATTCAGTAATAATAGATAGATAATCAACAGGACCCTTGGCCTGTTTCTTATTAAAGAATCGACCACCTTAAATATATATGTATATATTTGTATGTTTATGTGCCCTGTATTCCCCCGTCCACCTACTTATGGTTGATCTCATCCATGTTGATTTACATGTAATTTGCACACACTGGTGGACTGAGTCTTTGTTTCACTGAAGCATCTCGAGCTCAAAATACCATCTGAACACTGAACTGCATACGTTTGTTGAGGCTTCAACTTCAGGTTAGTGGCCCGGCTCCCAGTGTGACCCTGAAAAGTGTCTGTTTAAGTGTGGGGCCAGATTGTTATAACTGGGGTGAGATTCTATTATGTAGTTATGGAGAAAAACATGAAAAGTGTAACATGAGCCCCACACAAAGAAACCATTCATTTAACAGATTTTAACTCCATGAAATTTCTTCTCCCATCTTTTTTCTCCACCATTCAACACACTCACACAGTCCAAACTCGTTGCGTTTCATTGGCCAGGCTTTTCACATGCACCACTGTTTGACTTCAGCTGTGGGCAGACAACTGCAGCCGAGGCCTTTATGTTTTCTACACCAAATTCAGATGGCTCACTTTCATTAGCATGACAGTGAGAGGACGCAGTGAAAAGGCCTTGAAGAAAATCCAATTATTATCTCTGATACCTTTCCATGAACAGATTGTCTATCTCACTAATGACTTTTTCCTTCCCATTCACTGGCCTTCTAAATACGATGATGGAGAGTGGCCGCCCCAAATGGGTGCAGGTGCTGATAACTATCTATCCTTCTACAGGTCTATCAGATAGACGTCCCCTCCTATTATACACACATCCTTTATTACTCTCACGGCTGCTGCAAGTGAACGTCATTGAGGGGATTATTTTAAACTCCATCGTGGATCAACCAAGGTCAGTGTAGAGATGTAAGGACTTCTGTTGATATGACAGAGAGCGACATCGATGTAAATACTCAAGCCTGCAGGTACAGCAACATCTGTCAGTGTCTGTATCTGAAAGTCAAACTACTTCAGCAGTGAAGTTCAAATTAAATTGCCATTTATTCTGCAAGAATTTTAAATGCAATACTTTATTTTCCATCTCGATGTTTCATTTTGTCCACTACAATCACAATTTACTACAAACTCACAAAAATTTAAATTATAGCTAACACATCCAACATTGGAAGCCTAACACTAGGCTAATGTTAGCTTAGATGTTGTACATTCCAAAGCCATGACCTAATCTAGGTTGAAATCATTTTTTCTTGGCCAAAGAAACAAGATGTTTTCCATCAATGTTTGCCAGACGTTCTTATGCAGTGACTTCTTTGGGTCCTGATGAATGAACTGTAGGTACATTACTGCCATCTACTGGGCTGGAGTGTGTGCGTTGAATCTCAAAATTTAAAAATTAAGTCTCAGCCCTAATGATAAATCAGATATCATGTCATTCAATACATTTAAGAAAAACTGACTAAATACTATTGATAATATTTTCTGACAGAAGATCCTTATGAGAAAATGTTTTTGTATTGTGTATTAAAAATATTTTTTAAATCCTTTGTATCTTTTGGGATTTCTGGACTTTTCTACACAGCACCGCTCCAGGTTATTATGTCATACATCATCTGAAAGACTACAAAGTGTAGGTACAGCACCTGCAAAGATACAACTGCTGCTGTATATGTGCTGCTGCCTCCAGTAGGCGGGCAACATTATGAGCTCACTGGCACTCATGTGGAGTCCTGCTGACAACCTTTAAACTTCACACCTGAGGCTAGGAGAAGTCAAACAAACCTCAAAAAACCTCAAAAAAACCGGCCCTGTTTTGCTTTGCTCTGTTGTTGCTGTGTTTGTTGTTGTTGTTTTTAACCTTTAAATGACAAAGAGCAAGAGGCTGCTCTGAATTTATATTTAAAGGTGTGAAATTTAGCAGGAGAAAAGGCTCAGGGCTTCATGTCGACACAGATTTCTTTCAGTGAACGTCAGTAGTCTGTCTTGTTACACTTTTTATTAGGCAGCTGTGTTTGAACATGCGCTCTCTTAGGATGGAGGGAACACAAACCGGACAG
>NC_024317.1:15294511-15305506 GCF_000523025.1 Cynoglossus semilaevis
ATTGACCAGGACCATAATTAGGATTCGGCGAGGAGCGCCGCGGGGTAGTCAACGTGTCTCCAAGGTTAACAATTTTAATGCCAGACTGAGGGATTTAGAGAAGTGCTCCTTTGAAGTTTCCTGTCGGCGTCAGGAGGGAGGCTGCGAGGTCGTTGAAGACTGTCTGCGATATTGACATTTAAACTCAACACATAGAATGATGCCAATTGAAATTTCATAGTGTTCCCCTTCGGGAAGCTGGGGAGTTGGCTATGCCAGTGTGAGATGAATAATGAAACTTTCCACACTTTGCTCATTTTTTATTTAATGTGCAACTCTTCTTTGTTGCACCGCAAAGCTCCACGGGAGCTGGTGTGCATGGCGTACAGGTGTAGAGTCAAAGGGAAAGTGTCAAAGCGCCTTTTTAATATATGCATGAAAGTTGGCATGAAGGTTAAACGGTTATGATCAGGTTATGTTGGGCGATCGTGGATCAGTGCTGGCAGGTTTTTAGACATTACACAGTGATTGTGTAAAGGAATGGGAACTGATGTTTTCTGATGCTGTGCTTCGCTAATATTGATAGGAATAAGGAATTGACCAGGAGTAATCTGGTTTACACGCCGTCCTCAGGTGTGGACATGTCTAAATGTCAGGAATTGGCTTTACCATACTGAGCAAATAAAAAACAACCATATTTTATTCAGCTAGAAGAACATGGAATGATTTGTGATATTTGTCTGGACTTACCTACAGGTACACAGAGAAAGTCCAAACAGATTACATACTGTAGTATAAGAGTCAGGGCAGCGTTGACACTGACAGTGCAGTTCTCCTGCTCCACTTTAATAAAGTACAGATGTTCTACCCAACAAGACAAATTGGTACACTGCTGTATTTCCACCTCACCCTCACAGAACATGTCTTGGGTGAAATTCTGTGAGGTATTACAAGTGTAACAACAACTGTGAAATGTAGTGAAGATAAAAATGTCCTGGCAGTAAAGTGTTTCTGCCGGCAGAACCCAAAGTATCTTTACTGAAGATGTCAACAATACTCAGGTCAGACATGTAGGACGTGGACAAGATCATCTATTACCACTGGGACCTTCAAACACGTGCTTTAATGAAAAGTAAAACTTTATCTCGATGGTATTTTAATGTTTCACCCTCCATGTATTCATCTTTTGTCTACCACTCAATCCTTTTCAGGGTTAGAGGAACGAGCTCAGACCAATCCCAGAATTCTTTTGGCGGGGGAGGGGTCACAGTGTCCACCAATCCATCAAAGGTTCATAAAGATCAGTTGCCCCCAACCTTTTTTGTACCAAGGATCGTTCGATCGGTATCAGCCATTGCTGTGGACCGCTAACACCACACCATTGTTGAAGGATCAATACATTTTCAAAAAAAAATCTGTTAGTATCAGAATCTGAATGACCTATAGTTTTGAAACATTGACAGATTATATTTTAATGAAAAAAAGTAAAGAGATATGAATGGATTATTTTTGAACGAAGTAAACTAGTAAAACTGAAGTACATTTTTTTGCTCTGGCCCACTGCGGCCCGATACCAAGTGATCTACGGACCAGCATTGGCTGCCGGACCGGGGGTTGGGGACCCCTGATATAGATAACTAGTTTGACGTTATAGAGAGGGACCAATCAGTTATCGCCAGGGCTTGAACAGGGGACATACTTAGTATACACTTGTACCATAGTGGGGAACTGTCTGAAAAATTAGACCAGCATTTTCTTGAATTTCCACTAGGGTGAAATTCACTGTCTAATTGTATGTAAACAGCATTTAGAACACTAGTTGAGGGTTTGCAGAGACCTGGTCTGGACCCCCAGTGTACATGCCATGTTACCATTCATCTAACTTCTTGATGAACAAAGTGAAACAAATAAACAAGGCCTCACCTTTTATCTACCAGATTTATTCATTTCGATCCAGAGAGTTTAAGGCTGCCGCTCATTTCAAATACAATTTAGTCTCCAAACAAATCTCACTGTGGGTCAGGGGTGACTTAAACACGCTTTGTTATATATCTGTATTCATTGAAAACTGCAGCCCTCATCAGCAGAACCTTTGCTGACCTAGAAGGTTTCTTCATCTTCACTAAGGTCTTTGTATTTGAATTTGATGTGTCCTTTTTCAGCTTGTCAGAAGAATTTCATGGGTTTATTATAACAATTAAAAATGTAATTATTACATGTCGTGCAGATTTAGATAACAAGGTTGATCCAAGAGTTGGTTTTGTTAATGGAGACTCTTAGGAGGACATCAGTGTTGTCATTTTTGTTGTTGTGTTTTCTTTTACCAATGAATCAGTTACAGTTAATGGCCGCTCCTCTGTTGCAGCCTGTGTTGTTGCAAAGACTAGTACTGTTAATTTCCCCATTATGGGACAAATAATGGTCTTAATATACAGTTTTTAAAACTGCTGTTTGTCCATTCTTCATGTGATTCAGTTTAATGATTTTTCTTTTTGCACTTCATGTTATTTATTAATATTTAAGTGCGTTTTGATGTTTTATTTGATGTGATGCCAAACCATAATCTTGTCTTTGACATCAAAATGGTTCTGCTCATAAAAAATGATGTGATGTGAGGGCAAAACCACAAAGACTTTACTCCCCACTTTATTTGTGTTGAAATTGTTACATTTTAATAATTGATCAGGAATTTACTGCAGCATTTGTATTAAAACAAAAATGATTCCTGTTCTGCAGCCAGTAGAAAACCTGCTGCAGTTGATTTTTTCTTTCTTTCTTTTTTTGACCAAATATATAGGCCTTAAAAGAGCAGCTACACATCAGGGTGTAAACTGCACAACCTAAGCTCATAGCTGGGCAGGTGGTCAGACTGCAGTGATATGACAACAGTTTCTATTTAGACATAAAGCTGCTTCTTGTTTTCCCATTCTCTTTTGAGCATCACTTTAGTCTCTACGTATTCAGACAGCGATTCTGTGGCTCAGGAAACGAGACTTTTAAACATCTGCTGTTTTCCATTCATCACCAACACCTGCCCCACCTGCTCCCCTCTCTTTCTTCACTCTCACCTTCCTTCTCTGTTACATCTCCTCTGTTCTTTCTTCTGTCTGACTCATATGAAAGTGTCGCAGTGCTGCCTTCAGGGATTCCTCCTGCTTCACCTCTGAATCATAGCTCATCTCCTGAAAGGTTAATACCCACATGAAAAGTCAAGGGCATCTGTTTGAGCCGTGCCGGCTGAATGGTTGAGAAGAAAGAAAGGACAAAAAAAAAGCGAGAGAACCTGCTGGGATAGTGTATTGGATTTTGATTTAGCGGGTAAACAAAGGTGGTCACCTATGTCAACACTGAGATGCAATGACCGAAGGAGCTCCTGACTTCATCCTTTTTCATCAGGAGTCCATAAGGTCAAAGGGCCAAGATGCTATTGTCTCTGAAGCATTTGATGGTAAGACGTAATGGTGCATGCAGCCAGATATTAAGAAAAATAGTGTGCGACACAAAGAGAAATACAATGCTCTTAACCTTTTGTGTAGGGTTTCATATTTCTTTGCTCTGTCCACTGCAGATGTCATAAAAGCTGTAGCAGTGCAGCTCTCACAGTGGGTGAAATTTATCAAACTTGCGTCTGATCTAATGGTTTCCTTCATGAGGCTTTATGGCCTTTAAAACTCTGCAGGAGTGAAAATGGCTCCACCTGTGAGAAGCATCAGTGAGTCATGCTAATGAGCAATTACATCCACAATCAGCCGTGTTAATTCACTTAGTAAGGAGGGTCAGTGCAATTCATTCTCATTTTCCAAAACCCGGACAGACATTAAATGAATGCTCCTCATATTAGTGGCATTTAGGAAGCTGAGCCCAGGAGTTCCACTGAAGCCGTGAAGTCATGGACACGTGCGGTGCCCCTGCCCTGTTTAAACCTAGTTCATGTTCAAGTTAAATTTGGAGTGAAAAGATAAGAAGTTGGGAGAAAATCTCCTTAAAAAATAACAAAACAATAAAGTTACAAAAATCATGTGATATCTCATCTGATATCTGTGCATTTTGATGAGACAGGGGAAATACAGCCTGTTTACCCACAGAAGCCAGTAGGTGGCAGTTATTGGGGCTATCAAAAACAAAAATGCCTTAACCGCAATACTTTATTTGTGAAATCATTAATCAGATTTAAATAATTCATTTTAAGGTAAATACTGAGCATTAGTTGGAGTTATTTGATGCAGAACAAAAAACCTTTACCTTTTGAAATGTTGCTTAGCGTATTTATTCATTTTCCAGCACTTCTTTTAACGGCCACATGGGGCAGTAGGCAACCAGAACAGTTAAGCAGAAGAAACCTCCTACACGTACAGCATGAAGACTCAACACAGACAGACGGTCAAACCAGTGGACCAATGATCTTCTTGCTCCCACTCTGTGGTCCTTTTAACAATGTAAGTTAAATATCAGCAATAATTATTACATATAATTATTACATTGTTTTAGAACTTCATTTTTCCAGTGCACTACAGAACCTATCCAAATAGAACAACCCACATAATTGCGATACAAACCTTCCTACAAATTCATCTTTGGGGAAACAGAACTCTGCTGATGTGTCTGTTCTGTTTTGATAGCTAATTGCAAAGAGCAATTATGAATTCATTTGAGAAGACAAAGACAGCACACCATCCATCACAGTGTCCACACGCCCTATCAGGAGATTACTTGATAAGTTGGCCTGCCCACTGCAGGCAACACAGTAATTTCTCAGGATTTTAACAATTTATTTCAGGTTTGTCTGTGTGTGAGGCGGCGCACACTGGTGACGCTCCTGAATAATGCATCTGTTCTGGTGTTGTTTTAGGCAGAGATGTTTTTGACTGTCCTAACAGGGTGTAGAAATATGTACTTGCTAAATGTATTTATTCACTGAACTCATTAAAAATATTTACTCTGAGCCCTACTGGGTGTGCTGTTTTACTCATAAATCCTGTGACTTATGAGCAGGTGCAGATGAAAAAGGAAGAAAATTCAAAAGACTTTGGACTCATTTACAGCCAACAGATTCAGCTGAGGTTTTTTGTGTGAGCTGAACCAGTGACAGTGGACCAGCAGCACTGAACAAGGTGTGAATTGCGTCAGACGCCATTCATATCTACAGTATGTATGAATGATGGAGCTGGACACAGACCTGAGACTCCTGCTCCTGTCTTTTTTGTCTTCCTGAGTTTTCAAAGTGTCTCCAACAAAAACAAACACCTGCTGCAGCGAGGCTAACGCCAGTGGCACAGTCTGCTTCTGTTGACAAAAGTAAGTAATAATACATTTATGATAAGGATAAAATAACAGCATCATAGTTACTGCAGTTCCCAAAGTGGGTGGCGGGCCCCTGCCAAGGTGCATGAACCATGTGAAGGAGGGACACAGGAAGGCAAATTATTTATATTTCAATATTCAATATTATTGATTTGTCTTGAAATTGCACACCTTTATGGTGCAAGGAGGCTTAAAATAATATGAATTGTAAAAAAAAAATACGTTAATCTCAATAACTAAATTAATCAAAAGTATTTTTGGAGAAAACAACATAGTGTTAATGTATTTTCTGTTTGATGAAATGTGTTCCTCCCAGATTTGTAATTTAAATATAATGTGCAGTATGGTGTAAACATTAACATATTATACTGATTTATCTAGTACACTTTTTCAGGGATGGAGCTAAAAAAAACACACACACACACATTTGATTATATAATGTTTTTGATTATGGATCTGTGTATTTGTGTTATACACTTGAAAAAAAGGGGGTATACTAGATACAAAAAACACAGAAAACTTTATTATTTATATTGTAAATATCAAATCCAGGTCTAGTCGTCATCCATTATTTACACATTCAGATAAAACAGTAGTTTCTGTCTGAATGTTGCAAATAAACACACACATATGTACAGTATATCTAGGCCATAAAAACACGTGTATTTTCACATACTGTAGCTGGCTGTACAGAGATCCTTTAATGTAAGGTTTAAGAAAAGGTTTCTTCTCCTTAAGGATTTGCGTCTTGTGTTTTTCTCTTTGGTTTTGATCAGGACTAAACCTTAAAGCTCTTCTTCTCCAGCAGCAGAAGCCACAAACTCACTAATGATCCACTACTGGCCACAGCCACAGGTGGAAGTTCTCTGCTCTATTTTAAGTATTCTGAATTGTTACCATCGTCTGTCTTTGATGTACGTGGTAGCTTCATTTCAAAGAATTAATCATGGTTATTAATCATAAGACATAAACAAATAAATATAAATTCATATTTTGGCTCTACCTTAAACTGCTGCGCGTGAGATCTGTCTGTTCTCTGGTCCTGCTGTCTGCTCTGTGGTGCAATCAGTGTCATCACCCTCACCTGTGTCTCTGTCATTAGTCTCACTCCTGTCACCTGGTGCCCTTTGTATATATACCTCTCTCCCTCACTCTGTCCTGGTTGGATCATTGTATCTGTTTAAGCTTGTGCTGTTGTGTTCTTTGTGTGTGCGTGTGTCCTATACCTTGCTGCAGTCCATACCTTGGTGTTCTTTGTGTGTGCGTGCGTGCGTGTGTCCTATAGTTTATGATTTACTGCAGTTCATGCCTGGTAGTTTTTGCCTTGTCCTGTGATCAAATCATTGGTTCCCAAAGTGTGGGCTGGGCCCCGAATGTAGCAGTTTTAACATTGCAATCAGTCACAATAACTTGCAAGGAAGTAAAGATTATTTATAAATGTTAAACAGTCAGGAATAAATATGTTGGGTTTGGTGAATAAATCAGGTTAAGCTCAGAGCCAGGAGACTGTGTCTTTTACTTTGAGAATTAAAGACTGTGCTTGTGTTCAGAGTCAGTCCACAAAGCTGTTGTCCTGGTGCCAACACTGTGATTTAGGCATTGACCACTTCAGCTGCTTAAACGACTGTGAATTTCACCAGGCCTGCCCTTGTACTCCTTCTCAATGAAATGAGGCAGTGGTCAGCAGTTTACAACCTGGACCATGCCACCACCTGAGCAGGATCGATATTCAATTCAGACAACAGTACCTTTCACCGATACCCACCTCAAAGATGGAATCACTCCCCTTAGAAATCGCCCTTGGCCTTGCCGCGTTTGTCATTCTCGACTCTTTTGAGAGATGAATCTGTGATGACATCATCATCTACTAACCTTAAGAAAAAAACACTGATGTGCTGTTAATGTTAAACACGTGCAGTTGTTGACTTAGTCCAGTATAGTCCACCAAACAATCTCCATTTTTAAAAGAATCAGTGAACTCCATAGATTACTTAGGTTTCTTCATGCTACTCACAGCACATTGCACCATTCACTTAGTTGAATATCATGGAGTTACAGAAATTTTGTTCCCATGGAAACACTTTAAAGTCTCACTGTGAGGTCCGGGGGGTTCTTATATAGTCCTGGCACATGGCCTTTTTCCCTGTGAATGGGTGAGTGTGTGTGGGAGTGTTGGAGTGACCCTGCACTCCTTTCTCCACACTGGTGCTGTGTCAAGACTGATGACTGGACGCACCTGCCGGCGACTCCCACCTCCTCAGGACATTGGATTATAACCACCTGCTCGTCACTGGCTCATCACCAGATCGCAGTACATTTGTAATTCCTCGTTTGGACTTTGTTGGATCCCCAGCTCCTCAGCCTCAGCTTCTGTAGCCAGCTACAAGCTATCCTTGAAATATTCCTCACTGTGAATTAAAGATCATTGTAACCTGCAGTACCTCCATTCACCTCTGTTTCTGCTGCTGTGTCTTCACTGAATCCATCTCCAGAGATGCTACACTGACGTTAAGATCATTTTGGTCCTGGAAACATTTGCAAACCCACCAACTCTCAAACTACCTTCTGTTTCAGGTGGCTCACTATGGACCCCTGACAAACAACTCCATAGCGCCATCTAGAAAAACTGACATCCTCTGAAGGTGTTTTGACATGCACACACAAACTTTTGCAGCAGTCACACAGATCTAAACAATTTTATTAATTTAAAGATACCATATGAAACAGTACCACACGATACAATGTGATGCGATTCGATACCGCAGCTAGTTTGATGTATGCTTCTAAATTTGACCTAGAAAAATATTTTTTTAGGCTTAATACTGCACACATCTGCTGCAGCTCTAATTAAATGTTTTTATTGCCCTGTGGGATGTTGAAGTGATGCTCTTCAGATGCATTTCTGAAGATTTTAATATTTTATTCCCATGTTCTCTCCTCTGGGAATCATAGCAGCACTAAAAAAAATCTAATCCGTTTTTTGCTAAGGTTCTACGTCACTCTTGTTCTGTTTTCCTGTCACAGCAGTAGAGAACTGTAGTGATTGTTTACACTTTTATTCCATTATTTTTTCCAGCTATTTCAGCTTTCTTTGTCGGGAAAACGATCAAGATTGTGAACGATTGGATTTTTGTCCTTGTGACCCTGTAAGGAATCGTGTGGTACAGGAGGTCAGAGTGAATTAACTGAATAAAAAAATCTCCTTTTTATCTCTTTTTCTGCTTCTTTGGTTCGGTTCAGTTAGAGAGGTCAGAGTTTTGTCTCTGTGGATCCGTGAGCCTGTTGCTCCCCACGTTAGATTATTTATATTCTTTGTTTCTCCACACTGGTGGCGGCTTTAGTCAAACTTAGGGTTTGTGCACTCTCTACAGAAATAACAAACTCTGGTGACTTTTAACTTTCTCTTCATTAAAATCACAGTCCAATTGTGTGTACGGTCCAGAGAACTTCATGATCTACTGGCCTCTATAATGAGCAAAGAAATTAACTTTTACTGCTTTTTATGGTGGCAACCATTAATCTTTACAGTTCATGAGCTGCCTATTACACACTTCTCATCATCAAATAAACAGAGGGAGCAGAAAAGTAAGGACTGTAACAGTTGGCGCTGGACTAATTGCAAGTGGAAGTGGAAAAAATCCAGTTTTGTCGGTGATGACAATTACGGCCCAGCAGCAGATGACCTTCTAATTAAAGCATCTGTACTCTGAATGAAACACCAAATTGGATTTGTGTTTGCAGCAACATGGAACACAAGGTTGGATCAAACTTACCTAACAAATAAATAAATCAACTTAAAAAAAACACAAGAACATTGGGGGGTTAGAGAGAATGTCAGCACTAGTTAGTAATCAGCTTATTTAACCTGACTGCGTCCAAAGGTTCAAACAATTTGATTGACTGGAGCTGTTCCACTCATACACAGCCTGACCTCCCCCTGCTGGTGTGAAAGGCTGCAGACTGAGTAAAAATAGAATCTACCAGATTCCCTTGCAGTGTGACCTCAGCTTTAGCCTCATGGTGTCCTTGGATTTAACAGAAAATTAGCGTGAACAAATGTCTCATCTTTGGGGTGAAACTTTTGTTTCTAAAAAAAAGAGGAATGTTAAATTAAATGCCTCCACATTTTTAAATGTGACCTTTCCTCTGCTGAAGGTTCAGTCAGCTCTGATCCTCTGCTCCTCATGCGCCTCATCTCGGTGAAGCTGTGAAGAGTGGGAGTCATCATCCAACACCAGCAGCACGGAGTTCCTGACATTTAAATTAAAGATGATGCAATTCAAAGGAAACGCCAGGCTTCATAGAAAATCTGATAACACCGAATAGCTTTTACTCCAAATTCATAAAGAAGACCTCACGTGGAGAGGGCATTATTTTTATCTTATGTGCTACACTGTGGGAGAGAAATTTAAATATTCATGTTTGGCCCTTACCGTTGTGACTGAAGTGTTTTCTTCCCACCATCAGGGGAAGGTGTTTCTGCCTTTGTGGTTCACTAACCCTCCACTCATTTGTGCTGCTGGGTTTCCATCACTGACGTCACTTGAGCCCCGACTTAAACAGGTGCAGCTGGTGTAAAATCAGGTCTCGTCAGAAGTTGTTCACTGGAGACATTTGAAAGTGAGATCATTGTCTTGTAGATTCATTGTCAAATGAGAGCAGCTGATAAATATTTCATCCCCCCCGCCCCATGCCTGCAGCCCCCATGAACCCTTCCTCCTGCTTACAGATGTTCTCTGCATTTAAACTCTGTGGCGTTCACTGTTGTCCACAAAGTCAGAGAAAAAAAGACGATGTCTATTAAAACAAGTTAAATTATGATCTTAAAAAGATGATTATGTGAAAAACCATGAATATTAATGACCTTGTAATGAGTGAAGTCAGTGAAAGGTGCTTTAATTTGTATAAATAATTTAGTCTAGAGAACAGAATGTCATTCTTTTATTTTGTATATCATCTATGGCTCTTCCTATTCAAGGCTAATTGCATTCCATTTGCCTCGTACTTGTGACGTGTAGAGACAATCTAATCTAATATAATCAAATCTGAACTCTCTAATCTATCTAATCTCTCACACTACAACAAATGTGGAGGAGGTGGTGACGTTTTCCTGCTTAGAAGAAAGAGATGCAGAAACATACCAGGTGACAGACAGACGAAAAGACTCCAAACACATACCTTGGGATGATCAATAACTTGATGTTCCTTGTGTGCAGAGCAGCTGAAGTAACGTTCAGTCCCAAAAAATGTACAAACATACAAATTGGACAATGATCATGTGACCAGTCTGCACGGAGAGAGTATTACTGGCCTCACTGCTCCTCTGTCCTGTGGAGCGCTCTGCTCCCTGGAGGCCAACACGGCTTCATGAGGTAGGAGAACAGCTCCTCTCGAACCGTTTGGACCTGTGTAAAGAGGATGCTGAAAACACCACACCCAAGAAGAGAGCAGCTGGGGAGCACGGCAGGCTTTTACTCCAGGTGGGAGTTTGTGCATGTCTTTTCTCTGTCAATAAATCTTCAGGATAGGTGTCGTTGTTTTCATGCGTTCTCTCTAGCGATGAATATTACATGGTTTTCACGCCGAGCAGACCAGCCCAGGCCGGCCCTTAATAAAATCACTGTGAAATTGTGAGATAAATTATGCTCTAACTGCATTGGCATCAATTAATTATTCATCTGCTTCTCAAACAATGCCGGTCTTCATATGTTCCCT
>NC_024317.1:15305546-15356844 GCF_000523025.1 Cynoglossus semilaevis
CAGAAACAAAGGGTGGTGTATGTACAGTGTGTGTGTGTGTACCTGTCACGGTGACAGATGTATGAAATGCCAATGAAGTACTGCGGTGAACTTTTCCACTTCCTCCTCACAAGGTTCGCCCTGTATTTGGTTGTAAGTTAGACAGAGAAAATTGAGAATTGGTCAGAGATGATGTTGCGTTACTACCATATTGTCCAGACTATAAGTCGCTCCAGACTATAAGTCGCACCAGCCAAAAATTGCATAATGATAAAGAAGAAAAAAAACATATAAGTTGCACCTGAGTATAAGTCACAAACCCAGCCAAAGGATGAAAAACAGTGCGACTTATAGTCCAAAAAATACGATACACTGAGTCAAGACAAAGTGAACTCCTACAGAGGGATACAGTACTACCTTAAGATGAAGTAGTATTTCCTTTAAAGTGTACCAACTTAGAAGAGTTGAAACATCCTATTGGTGTAAAAGCTCTGCTCACTTTCTGATCGAAATCAAAATCGGAAAGTCTTTTATTCGCTCTGGTATTTTTTGCAGCCGACTTGCACAGGAAAACGGGATATCTGAGAAAAAGTTAAATAGTTACGATCCATGTGTAAATGTGTAGTAAGTGTGAGCGGACAGTGTAAAAAGAAAAAAGAAACGGCAGCACCATCACTTCTAATAGTCAAAGCCTGTTTGAGCTGCATAGCCCATAATATTACAGGAGCTCAACACATTTACTCTGTGTTTCCACGAGAAACAGCAGTGTCCTAAATTTCTGCGTTCACCTCGGTGTATTAATGGAAGTGCTGATGTTCTTTATTTGCAGCTTGAGCGCTCAAGGTTCACAGGACTTGATCATACCTGTGCTACACTCTAATACCCTGTGTCTAACCCTCTTTTCTACCCCAGGGGCGGTGGGGGGAGTGCAGGCACTGTGCATGGGGAAAATATGAAGTCAATTTGCCTAACTACCTCAAGCGGAAAATAAGGCGAGTGCAGATGAGATGCAAAAGTGCATTGTGGAGCGTGTAGCATATCTGCTTAGTGATGGCATACAGTGAGAGTCCTGCCGACCATCAGCAGGGGGGTGACTATAACTCTTCACACTGCATAAATATTCCTTCATGATCTCCATGGTAATGTACTCGGCTCGTTCAAGCATTTCTGGCAAAGACTTTTGTTTTGCCATGCTTTCATTAGGTGTTAGCTTGTACGTACACTTCACTCACAAAGCTATAGGGTTATGAATTCATGGATAAATGGATTTACTAGACCTGGCATTAACGCCTGGGATGCAGCTGCGGCATCACAGCGACACTAATGTATGCAGCGTAAAGCAGCACATAAGTAGAATAAAGGTGTCATCGACTCGAGCAGTCACACATGATTAGAGCGGAATTGAAATAAGTTGGAAAAATGCTAAAAATCTGCAGCGAGCAGCAAAGACCAGTGTTGGTGTTTTCCTCTGTTGTTGTAACTATTAACTGTAACATGTGCTGTGTATTGTTTTAGGCATCATGACACACACACACACACACACACAGGGTCAGTGCAAGTATGTAGGTTCCCTGTAGTAATCATCATAATCAGTGAAAACAATTTGTCAAACTTGTAATCACATCAAACATAATTACTTCCCATCAGCCTCAGCTGTTTATTTTGATTAGCTACAAATTCTGTCTTTGGACACAGAGGCACTACTTTTTAATTAGCATTGTTGATTTGAACTACAGATTAATTTACAAATGTTTGTTCCCTCTAATCTAAAGATTACTGAACGAATGAGAAAACAAACAAAAATTCTCCACAAATGTTCTCAGAATCTGGAGTTTCGTAAACAAAAACCATGAGATACTTTAGTTCTTCATCGACTTTTTTCTGAACATCTACAGCTCTCGCCACACGTCTGAATTTTCTTATAAATGGAAATGTTTTTTTATATATCATTATCAATAATTATCATTGGACTCTAAAACCTTTTAGAAGAAAGCCTCTGAAACATTCACAATCGTATTACTGTATTTTTGTTGGACAGATGTTTGGTTTCATCTAAATCATAATAAAACAATAATACAGAAGCAGAAATCTGCAGCAGAAATATCTTGGTTCTTGGTTCTTAGTTCTTCAGTTGCACATTTCTGAGTCCTGTGAACACTGGCATTATAAGATAACAAGCAGTAAAGATAATATTTCTAACTTAAATGTCAACTTTATAATAAAGTATAAACTACAGTGAGTGTAAAATATGAGAGATTAAATCACCTGAGTTGCTGGAGCCAACTCTACCAACTGTCCTTGTTTGCTGAAAGAAGTTACTGAAAGAAACATAAAATAATCTGCAACATTTTCTCTAAATGTACTTATTCATCCATTTATTACCATGTCATCATTTTTACTCTTAACTCCCAGAATGTGTTTGTGGAGTACTCAACCTCAGGTCAGCAGCCCAGAGATCAGTACAGCCAGTAGGTCTACAACTGACAGCTCCAGACAAATTAGACCAGACCAAATACAGTGCTCATAAATTGAAATTCTAATCTTAAATATCACAGTAATGGTCTGGTCTTATTTACCTGGCTAACTGTCGCTATATAATACAACAAAAGAATATTTTAAAAAATGGACTGCAAAGAGTTCCTTTTCTTAACGAAACACAGTTTGTGACTGTTGAAGAAGAGTCTCCCGCGTTCTGTTTGAACACCTGAAGGTCACCTAGGCTACATAGGAACATGAGGTCTTGGTTTAATAGTGGGTCACAACCAACGTTTTTAGGCACATACCGCCACCTACTGTACTAGAAGGTGAAGTTTAATGTTATGACCAGTGACTTCTTACGTCTTGATGCGCAATTCAATTGTCGCCGATTTGTATCGCTTTCTAACCAATTCACAATACATCGCTACATCCATAATATGTATATATATGTATATACACATATACATACATATATATACAGTATATATACATATATATACTCTTTGCACACAATTGGTGGTTTGCAAACACATTTATGAAAATTCAATTTGAAGTACATCTCTGAAAGCACACAGTTTGCTCGTGGGTGTATTTATACTCTCTCTCTCTCTCTCTCTCTCTCTCCATGTTCACTTGCTTTTCTTGCCACTCTGTCAGAACTGCAGAGAAACTGAACTGCTCTCAGTCTGTTGGCCAGGCAGGAGGTGGACATAATGAGAGACATTTAAATGTTGTGCTGCTGCAATTATAAAGTGATCTCTGTAGGCGTGACTAAAACCTGAGCCAAGTCCAGGTCTCATGGTATGACAGCGCTCGTTTTCCGTAAACATGCCTTATGGGCAGCCTCTTAGGTGTGAGGAGACTGTGGTCTGAAGTAGAAGCAGTAATAGAAAAGGTCAGACACAGAGTTAAGGCCTGTGTCAAATTCCCCTTTCTAGGAAACTGCTCCGTGTGACTGATCTACGTTAGCTTTTCTACCCAGAGAGGGAAATGCTTTAGTCACAAATAAGGATATTCATTTTTATCAGCAGTCATAACAACAGCACTAACGCCCTGCCTTTATATCCTTTACATAATAACCTGTTCCACGTCCTCGATATGTTAAATAACTGGAGGAAACGGTGTGAAATTGACTCTTTAAAAAGATTTGAGTTGGATCAGAGCCAGGGCCTCAAAGCCACATATAACAGGAGACGAATGTGCTGATGCACATTTTCCTGCAAAACAAATCCTCATGATTACCCTGCTCTTCTGTGATTCATGCCAATGATTTTCTGAGGCCCAATCAGTGGCTCAGTCGTTCCAAAATGGATCTCTGCTAACCTTTTCCCCATGTGCTGGCTTGAAAACTCTGATCTATGGCACTGGAGCCTCATCGGATAAACCGCTCCAAATTGCCTGGCTGATATATAGCCGGCCCTTGTTACCGCTCACCCCCCCTTGTCAATTTTCCCTTTCCCTCAAGGTCAGCTCTCTGTGCTGTTGGACAAAGTAGCAGAACAGCGCTCTGGTTATTGCCTTCCCACCTCACCTCCTGCTCCCGGACCAGGTGCCTCTACTCTCCTCCGAGCCCCTGAGGCCCAATCACATTTCAGTTACATTAATGACTACAACCACCTTCCTGCTGCACCACCACAGGGGTTAGATGGGAAGGAGCGTGTTGACAACTGAGAATGGCTTCAAATCAAGGCGATACAGCTTTTAGAAAAACTATTAAAGGCTAAGACAGTCAGCAAACTAAGATGCCTCCCAGGTGTTGGAGTCAAACCAGAAAAATCGTTGCAGTTTAATTTCATTATGGATTAGTCTTTACATGTAATTAATTAAAAAGTCGGATAATTATTTATTGTTTGTAAAACATTGATAACGAAGACGCCAGGAGCCAATGATATTGAGTACAAATCTATTCAAGACAAATGTGTTTTATAAACCAGTCACACAAAGCTGGCTGCTGAGAACAGTGTAAAACTGTAGAATTATTTAACTTAATTAATATGTAAACTTGAGCAAATATACCAGGATAAACAAATAATACTACATTACTTTTTTTTCCAATTGCTGTCTTAAACTATACGAAAAACACACGCATATGTGAACATGTGATAGATTTTTCGCGTTTCCTGTGCTTTTAGTCATGCATTTAGTAATGCATAAGCTTTTCCAACAGATGGCAGTGTTCGTATGTTTGTGAACCGTGAAAACAAGCAAACGCTGGAGCAACGCTGACGAAGTCAGGAGTCCACACCAGACTCCTGGATTTCACCCTGTTAACAGTACAATAATAATAATAATATTACACAGTTACAGTATTTAGTTCATAAACTTGAAGAATTTACTTTTGTTTGATTAAAACAAACCAAACAAAGTTTTCATTTAATTGCATAAGTTTTATTCTTGTATAACACCCAATATTTTAAAAGACAGAATATTCAGAAGAAAAAAGCAGAATCAGCCTGTGCTCGACCTGTGCTCAGATCAACACAGCTTTCACGGAAGCCCAAGATTAAAGCCTTTACAGCCGTTTTGGCAGGAAGTATTGTAGAGTCGGAGGTTAGTCAGCACAAAGGAGTACTTCAAGTGTTTGGTAAGAGTGTGTGTGTGTGTGTGTGTGACAGAAAAACCATTCAATGAGCAATTTGTGAGTCAAACCCTGCATGATAACATTGTTCTTTCATTCTAAAATGCACACACACACACTTACAAAGATAATTTGTAATTTCATAGATTTCATCTGTTCATCTTGGCAAACACCTGTATGATTGACTCGTCTGTTTGTCCTCCTTGTGCTGCACAGTCTCCTGTGTGTGACAGAAGATTCTTCTGTGTAACTGTGTTACTGCACTTTCTGTTTATGTATGTAGAAAGTACTCAAGTATTCAAGTATCCAGGACAAGCCCCAATCCACACAGAGGGCAAGTCCCAAAGGCTCACGTTCAGAGACAACCATTCACACTCATATTCACACCTTTGGTCAATTTAGAGTGAAAATACAGAGTTAACACTGGGAATCAAACTGGTGATTTTCTCACTGTAAGGCAGGAGGGCTAACCATTACTCCACCATGTAGCTGTCAGTCTTCTCAGATGTTTAGCTGAACTATTCTAGCACCCTTCATTTGCTTCTTCCTCTTTAGATTTTCAGAGCAGCAGTGCATTGATTAAGTTGCACTGCTGCCACCTACTGGATTTCTTTTAAGCAGGTTAACCATGTTTTGTTTGCTTGTTTATCGCATGTTACAATTTCAACTCAAGCTTTACAGTTATTTTCTGCTTCAGGTTCAGACTTTTTCCTGATTCTCCACTGGCAAAATATTATATTATAAAACAATTACAACATTTCCACCCTAAAGAATTCTGATAAAAAGGGGAAAGAGGAAACAAAAAAGAGGGCATCACCAACAACACTTTTTTTAGTGTTTTATAAAACCATTAAATGTTTTAAGATGCTGTATTTTCTAAACGTTTTGTCAAGTCCTTGTGTTCTCCCAAAAAAGGTTTAAATTACTGAAGTACGACACAAAATCACAGTTCTGCTTATGTCTGGAGAACTGATAGTATTTTTAAAATCTACTAATCAAATAATCACTGCTGTCTTAAATCCTAACCCTCTGTCTTTGCTCCCTGTTTCAAAGCCATATAATTACCTGCAGGAAAATCGGCTTTGTCTTTATTGTGAGCCAACAAGTGCCAAAACAATCGGCATTGATGTGTCTGGAAGCCAAGGGTTCTCTCTCAGGCTTGACACCAGGTAAAAAAACTCTTTTGTCACCTGAGCTACTAAATAAAATCCGATGTTTTCCTGCTAGTAGGTTAGAGCTAATTGGCTTTTGCAGCACTCTGGCCTCACTCCGACTCCTACGAAGTCTGCTCTCTCTGCGGGTTCAGAGGCCGGGATTTACTTCACTCACATACAGTCACTCCTGGTATAAAAGGTCATTCCCACTGACCTCTGACCTGCAGGTGTCGACGCTGTGAGCTGCAGTGCAATTACATTTCGTACAGCAGTAGCTGAAGGTGGTGCAACATTTATCTCCTCCCCTGTTAACACCACCTGTGTATTTTCAGTCATTTATACCAGGCAGATATACAGTATTTATCCTGTGTTGTAATTCCCGTGGAGCAAAAAGTACACGTTGTGCAGTTAATAGAGTGGCATTTTGAAAACAAGGATAATCATTCACAGTAGCAACAAAAAGAACAGTGTTGCTGTTGACTAAGAAAGTCTTGCTGTTCTTTTACCGCAGCTCTTTATACTGTACAGGAGCACTGTCTCACGTAGCGGAGCTAATCAATTTTAATCCCTCCGACAATGCCATACAGTGTTGTACAGAGGAAGTTTCTAGAGAGCCTACAAGAGCTCCGTAAACCAGAGGTATTAGGTAGTGGTAAAATATAAAAACATAAAATCCATATGGACATTATTGACTGAGAGAGATGCAGGACATGCTAGATAACAGTGAGACAGTAGGGAGTGTGCAGTCGAATGGACTGATGGGTCCAGGATTAGAATGTCAATCATTTATTTGTACAGATGAGTTTCTGACATTGGTGTATTTCAGTCATTACTGTTCATCTTGACGGTGTTGTGTAGAAAGTGTGGAGCAGTGGTTCCCAAACTTTTTCTACTCTGTACCACCTGAGAAAACACTGAGCTCTCTGAGTACCACCATGGTGACCAACATTAGAATACAGCAGCAGAGGCCTTCCCTGTTAGCTTCCACCACACAGGAGAGATGTTTAGAAATGTTTGTACAGATGTTTATGTTTAAATGTTGTATTCATTGTGCATGGTATGTTTCAGATTTATTCAATTGAAAATATAAATGTGAGTGCTTGTGTACCACTGGTGGTACACGTACCACAGTTTGAGAACCACTGGTGTGGAGAGTTTCTTCCTAAACTTCAGTCCAGTTGTTGTCCTCAACAACATTAATCTTTGTACAGTCCTGAACAATCCATTTGAGTCAGTCGTAGACCTTCCAAATGCTACCTGTCTGTGGGTCATTTGGTACTGAGCCACAGTGCACCGCAGCGATTTAGAGAGAATCCAGTCTTTTTCATCTACTCTCTTCTTTTAAAGATAATCCTGCAATTTTTATGACTCCAATACAAACAGGATAAAGTTTAAAATATGTTTTATTTTGACAATTTATCAAGCCTTAATGATGATACAATATCTGTTGGCTTCATAGATGTATAAACAGGATGGAGTACATTCCACCATTCAAATTTGCTGACCCCGACTCCCCATGACGCCCACTGATCCATCCAACTTTTTACAGATATTTGCTCAACTTCCACTAAAGTAAACACCTTATGCTTTATCTCAACAGTCCTGATTTATACTGTATGTTTATATCATTTATTGAGCCTTTCTTTAAAGACTCCTATGTAACTCGTGTTTATGACAGGATTACAACAATTAATACTTTGGGCAAAGACACGTAGTCAGGTTTAAGATCCCAAAGTCTTTGGAGTCTTTGAGTTTGACCACAGTAAAAAGTGATCACGCAGTGTAACCTGAGCAGGTTCTGCAGCTCCTCAGATAAGCTGCGACACAGCGAACGTTATTTGTTGAGCAGAAGAGTAAGGTGATATATATATATAAAAAAGTGAGGCTCAGACTGTACAGAGCCTCACTGTTCAGACAAAAGATAACAAATCAGAGGCGCAGGAGTGAACCGTGCAGCTACAGTTTAATCTGACAGAAAAACACCGAGTTTCAGATCTGAAGCAGATAGGGAGCCAAACTGTACGCACTGACACTAAAAAGAACCCACAACACGTGTTAGCCTGTAGATGCGTGCAGGATTTATGAATCTGAAAGTCAAATAAAAAATGTATGCTTTTTTTCCCCTTTGATTAGTTTTCATCACAATATTACTTCTAAACTTTAAGGGGTCGTGAATACATCAGTGAAATGTATGCCAAATAATTCTTGGCAAACTGTTTTCATAGATTTTTGGATGTTTACAAAGGCCTGGCTTTGACGTTTTTTTTTTTTCGTTTTTTTTTTGTTAGTATGAAATAATGCTCGTTCGTGTCTTTGACTATGGCACAGGACCTAGTTTTACCACTGTGTTTGCTCTCTATATTTGCCTAGTTTTTATTTCTTTGTTTGTTTGTTTTATTTTTTTAAGACTTCTATTGCATTTGTATTTGGGAAATAGCTTGCTTATGTTTGAGCAAGAGTGGAAAGTTGAAAACTTGAACACAAAAAGTTTCAAGTTACTCCAGCAGATGCCTTGTGTGTGTGTCTGTTGTGCCTGGACATATGGAGTTCTTTGTGATACCATACATTCCAGCCCCAGCAGAAAACAATGACTCGAGGTGTCATTCTTCTAAGACCTTGGTTTGAAAACGTAATAAAAGTTAGAAGTGAAAAATGTAGAGGAACCACATAAAAAGTGCAAAACAAAGAAATAATGCATCAAGGATGTCAAGAATGGGCTGGTGCCCAGGCTTTTCCTTTCCCAAGATCTTATACAACCTTTAATGGCTCCTCTGGGAGGTGAGGATAAAGGCTGGGGCAGAACTGACCTCTGGAGGATTCAGAAATTTTTCTTTCAGGTGTTAGAGGTAAACAATGCGCGTTGGGTCAATTATTTCCGAGAGACATCACTTCCTCTGTCAGTGTGAAAAACTCTTGTAAATGCAGCGAATGCAGGGAAACCGTGTTCCATGAAGCTTGTTATCTCTCCTAACACAGACATTTTTTGATCTCCTTTCAGATCAGACATGCCATAGAGCTACAGAGTGAATTATTTGGACTTTGTGTTTGTATGAGCTCAGCACATGACACAGGGGTGGAGAAAGTACTGGAGGGGCACAGCCCTAAGCCTCCGACCCACTATAAGAACATGATTGACCTCAAGGATCAGCAGCGCCGGATCCAGGTCGTCCAGGTGTTTGATCCGGGCACAGAACGAACCAGATGAAGTGAGAGACATCAGTGTGGATAATAACCAACACATCACACCTACAGACAGTTCATTTCAGTGATGTCTGCAGTGTGTTAGCGTGCCTCAGGGACTGCTGTTTATCTGCACAGCTCGTCTTGATTATTGAGCTGAGCTCTCCTGCCAAGGTAAGATGCTTTGCACATTCAACATTAGCCAGACATCACTTTAAACTAATCAACAAACCGGTTGTTAATTTTGCAGCTGGACATTTATTTAGATTGTTAGCTTCCTTTGCTCAAACCATTGGTCTTATGTCTCATGCAAACTCAACACGTACTGATAACTGAAGGTAAAAAAGGAAAACCCTGGGAGCAAGAATGACATTTAAATGTTCAATGCTCAAAATGCTCAAAAACATTTAACCCTGAAAAATAGACTAAACAAATTGTCTCTAAAACATATGAGTTACAGTGGTTTCCAAAAGTAAGGGGCAGGCCCCACCACAGGGCAAAGAGCTATTTTAGGGGGTGGAGTAAGATGTTCTCTTTATTTAGACAGTAATTTGTAATTCCATTTATACATATTATTTATTGAGCTTAGCTCTAATGCAGCTGTAGTAGTAGCTCTGAATGTGCCGAAGTAGTGGCGTTGACTATGGTCCTTTCTTGGGCTCTGTACAAAGGCTGTGGAACCACTGCTTTGACCTGGGCATATTTGCACATTTTAATTGGTATTAGTTGCCTTTTTTGTTACCAGTTTACTAACTCTAGTGTTGTTTCTTTTCTAAATGACCTCTGCTTGGTCAACAATGCTTTACACACACACACATATCTGTGTTTTCACTTGAAGGCCACTCACTCTGGAGGCTTTATATAGACCTTTGGTGATGGAGTTTGTCTCTTATTGTTCCGGTCTCTAAACAAACCCCACACCTCATACACAGGAACCTCACAGTTTTGTGACTAAGTGTAAATTGTGGCTCAAGTGGCCACAGTAGAAAGTATTTACATTATGGCAGAGTGCTCCAGGGCTATTACACTGGTAAATTACTAAAGAGCAAGACAAAAATTGCTTCGTGATTTTTTTTTTCTAAAAAAGAGCAATTATTTAATTGCACACACTAATCTTTGTTGAAACAGTGAGAAGCTCTCGTTCAAATATGCAGAATTTAGTTCTCACACCCTGGTGGTTACACTTGAAATGATCTATAATGTCTGATGGACGAGGGAGGCCATCCAATTTCCCACTCTCCTCCACTGCCTTATCTGTAAAATAATGCAGAATGTGCATTTACAGCTGCACAGCAGCAGCTAAAATCCCAGCCCAATAACAAAAGTTTTTTAGAACATTAAATATTCACCAGCGGCTGCACAGCCTTGGCTTATCCAAGAAGTTTTCAGAGCTCTAAACTAATTTATCAAACAAATCAAGCCGTCCTCATCTGAAAAAACACCACATCATCAGCCACTCCTGAGGATAACTCCCAGCTATTGACTGGTGTAAATTCAAGCTGCATTTGCAGCCTGATCGATGCTCGCCCTGAATACTCTCCACTGTGTAAACAATACAGTTGGCTGTTTGCTGATGGACACTGATTCATCACGTCTACAGCGAGACCCTGGATGACGAGCGCGTGTTGGACGTGTCATGTCACTCAAGGTCAATGCAAAGCGTAGCCAAAATATTAGCATCCCTGCTCTGAACCTACTTGTCAAATAAGTTTTCAGTTTTTTTATTGACAGATGTGCTTTTAGAAAGTATGGGCAGTGTAGAGACATTAGAGGTCAACAAAGGTCAGCAAACAGTGTGTACATAATAGGATTTTTAACATTTTCCCATACAGACTGTTGGTCTAGGATATCAAATTTGACTGGACCTTAAAGTTCCTCATCTACATCAGGGATCCCCAACCCACAGTTCGCAGACTGGCATCAGTCCATTGGTCATTTGCTCCTGGGCCACAGTGAAAAAAATGACATCATTTAAAGATAATCTGGCAATATTTTAAAATTAATAACCTGATCCTTAATGATCCTTCAACAATCGTGTTGGTGCTGCCATGTTCATGTCTGTGCTGCTCTGCTCTCCTGTGAACAGACACCCATTTCTTTTGGCTGTGTGGACTTGAAGAGGATTTTCCTCAGGATAAAATGGCTCCTGCCGTTGGTGGTCCTCAAGGCTACACGCCTCCTGAAGGCGGCTGGGGATGGATGGTGGTGGTTGGAGCTTTCATTTCCATTGGCTTCTCCTATGCCTTTCCAAAGTCCATTACCGTCTTTTTCAAAGAGATTGAGGTGATCTTCAACGCCAGCAGCAGCCAGGTCTCCTGGATCTCCTCCATCATGTTAGCAGTGATGTACGGCGGAGGTGAGCTACACACTGTCACACAGCCTCCCAAGAATGTGTTTGCTTGACATTCACTACATCAGGATTTGGTGACTAAATCATTTTCTTTGCACAGTTTGAAGAGGTTTAATCCAGCGGTGTTCAGTGGGGCCATTATTTCTGCTCCAACACTGACATACTCTCATTTCAGCTTGGCTAGTCCACAAAGACAACACAGAGCTTCAAACATCTGATTAAATAATCAATAAAAAAAACTTATAAGAGTAATTCATTATATTTTATGTTGTGACTGCAGTCGAATTTAATCAATTCAATTTTATTTGTACAGCCCAAATTTACAAATGGATCTAAAGAAATCAAACATGACACAGTTTAATACAGTTGAACTTATCATGAGTTTGTTGATTTTCCACAGGTGTCTTGAGACTGAAAGTCCATTCATATCTGCTGGACACTGCAATGTTTCTCTAGGATCACTTGGACAGATTTGTTATTATCCAAGGATAAAAGACATTGTAACTCAAGATGGTTGAAATCTGTCAGCTTAGCTGACAAAGGAAATCATGCCCGTGGATGATGGGGCAGGTAAAAGCGAACAGGAGTCATGTGCAGACATGAGCTGGTTCTCACCAGAAAATTGATTCAGAAAAACAGGAAAATAAATCTCAGAAAAAGCAATTTCTCAAAAAAAAAGTTTTAAAAAATGTTTCTCCAAAGAAGCAAAATCACAGATAATAATTTTTCAGTAAGCACAAAAAAAAAAGAATCAAAGAAGCAAAATCACAGATAATAATTAAAGGAATCAAATTTATTTGTCCATATAAACACTAAAAACATTTAGAATTTCAACCTTAAACCTAAATATATTGCTCCAATGGATTCGAGTCCAGTCCAGTTCTGTATCCTGTGACAGGTTTTCACTGAAGGACCACCAGAGGTTTGGTCGTGTTCCCACACTATTGACTTGACTGAGACAAAGGGTGATGTTACAGAGGTCTGAATGTTCAGCCCTTTATGCTCCCGCCAGGGATCACAAAGACGCTCTTGTCTCTGAAGATTATCTGTTGTGAAACTAAAACCCTGCAGTTTTATAATAACGTTATAACCTGGTTGTAAAATATATGAGGTTGACATTTTAATACACTAACCAGGGAAACTTCTCAGGGAGGAAACTTCTGTGCATCAAGCTAACGTGAAGATGGAAGTGTAAAGATTGCCAGCAATTTCATTTGCAGCAAGTTCATGGTAATATTTCACCAACATGAATGGAAGAAATGGAATATCACTTGTGAAAAGAATAAATGCTGAGCAAATACCTGACATTGATTAAATAAACGTGGAAAAAACTATTTAAATTTTTTTAGTTCAGCACAATGGTGGATCTAAGCTTCTTTGTACCAGATTCCAATGCATCACTCCTCAGAAATCACTCAAGCAGTTCTCTGCTTCTTAAACACTGGTTTATTCAACATCATGATTAATCATATTAATCAACAGCTACTGTGATTAATCGGTTACTGAACCATCCATTATCTCTAATCCCTGAGACTTAATAATAGAACAGATTTTGTCTAATCAACCAAATTCTTCACAACACCTTTGCATTACCTCCAAGGACCTTCTGTTGAGAACGCCTGTTGTAGTGTTTGGTACAGGTATTCCTCTGACACACAGGCTGAATACGCAGGTCACAGAAATGTTTCCATATATGTGTCTAACAATAGAAGAACACTCACTGCTTCATTGCCTTTAATGTCATTGTTGTGTTTTGTTGTCTTGTCAGTCACTCTTCTGGAACTGAACTTAAAAAACGAAGATGAAAACAAAGCTTGGTTCATACTTTTTTTTAACTTAACTTAATTATTAATGTATTATTAACAGTATACAATGTACAATAGCTTTTCGTAGCAGCACCATGTGCTGTGGTTGCACCAGGTACCGTTTTACAGTCAGGCAGTTGGTATGGTATTTTTAGGATACTGAAATAAATCATGCCATCACTGCTTGGACAAACTGAACCCTGTGACCCCAACTAAAAAAAATCTTCAGTTGACTGTTGACTGTGTTGCTGTTCGTTAAGCATTCTGAGCACTCCAGCAGAGCTTCATTAATGGCTCACTTCTGCATACTCCTGTGCTCCTTCAATTTTGGATTCATTACATTCATAATACCCTACATTGGTTTGCCTTCAACCTTTTTATCCTGAGCCACTCCGCCTGCGAGGCGGAAGGAAAAAACTCATCGTCGGACTGCAGACTCCCTCTATTACAATTTATAAATCCTTTGTCTTGCGCTGTGCTGGCAAATGAGTCTAGACAACCTCTAAACAAAAACTGTCAGTTTCGATTTAGCTTCACTGGCTACTGCACCGGCTGGGCAGAGACACAGGAGTGTCTTCTTCATGGACTTTCATACCTACATATGCTTGTTGCATAAGTCAGTGGTGGAGGTGATATGTTTCCATTTGATCCTTATCTACATTTTAGACATTTGTTTGCCATTCATCTTTAGTGGTTTTGCATATAGTGTGCAGTTTCACAGAAAGACACACACACAAACACTTCCACCTGCTCGTTTGAACTGAGAAAGTCCATTCAGGAAACTAATGACAAACAAAATATTCTTCTGTCAATTGTACGTGTAAGTGATTCAAATCACTCACTATTTCATGATAGATTTCACAGCTTTTTGTGACAGATTATTGATTCCTGTGAACACGTCTACTGCAGTGCAGCACTGACACTTTTGCAGAAGTATATGCATGTTAGCTGAGGCACTAGAGCCCTCTAGCGGTTACATATTGCATGTGTGATACACAACATGTTGCCAGAATCAAAACCATTCCTTGTCAATTTTATTTTTTATTCAAAATCTCTTACTTGCAGGTCCCATCAGCAGCATTCTGGTGAATAAATACGGCAGCCGTCCTGTTATGATTGCTGGAGGATGTCTTTCTGGTTTGGGTCTTGTTGCTGCGTCTTTCTGCAATTCTGTTGAAGCCTTGTACTTCTGTATTGGTGTAGTAGGAGGTATCTATTTTTAAACTTTTTATAATACAAGGTTTGGTCATGAATAACTTGTGGTTTTTCTTTAACACTGATGCCATCTAGTGTTCTTTAAATATAAAATGACCAAGCAATAACAAAAATCATCTAGTGTTCTTTAAATATAAAATGATCAAGCAATAACAAAAATATACTTGTTTGTTTGTTTGTTTTTTGTTCTACTGTTTAGGCTAAACTAATTTAGTTAATTTCATATGGCTCTTTTGTCTAGGCTTGGGTCTGGCTTTCAACCTCAACCCTGCCCTGACTATGATTGGAAAATACTTCTACAACAAGCGACCCATTGCTAACGGCCTCGCCATGGCTGGCAGTCCTGTTTTTCTTTCAACCCTGGCTCCGTTAAACACCTGGTTCTTTGATCGCTTTGGCTGGAGAGGAAGTTTCCTGATTCTTGGAGGTCTCCTCTTCAACTGCTGTGTAGCTGGTTCCCTCATGCGGCCTATAGGACCCAAACCAAAGCCTGTGGAGAAGACGACAGAGAAGAGGACTGTGACGCAGACCATTAACAGCTTTATTGACCTTTCTTTATTCAAGCACCGGGGATTTCTACTTTACATCATGGGCAACATTGTCATGTTCTTTGGCCTCTTTGCCCCACTGGTGTTTCTCAGTAATTATGCCAAAAGCAAAGATATACCCAAAGAAAAGGCTGCTTTCCTACTGTCTGTGCTGGCTTTCGTTGACATGGTTGCCCGGCCGTCGATGGGAATGGTGGCAAATACCAAATGGGTGCGGGCCAGGGTGCAGTACTTCTTCGCAGCCTCTGTTCTGTACAATGGTGTGTGTCACATTCTGGCTCCAATTTCAGTCGACTACAAAGGTTTTGTCATATATGCCATCTTCTTTGGATTTGCATTTGGTTGGTTGAGCTCAGTGCTCTTCGAGACCTTAATGGACCTAGTGGGTACACAGCGCTTTTCCAGTGCCGTGGGGCTGGTAACCATTGTGGAATGTGGCCCTGTGTTGTTAGGGCCCCCCCTTCTGGGTAAGTACATCATGCATCCTGTCCAACCTCCTACGACAACAAGGGTTAGAATCAAATTCAAGTACTGACACCTTTATGTTTTTCCAGGGAAGTTCAAGGATGTGTACCATGATTACAAGTACACATACCAGGGCTGTGGTATAATCCTCATTGTGTCCAGTGTTTTCCTGTTTTTGGGAATGGGACTGAATTATCGACTGTTGGACAAGGAGAAGAAAGAGGAAGAGAGAAAGGCCAGGATGGGAAGTAGGGAATACAAATCCAACAAGGATAATGCAGCCAAGGAAGAGGCCAGGAAGACAGAAGACTCCGTCTAATACTCCGTCTACACCTTGTTAAGTGATATTTGCCAATATGTTCGATAAGAATACACTGTAAGTGCAAATCAGCACAAATAAACACACGTGATCTTCACTGTACTGCATTGGGACCACTATAGTCTTAGATTCAGTAGCAGTACTACATAGACTATTACTGACATTTTTAATTTAAAAAATGACACATTATATCTACATATACATTATACCTCCTTACCTTATTATTATTATTATATCTAAAGTAAACCATTGAATTTATTTTTCAACATTGTGAATTAAATTGGCAGATATATTTTAAAGTGTATTTCCTTAGTGAAAATTCATAATACCACTGAGCACCTTTAAACACTGCCAGAACACAATTTTACTCTTTCTAAGTATGTTTAACATAATTCTCAGTGACTTTATTGGAAACACTTTCCTGGTCTTACTGCTACTATTTTCACATTGCATATTTTTTGAACAACTTTGTTTTATGGTTGTAAACTACTTTATGAAAGTGAATGTATAAAACAAATATCAGAAAAATAAAGTCTTTTGTGTGTTTATTTTACCCAAATATTTTTTTAAAAACTTCAAGGAACAAAACGACAAACCGATTTTATTTATTTTTAACTTTCTTTTATACAAAATATTCAAAAAACAAAAAACGAACAGGTCATTTGTTTCGTCCAAAAAAAAAACCCAAATAAACCACAGATATACATCATAAACATGCATATGCTATGTATTTTTAATGTCTATATTTATTTTAAAAAATTGCAAGATGTTTCGCAAAATATTGTCGTTGCTTCGTAACGGTTGTGAAAAAACAGACGTTCAAAAATAGCCGTTAACTGACGCGATGACGTCACAATCATGACAGTCGTCATTAAACAGATGGGTAAGAGTTCCTTGTTTGTTAAAAATTATACGGCCAAACTAAGGTAAGTGTTTAGTTTATTTATAATAAATGTTTCGTTTGTTCTCATTTTTCGCGTGTTTTAGTGGCAACGCTAAACTAACGTTTCGTCAATTTGTATTCCAAAACGACGTAGGTTAACTGTTATTATGTTAAAATGTAGCAATACTGTACGTTTATATAACTTGTAATTTTTTCCTCAGTTTTCGTCAGTTGGCGTGCGTTTGTGGCTGTAATTATGTAATTATATGTTCATGCAAAATAAATAAAACAGTATTTAAAAAATTGATTTAATTTTTAACTTTTGTTTTCTCTCGAGGGACCCATTGACTGTCACCTCACATTCACCAAAAAATAAAACGTAAATACATATTTTTCTTTGCCGTTGAACTAATTTCAATTAATTATTACTATTGTCTTTTTAAATGCAGTTTTTCTGTATCTATACAATACAATACTGTGTGGTTCCAACAGAATGGAGAGAGATCGTGGTTTCAACTTTAAACTGCTGGTGCCACCCAGAGTGAACCTTGGGCAGGTTTCTGATGTTGGACGTCAGAAGGCTGTTGAGAAAATTGGTGATAATATGAAGACACAGGAGCGGGTAAGGTCAAGTGTCCATAATGTTTGGATTTTATTAATTTTATTTTTTATAATAAACAGAGTGAGAACAAGGAAATAAAACAGAATTGCAAGTGTAAATGGCACTATAAATATAATGCAAATATAATAATGACCTTTGACCTTGGGTGAAATTTAATTCCAATCCGAATTTCAACTTAATTTATCTATTGTGTTTTCATGTATGATACTTAGGGCTTTCATAATAATTGCATTCATTGCATTGATTCATTTGTGAAATTAATCTGATTAACATGGCTTCACCAAAGTTTTGAAAGCAACTCTTGTCATCTTCTGGCACGTCAATTAAGTTGAATTTTGAGGGGGGGGGGGTTGTATGTATTTTCCATATTAATAATTAGATTATCCTGTTACTTCTCTTTCATTAAAATATTTTTTTATTTAGAAATTTTGATTTATCTCAATTAATCATCATGATTATTCTTGATTTATCCGATTAAAATGTTTATCACTTAACAACCATTTTTTTAATATATTGCAACCCTAACTTCACAAGAAGTCAAAGAAAAAAATCTTTCTGAACATAAGCAATATGTTAAAATCCTTTCTCTTGTCTTTGCCGATGTCCTAACACATTATAAATATTAACTTTTTTCAGATGTGAAAGTTTAAAGTACAGATTTTGTTAACTTTTATGTTGCTAAATTGTTTTCTTTATTGTCAGCAAAAAGCTTGAATGAATGGACCGAGTTGCCTCTTAGGGCAGTAATGATTAATGCAAATGATGTCTAAGCATTAGTGTCTGTGTTTCCCCAGGGTTATGGTGTGTGTTTTGACAAAGAGCAAAATAAGCCTTTGTCCAGTGCAAGTGTGGCCTCACTAACAAAACAAACAAGACAAGGTGTTTTCTATAGTTTTATATGAGCGACAATCAGTCATTTCAGCACAAATAACTGTTTGTTATTATAGTGCATGTTATGAATAATTCATTATTATGTCTTTCTAAAGAACTCCCTAAGATGAAAGCTGTACCACCAGTGGAAAAAAATGAGGTAATACTATATTTTTACTGCACACAAATATAAAATATTGTTCAACACTTATCTGAAGTTGCTCAGTTTACTTGTCCTAAATGATAATTCCCTAGCGTAACTACAACCCTGGACAACTTTGTGTCTCACTTTTTGATGAGTTTGAAAAAATTAAGTGTTGGAAAGTCAGGGCAGACTCCGACACGATGCAGATGGAAATGCAACTCCAGGAAAACAAGAAAACCATTGAAACTCAGCGCAAAGCCATTCAAGAATTACAGGTATGTGTCTTTGTTCCAGGTTTCTTTTCTTTCCTCACATATATATATATATACAGTATATATATCTATGTATTCTTAGTGCTGAAGGTATATCATATGTACATGTTGCTGTCGCTTTATTTTTACAGTTTGCAAATGAAAGTCTCAGTATGAAGTTGGATGAACAGATTAGTGAAAATGAGGATTTGAGGAACAGGTACAAAGTGTTCGAAATGTTTTATAAACTAAAAAAATAAATACACCTTTGTCTTTGACGACATATATATTTTTTCTTCCTCTGTAAATCCAGAGACAATGCAACAAGGAACTTGTGTAGTATTCTCAAAGACACCTTTCAGCAGTCGGCTGAAAAGATGCATTTGTGTCAGTGAACTGAACCTTAAAATTATGACATACATATGTGAATGTACTATATATATACTTACATGTTGTATTGATTAATTGTTTTATTCTGCAGTTGAGTCAGAGAGAGAGGAAACTCAGCACCTTTTAATTGAAAACAATGAGCGTATTCAGGTAATACAAATAAAATGTATTTAAACACATTACACACCAAGTCTAAACATTTTTTCATCTGTAGAAACTGGTATCAGCCTTTGAAAGTCTTCAAATTCAAGTGGAAACTGATCAACAAGAAATGCAAAAAGGTATCTGTCTCAAACTGTGGAATGTGTTTTGTTTTGTTGAAGACTTACTAAAGAAAATGTTTGTTGATCACACAGTGAAAGAGAGCCTGCTGCAGTTTGATGAAATAAAAGAAAAAATTTGTGAAGAATATAAAACAAAGGAAGAAGAGGTCTGTCCAAATGATTGTATCATTTAAAGGTAACATGCAACTATGAACACATCTGAATGTTGCTGCTGCATCAACAGGTTGCTGTGCTGCAATCAGAACTGGTGACAAAAGAAAATGAACTCCAGAAAACTGTGTTTGAACTTCAAAAAACACAGGCTCATTCTGAGCTACTTCAACTTGAAACAGGTGCGATCGTGGTTAGGACTGATGTTCGGTTGTTCATGTATAGTGTGTATGTTTTAATTTCATAGATATGTGGTAGTCATACATTGACTTTTTATTATAGTATTATTATAATACAGTACTTGATGATGTTTTACTTGTAGATCAACAACATAAACTTCTAAAACAAAAAGAGAGTGAAAGGGAAACTCTGTTACAAAAGCTTCAAATTGCTGAGCAGCTCCATCAAGAAACTCAGGTGACTGTGTTATAATGAGTGTCTGTTAAGCTGTGCCACCACCTTTCTGCTTCTATTGAGACATGATGTTTTTTTTCTCATAGAAAAAATGTGACGCCAGTGTTGCAGCCCTGGAAATCAATAAAGTTGAATATTCACAGATCCTTCAAAGCAGGGAATTAAGTTTAAAAGAATTGAACAAAAGTAGAAATGAACAAGCAGAAAAGCAGAAGCAGCTTCAGACAAAAATCGAAGAGCTCAAGGGTTCATTGGCTTTGGAGAGGGAAAGGTAATGTCAAGGTATTCATATGTGTTGGTGTTTGTTTTGTTTTTTGAACAAAATGTAATTTTTACTTTTATCATTGTTTATTTTAACTCATTGACTCCAGAGCCACAGGACTTGAAGGTGAAGTCAGCGCAAAAGACAAGGATCTGCAAAGAAAAAACATTCTTTTATGTAAGCCTCACTGTGAGAGATAACTAAATACTTCCATTTGATCTTGGATTATGATGAAGGATTATGACATAAACACATTTTTATTAACAGCTGAGATGCTGGAGCAGAGCACAAAGAAGGACGAACAAATCAGAGTTCTTCAAAATGACCTGGTAAGGCGTATTTATGTTTAAAAATAACAGCACTGACTTAAAAAAACACCTAATATATTTCTTTGTTTTGTTAATATTAGGACACAAAATCAAAATCTATTAAGTCTTTAGAGGGAAGAATCCATGAAACTGAATTTAAAGTGAAGGAACTAAGAGCTGAGCTTTTGAGTAGAACTGAAGAAGTCCAACTTTTTAAGGTGTGATTTTGCAGCAACAACGTCATTGATACTTAAATACATCATTATTTATGATACTTATAAATAAATGAAATAATAAATAATGAAATATTTCCATTAATTTGTTGCAGAATGAAGCAGAACAGGCGTTAGTGGAGAAAGGTCTTTTAAAGAAAGATTGTGAAGCTGCAGCAAAGGCACATGAAGAATTAAAAGAAAGGTTTGCTGATACTGAGGTAATAACGCTATTTCCATCATTCAATTTACTTGGTTCATTTTTTGCCAAATTCATTATCTAATGAAAATTACTCTTAGATCAAAGTGCAAGACCTGGAGGCACAGCTGTTGAGTGAAAGGGAGAAAAATAAAGAACACATGGAGCAGCAGAACAAAGAGATATCAATAGAAAAGTTGGTTCATAATCATATATTTATTTTATAATTATTATTATTTAATTATTATAATTATTTATAGAGAACATTTCTTTTTTTTACACTGATTAGTAATTGTGGTCTTGTTTTCAAAGAGAAAGGTATGGGCAGCTGTTGACCAGCTTCAATGATCTTCAGTCTGAGAAAATAGCCATTCAACAGAAGTATGAGAGTGAAAGAACTGCTTGTAATGACACAGGAGCAAATATAAAGGTCTTCACTCTAATGTGATTTATATATATATACATACATATATAGGTTTATATATGTTATATATATATTTCATGACTATTTTCCTTATCAATAATTCCATCATTTGAATTAGTCACAGTTTTAAATGCATGCATTTGACTGCTTGTTATTTATGTATTTCGAATTATAATTGATCCAAAGCTACACTTTGAATAATATTTTAAGTTTTTATTGTTTGACCGTCATGCATTTTTGTTTTGATTGTTTGTTATTTTGTCAATTTGTTCTTGAATGACAATCAGTTGTTCTTACTGCTCAGGCCACTGAGGAAAGAGCTGAGAATTTAACAAGAGAAAATGAGAAACTTCAAGAAAAGAACCAGATCCTGAGGTAAGTTTACTCTTCAGAGGTTGTCTTTGACTGACACTTTTTATTGTCTTTTTTTTAGCTTTAGTTGTGTTTATTCAAACAGGGAGACTGTGGACTACATCAAAACTAACATTCAGGACAAATGTCAAAAAACTGAAACTCTACAGAAGAAATTTGAAGAAAATGTAAGAATGAAAATGGGACTGACATTCTTGTTGTAAAGAACATTTCATATTTTTATTATGAAAGTCTTGTGAAAATGACTTTGAGATTCTCTTTGTAGTGTGAACATCTGCAGGAGAAAATCACAGCAAAAGAAAAACAATTGACAAACGTGGAAACAAAGGTTAATTTAAAAAATATAAATAACTTTGAAGAAATTTAAAACAGTTGTCGTTGGCACTTCTCTCACTAAGAGTTATTTTAATTTTGCAGCTAAATAACTTGAGGAAAAAAATCGAGGATAAACTTAAAGCTCAGAAGGAATACCAGAAAGAGGTTTGTGATGGATATGTGACTAAAGGTTACAGATATTAACTGATGCAGCTTTTATATTTACATATTCACACTGTTTATATTTACAGAATACAATACTGAAGAAACAATTATCAAAGGAGGGTGTAAAAAGCAGTCACCTTGAAACTGTGGTACAGTGCTCTACATTTTTTGTCCTTGTAATTCTAAAATAAAACATTAAAACCAACAAGTAATGTTTTGGTTTCATGTAGATGTTTTTTTCTTTTATAGGTCAACAGTCTCCAGGATGAGACCCAGAGTATGAAGAGAATGTACGAAGAGAAACATCAGAAACTGCTGAACGAATATGAGAAAAAAGCAAACTTTGCATCAGAACTGGAGAATGAGGTTTTTATGTTATACAATTAAAAATGCATATTATAATTGAGAGTAAAAGGAATAATTAATGTATTTAAGATTGTTGCCTCACAGATGCTAAAGCTGAGAATCACAGCCGCAGATGCCGTCAAGGACAAAGAAGATACAGAGCTCAAGTGTCAGCAAAAGATTTCAGATATGGTCACACTCATGGAGAAACACAAGGTAGGGATACTTTTGAGAAATAGATCTTCGTAGTTATTGGAGCGTTAGAATCAAACACATTTTGCTTCATTTTCTTCCTAATAAAGAGTCAGTGTGACCGTATGGTTGAGGAAAAAGAGGCGGAGCTGGAAGCATTTAGGAAGAGAGAGATGGAGACTGTTGCCCGGATAAACTCAATGGTGTGAGACTCAACAGCTAAAAATGTATGAATTGAATTTTCACAGTGAGATTATGATGATTAACTTTTCTTTTTGCTCTAAACAAGGAACTGGATCTCCTGAAACATCAGCAGCTGAAGAAACAACTGAAGATAGAAAGAACAAAGACAGTATGTCCTGGGTTAAAACTATGGTTGTCCTGTTTTACTTGCTGATAAAATTATGTGGGTAATAGGGTGATGTTCATTATGTAAGTGTTTTATTTTCTTCCCACTAACAGAAGACAGTTTCGTTTCGTGTTGCAAAATATATCAAAAGAAATGAGGATAGAATATCTAATATAAAAGTTATATCATAAGATATATCATAAGAAAAAAGTTAGCATTGTAGCAGCTGGTTTTCACGAAAAGCCATTAGGAAGTCACTATTTTACCCTGGTTTTAAATATGAGTACAAGTATTTCTATAAAGTATCAGTCCTAATACCAATATTTGGTTTTAATGTCAGGACACCCTAGTTAATGTTGTCGAATCATGTTCTTAACTTTTTCAAGAGTCACATATTTGACTGTTTCATCAGGAAAACCTACAGAAACAACTAACAGATTTAAAGAAAGAAATGTCAGCTATGAAGAAGTCTGGAGGAAGAAACAAGCAGGTACAAACCTTATAAAGCCGTGTTTCGAACATGATGGAGTTTCTTAACATGTAACAAATGTATTTAAACTTCAGTCACCAGATCAACAATTCAGAGAGGGAAAACATCCACAGAGTCAAAAAGAGAGCAATTTAAAGAGACACATGTTTGATTTTTCTGCGGCTAGAAAACCTGCCCCCTACAGCAAAGATGGTGGAAGTGTTTCAGATATGAAGAACATGGTAGGTGTCAATTAAACAGTTTTAGACGAGGTAAAAAAATATCTTAAATGTTTAATTATTTTATTATTAAAGACAAGGTATGTTTTTATGTATTTTGACATTTGGAAATCGTGTGATTTTAACTGACTGATCCGGTTCACACAGGACACTGACAGCAACGTTGCCTCGACCCCAAACTTGACCTGCAGTTTTAGAAACTCAAAGATCAAAGTAATATTTCTTTCATATTTATTTTGGAGGTTTTTACCATGACAGATTTCTGACCTTTATTATGTGTTCACTGTTAAAGTCCTACAGAGTAATAACACCACCCTCTGATGCGACAGTAGCTCCATGGCTAAAGACCATCATTGATTTGGACCCCAAGTCTGACAACTCTGAGCTGAATGACTTATTGGTGAGCAGTTTTTTGTTGATTTATTATTTACTATCTGTTTGGCCCATTGAGACTAATACAACCTTTTTTTACTTTCCTATTTTCAAATATTAATAATAACTTGTAGTATCACCACAGCTGAATTACCTCTTACTGTAACTTCTTCTTCACCCATCAAGCTCAAACCTTTAAAAAAGCTAACAGTTATTTAGTAAAAGAAAAAGTTAGGTAATTTAGTAAGTTCAGACATCATAATAAAATATCATAATAAAAATATTTTATTTATTTTAGATACAGAGCCCAGTCCATCACAAATCACCAGGGAACTTCCTGAAATTAGCTGCAATAAAAAGAATGAGAGATGCTGGTTGGACTGCAGTCACTGGCTGTGACAAGAAGAAGAAGAAGAATGAAAAGATCTTTGCATAGATTTGGATTGTTTACAAGTTACACTGATTTATTGAAGTCTGTATGTATGATGACATAGTTGTGTTCTTTTGGGAGTCTTATTCCCACCACCTCAATTAGTTTGTTTATCCAGTAAGTAAACAAATGTGGATTTATTGTAGCTTATAGGCTTAATACCTAACAAATGTTCAGAGAGTTTTATTGTCGTTGCAGTAACTGCACTGTGGGTTTGATATGTTGGCTGTTCACTGTCAAGTAATAGATAGTAGTAAAACAATGTTGAAATCACTTAAGTTTTCATGTTTCCATTTTTTCTGCTATTACGATGGTGAATGTACATTTGAGATATCATGTTTGAAAGAGGAGCGAGAAGAAGGAGAAAATATGTGTGTGATTTTGTATGTGACGTCTCAAACTGTAGTACACTGTCTCTGTTTAGGGAAGGAAGTCCAGACGGAAATGTGGTTGCTCTTCTTGGGCTGTTGGCACGTTGTCATAGATGGGATGGCTGTCATAAAGTCCTCCAGAAATGACCAGTGTGTCGTCATCTGCAACAAAAGCATCTTTGAATTTAATTCATATTTTATCAGTTAGGAAATACGTCGAACGGTTTACACAGAGGTCCTAGTGAACAATGAGCTCTTCTTACCTGTAATGACAGAGTCATTTAAAGGCTGATGAAAGTACTGGACTCTGTGTTTGTATCTGTGTAACATGATTACGACCAAAGTCACTAAAAAGGCTCCCAGTCCAACAGTGAAGACAACGGTCATATTCCTTTCTGAGTCACTGAGACCAGAACCTGATGACACAATAAAAAAAGCATGAGTCAGGAGTAAAATAGAAATGTAACTCATGTAAATGGACAGGGAGGCCTCACTCTTACCATGTGTGATCCTGTCCTTGGAGTCTGAAGTTGTGTTAACAGTGTGAGATGAATTTGCAGTAGATATTACAGCAGTACTTGTGACAATACTTGTGTAACCTGCTGTGGTCTGACTTGTGGTCGTCAGGACAGTAGATGGCTGTGTTTGTGTGCCAGGTGTAGTCAGTGAAGTACTGTGTTTCTGTTGAGTCATAATGGCTGTTGACTGAGACGTCTGGAGGTGAACTGTCGTTTCCTCAGATGTTAGACTCACACTGGTGATGGCGCTGGTGTAAGTAGTCCCACTTTCATTCCCGCTGGAAACAGTTGTGTTGAATAATATAACGTTTCCTGTTGTTTGTGTTGACTTTAAAGCAGGTGTCATTGCTGGCGTTGTTACGTTTTGAGTTTGTGCCATAGATAAAGACACAGCCATGATGCAGTGAATGAGGAAAAATATGATTTCCATGTCGCAGAGCCTAAACAGGAACATAATAAGTAAGTCAGTACTTAGTAAGATAATTCTTGAGAGAATGTTTTAAATACAGGACATAGCAGCAGTAAATTACTACATAGTAAATCTGACCGCACGCACTAAAAAAATTACACAATAATCGGTACACTCTTCACACTTCCCAGGCTTTAACTCCATCCATGATATGTGACCATTACATAATAAATTGCTCTTGAAATAACTTACACATCCTACCTGGAGTTTGTTGGTACAAATGTCAACTAATTTGGTTCACTTTCTTCAGCAGCCGTGATTATCACCTCCATGTCCTTGCTCTCCACTTTGTGTGAGTTCAGAGAGGCTGGCAGAAAGGCTGGTTAAAGTTGGCAGGTCATTGCTTTGTAAACTTCCTCTATTGTGTGGTTGCCACGGAGATGAAAGACAAGATCATGACTGGGTGCAAAGCTCACCTGCTCTCCCGCTCTAAACCTGCCTCACCCTCTTTGTCACACTATGTATGTTTTTATAGCCCGGGCTTTGTTAAGCTCTGGAGCTCATTAACTACACTGTAAGATTGTGTGGTTTTCTTTGTGTCTGCTTTTGTCACCTTTAGTTCTTGCCTCTTTTATACATGTTATTTTTACAGTTATTGCCTCCTTTATACATGTTATATTATTGTTGTGTTATTATTAAAATGATTCAATGTACCTAGAGATGATAAAAACCATGGCGCCACAATCCAACAAATATGAAATTAAGAGTAAATACAGCAAAAACAATACAGAGCTGAACTTTGTTAAAGTATTTATTATAAGTTTTAACTCATTTATATAGGCAAAAAAAGGTCAGGTGCACAGGCAACATAAATATTCCAGTGTTTTAGGGTGAAGTAAAGAAGATAAAGCTGTCAGCTGTTATCAGGGGGAACAACACAAGGGCAAGTAATGTATATCACTTTGTACAGGAAGACGCAGCAGAACATGTAAGGTTAAAAGGCTGTGGCAGTAAGCCTGTGTTTTTAGTAATTCAAAATTATTTCATAATCCAAGAATTATCTTGTACATTTGATTGTTTGTGTTCCAATACGTTTGTATTCATGTGTCACACCAGCGAATATATATATATATACACAGAAAATACCTTGCATTAAAAGCGTGTATTTATAGTTTGGTGACTTTTTCAACACCTTTGCTTTGCTCATCAAAGTCTAAGGAGGATTGAATGTGCAACACCGTTGTGTCCTTTTCTGGGGCTTCTGATGCCTGCAGAGAATTAAAAGAACAAAATAAGAAAGGCATAATAAACCGTATGTATTAAATACACCACTTATATAATAAATGTTAGTGCTCCACGATAATATCGTAATACGCTAGTTCTTTAAATGTCCTTTAAAGGTATTTCGAGCAGACACAATTAGAGGCAGCAACGATTCAACACAGCATTTAAAGTGCTCAACAGACCCGCGCTACTGACGTCATATTCAAGCGTCGCAGTAGAGTTATTAGCATTTTAGGTAAGCGCTAATTGGTATTAACAGTACATTTTTTATACCGCATCAGAGGATAATAACAGCGTTTCAATTTCAATTACGTGCTTTATTAAAACTTTTAGATAAAAAGTGATTACCTATAAGCTACACCAAGTGAGTATGTAGCAGACATAGCCGTAACGGTGTTTAGGACTGAGGCTAAAATAAGAAAGTTCAAGAAGTTCGCCGAGAGACAGCGAAAAGGCCAATGCAATAGGCATAATGCAATATGTTTTATATCAAGGTAAATAGATTTATTTACTTAATAACAACCTTGTTGTCCTGGCTATGCTTTATGTGTACTTTTGTTTTACCTTGGATTTACTGAACCAGTGGTAGCAGCAAAAGTCCGTCTTCTTTACAAATAGATCAGGGTTCAATTTCTCTTGTTTGCATCCACCTGCAGACATGTTTGTGTTCTCATACAATCAAAGATTTACAGTATGTAACTGCACTGTAGTAAATGTAAAGGTTCTAGTATATGTCTTCTTACCTGTGATCATGCTCACCAGAAGACCGACCACTATGGTGATCAGTGCACCGAAAGGAGCTAAGTAGAGATAGGACAGAGAATACCAGGAGTCTGCCAGTGCTGGTCTCACACTATTGGACAGAATAAAACAAAAACTGTCTGAAGTATCACCTTTACCTCAAGCAGGACATCAGTACATACAGAACAGTTTTAATGGCAGACAAGTCACTCTAGCTCTGGAAAAAATGATGACTGGTTGTAAACATATAAATTTCAAGCCACTTGTGACACTTGCAGAAACTCAGCCATTACTGTTATCAGTAACAGTTGTGTACAAAATGTCTTTCTTTTAAAGTAATTCAATATCTGACTGCAGCAGGTGGTACTTGTTTGTAGTGATAACAGAACAGTGAATCATGTAGTCAATACCTGCAGTATGATTCTGGGCTGGGATATTAATAGATGTCCTTGAATGATTAGAGTGTAGAAGGCCTACAAGTCTTTCACTCTACAATGCTAAATTTAAACAAAACATTATTAAAAGAGTAGAAAAAACATTGGCTTCAGTGTTTGTGCATTTCAATATTGACAAAAAATGCACTGTGTGATCGCTGCACAGATGGAAACAAAAAAGAAAACTTTATGAAGGACTTACAATAAAGACTGTTGGCTTGATATCTTTAAGAACGTTTAACGTGTACGTTTTTACATTTGTATTTTATGTGATTAAAAGTACTATTTTGATTAAGTGGTGATGAGTCAGCAAAATAGCTAAATTTAGCCAGAAAGTTTCAAAAATGTCTGAGATACATCATCAGTAACCTAAAAGTCAGCTAACAGACAAATCAGAATTAAAGACTGCGTAACTTAATGTAAGCTAGAAAATTGCCAAAACACAACATACTTCATACACAAGATGATGCTAAGAGTTAGACAGAAACTTAAAAGAAAAGAAAAAAGATGATGACTAATGTTTTAAAATCATTAAATGTGTTGGATGAATCCTAACGTTTAGGTGAAAGAGATAATTATGTTTGGATAACCCTTCAAGTAAAGAAACCATCTCTTCAGCTACAAACATACTCAGTATATGAGGTTCATGGAGGTTGAGATAGTGACAATAGGATGGAAGCAGAACAGGGAACTTGTGCAGTCATGATTCTCAGAGTGAACCGTCTATCACTGCAGACCATATACAATATGCAGTAATGTGGGACAGCTGCACCCCCACACACATGCACAGTACACAGTAGTATGCGACATGAGAAATGTTGTAACGTAGGCAAATTCATTTTCACATCATTAAACATCAGAAACGTTGTCCCTATTATAATAAATGTAAGTGAAACCTATCCTGTGTTTGTGTGTATTTTTATTAACTCTGTTTAATTAGACTTTTCTTACTCAGGCAGTGTGGTCGTAGGAAGTGGACTCGTCCAGGGAGCTGTTGTTGAAAAGTTCATGTTACATCCCACAACTGTGACAGGAAGTGGTCTGGTCTTGTCAGGAGTCGGAGGGTAAAGCTGGCCTCCAATCCCAACCCACAGAGTCAACACTAGACCCACAATCATTCCCAGCAGTCCTCCCTGAAAAGTTATTATGGCCATTTTGAAAAATAATCATCAATGTGACTTTTATTGCTCTGTAAGACTTTGTCGCCTTTTGTGAAATATACCAGTGAAAACCCACCACTGAATTTGGTGTGCGGAAAAGCATTCCCAATAAGTATAGACCCAGCAGAGGTCCACTGATCATACCAAATATAGACAGAGCTGCCTTAAGGGGAAAAGTAAATAAATGTTAGGAGTCAGAATAGATGCAGTACCGATATGTATCAGCTGGGGGTGCTGTTGTAAGCGGCCAAAGCTGAGAAAAAACAGATTTACCTGCAGAACACTTCCCATCACAGAGGCAACTCCTGCCATCCCAATACACACACCACCGTAGAAGACACCTGCAAATGTTGGTTTTGATGAGAGTTAACGCTAAACAATTCCAACTAGATAACATAACTAACATAAATCCAGTAATGGGATGGCTAATGACTAGCACTAGCACATTGTCTTTTTTAAAGGTTTCTAGGTTTTTTTTAAGCAACTTACTCAGACCCATGTTCATCCAGGTCACCTGTTTGTTTGTGAGGTTTTTGCAAAAAGGAAGAATGAAGTCTTCTGTAGTGACAGCAACCAGAGCATTGATGCTGGAAGACACGGTGCTAAAAGACACAAAAAATTAAAAAACATTACAAATATGGGCTACTAGGAAAAAATATTGTATTATAATAATGTTGTAATGATCAATGTGAGGGGTGTTTCACTCTTCAAATTATAAACACTTCATGTCAAGAATATTGTCCAAACATTTGTAGAATAATATGTCTTTGTAGATGTCTGCTGACGTTCTACAGTGCAAGTGTAGTAGCTGCAGTTTAAAGTGACTCCTATTAAACATTAACATTTCCCTTAGTCCTAATCTACAAAGAACTTTTAGCCAGAGCTATCTCTGACGCAGCCCTGTAAAAATCTTTTATCATCCAACCCATGGCAACAACAGTAATGTGACTGTTTTCAGAGAGGATATCGTAACAGGTTGTGTTTACACATTGATTTAATAAATGCTGTGCATTGTTTAATGATTGACCCCAGTCCTCCTGACTCCAGTCTAAAATATTGATTTGTTTGTTCTTAGGGCCTCACCTCAAAGTTCCACTGTATGCAGCAGCCACAAACAAGCCTGGGATTCCAGGGTAAACTGCCAGAATATCCATCACTAGGTAGGGCAGCAGCTGGTCCACACACACAACAAATTATCACCATCTTATGGGTTTAATGTTTACTTAAAATATATTTTTTATACATTTTTTGAAGGAATGGTATTGTATTTTTCAATTTAACTCAATCAGTTTGATGACAGTGGCCTCTGCAGTTACCTGGTCAGATGTGTTCACATCACCGTTTGAAAGTGGGTCACAGTTCTTGTAGACAGAGTACATTGTGAGGCCCGACATCACAGCCAGACTCACCGTCACACACAGGCCAAGCATGTTCACGTACAAGGATCTGGGGGGGAAATGGTCAGCGTCTGATGGTGTGAGTCGCTTATGAATGTACTGCTGCGGAGCTACTCACGTCTTAGCATGACCCAGTGTTTTGCAGGAGATGTATCGTTGAACCTGGGATTGATTAATGGCGTAGATAGACGTCCACATTATACTGCCCCCCACCACAATGGTCCAGAATGTATGTCGCCTTAGAGGATCTGGGTCGAAACTGAGAAAGGATCAACAACACAAAGGCTGCTGGTTGTCATGCTCTACAGAGTCAGGTAACCAGAGGAAACTAATCTAAGGAAGAAAAGGGTATGCTCAGTTTGAATTCTTGCTGCCCCCTCGCCCCCAACACTCTCCCCAAAACAAACATTGTCTGTGTGCTTACTCAAAAGCTTCCAGGCGACCTGCCCGACCAGCATCATTCCAAATATTTGTCAGGCCTCCCTGTAGAACAGCTCCCCTCGCTATGACAGCCACAAAACCTGAGAGCATGATTACCATCTGAAACACATCGGTCCAGATAACTGCCTTCAGACCGCCCTGAAAACAAAACCATCCAGAGAATTACTCTGCATGCTGATTTAAATTTATAGCAATGAAAACATGTCCATGTCTGTACATCATCGTAGTCAGAAGTTCCCATAGTGGGGCAGGTTCGCCCTAGGGGCTGTTTCAACATGGTCACAGTAAGACCAATTACTGCCTATTTCAATATTTTCTTTATTTGTGCCACAGTTGGATATCGTACTAATTTGTAATGTTTGGTAGAGATGTTCAGAAGAGATTTAATGAAACAGCTGTGAATTTGTCCAGGTGGAGGTGGGGGGGCTCAACAATAATGCTGTTTGGAAAAAGGGGGCAATGCAGAGAAGAAACAGTGGGCAAAGTATAGAGTGGATCTATAGTACTGTGTAAGGAATACTTATTATTGTCCATGTACATAAGTCGATGTACATTTCCTGTATATTTGTCAGTACTGATACACAAACGCCACTCTGCTCTTATTTCCCTATTTCCCAGCGCTAACATGAACGCAGTGCCAGTTACTGACCATTTTGACGGGAATAAAAGTCACATTGTTATTTTATTTGTATTATTGTTAACTACCTCTGCACAATCGAAACCGCCTAATGAAGTGTGGAGTACTAACCAGAGTGCAGTAGATGATGCACACGACTCCTGTGGCCACCAGCACACCCCATAGATCCAGACCAGTGACTGAGAGGGGAAGAAATGAACTGAATAAACCCCATTATTATAACATTCATAGTTTAGTATAATTTGAGATTATTTCACAAAATATTTCACCGTACAAAAAAAGTGCAACAAATGTATAATGTAACTGTACTTTTACTATTTATAATTATTTATTACTGTTTATTATTTATGTATTTTGTAGGTTTACTTTGATTTACTGACTCAAATTGTAAGCAGCTTTGGACAAAAGTTTCTGCTAAATGTATTGTAATGTAATGTCATTTAATTGTAATAGTTGTTGTGTCTTACTTTGATTCAAAGCCAGAGCTGGAGCGTAGATGACCAGACCAGTGTACAGGGCCTGATGGGAGATTAAGACCATTAGCTGATTAGTGAGAAACACAACAGGTGTGTGATTTCTATTCATTGGTTCCTGGAAAAAGGATCAAATTGTGGGGCTTTACATGAAGTCAAAAAACATCCGCTGTTTATAATTCTAATCATTTGTTCTCTACTGATTGTTTCAGTTACCGTCTGTGAGATGTACATGGACGTTCCGATTATCCGGATGGGCTGACTGAAGCGCAACTCCAGGTACTGGAAAAACAAAAGGGTGCAAACTAAATGGTATAAGAATTAACAAAGTATATATACATTTTTGATCCGCTTTGTAGATCCTCGAAAAAATAAACCCTTTTTTAAATCAAAGTAAATGTTGGATTTTTACCTAAGAAACTAGAGCCATCGGAATGAACCCATGAATCACAATCACAACAAATGGATTTGTAAAATCCATAAGAACAGTACGTGTCAGATTACATTTTCAACTCACAGACAGAACAACATGAAGTCATGACCATACCCAACGGAGATCTTCAAAATGACTGTACATTCACTGTATTCACACACATTGTGTTTGAAAGGTGTACAGTATTTGAGCAGCCTTTCAAACTCAGGTGCCTTCCTGATTAACATCTATGGTAAAGGACCAATAAAAACATCTTTATCTCCATGACCTCTCACCTCATAGGTGCTGGTGATGCCCAGTCGGTAGAAAAGTGGGACAAAAATCTCCGCCGTGATCACAGACATGATGGCGTAGGAGAAGCCGAAGATCCAGAAGGCAGCTCCGTACAGGTAAGCCTCCGCTGGTGTGCCAATGACTGTGATGCCAGACATGAAGCTGGCAGTCAGTGACATGGCAACAGGCACAGCCGTCATCTGCCTACCACCCAACAAGAACTCCTGGCTGCTGGTCTCCTTACGACTTCGAATGGCTTGGAAGAGCCCCACTCCTGCTGAGACCAAAATGGTCAAAGCGAACACCACATAATCCCACACAGAGAAAGTGGCCACTGGACCACCGGTACCGACCATGGTTCCTTCAGTAGGTGTCAGCTTTCTGCCTGGCTTTTCCCTTGACTTGTTGTAAAGGTTTTCAATGAGCAGGAATCCTTTATTGGTTAATCAAGCTAATGTTCAATGTCCTTCACTAAGAAGTGTCCTGAAGTTCTTCCTGAGTCCACTTGTACATATCCCAAACACCAAACTCAAAGCAGAAATCCCAGCCTCTAGTCCTTCACTTGTGTCCGAGTTTCTCTTCAGGGAAGATCAGAAAAACTCTGAGATTTCATTGCTTTATAGCCGTCTGTCATTTCCTTGTTCTCTTTGTGATATGATATGATGCTGCAGGAGCTATGGCTCTGATCTACTTACTAAGCACCCAGCAGTCAATAAAGGTTTCTTCACCTTGGTTAATAATCCATCAAGGAGAGACTGCCTTGAAGACACCCATGCTCTGATAGGAAAACCAGAGGTTTAGTGTCGTCAGGTTGTCCTTCTCTCAATGAAGTGACATCCATAAAGCGTTGTTATAGATGAGTGGGTTACTCATTAGGTGAATGATTGTGTGAAAAGGTGGAAGAAACGTACATAAACAGTAGATTGGAGGTCAAATGTAGAAGCAGAGTCGGAGAACTCATGTAGTGAACACAAGTGGCTGTGGCTCAGTTGTCTTGGAGGGTGGTGGCATTGGTTCCAGAGCCAGGTAGATGATAAACCCCTGTAGTGTAAAGTGATTCTTTGAAGGATGCAGATTCAGAGTCAATGAGAAATGGCTTTCGCTGTTAATGTTTGCAAAGGTTAGCAAGAGGACGCTGAATGTCTCCTGCGATCCTCATATCTTCCGTTTACTGTAATAATTTTGTTTTTCCTCGTCACTGATACACCAGGCAGTGAGACTCACTGCCAGTTCGGTGCACGGTAAAAGAAATGAAATAAAACCAAACATAATCATAAATATATAATTACTTCTCAGGAAAGATAAGGATGAGCCGTCCCTTGTTTATTAAAAGGAACAACAGGCCACATGTTCTGGCCATAAAAACACAAGTAGCTAAATGACCCTTAAGATAAAACCGTGTCAACAATGTTGTCGTCTCTACTTATGGTAAACAAATCAAAGGGAGTTTTAATGGAAAGTCGGCATGTCATCGCTTTTAATGTCAGATGCACAGCTGTGCCTTTTTAATCGTGAAATCCTTTTGTTCAGCACTAGTTTTCCCTGTACTCGTCCTGATGTCCACACCAGGCCTAATGTTTACACCAGGAGCATTTTGTGTGAGAAAAAGTGAATTTGTGTCCAAATTAGAGATAAAATGTTATTTACTTTGAGAAGGTAGATAATACGCAGGTTAAAGTGTGACTGCTTATTCAGAATCTGTTTTCAGCCGATGCAGAATCTATGAGGTTTTTTTTTCCTTGAGTAGATGAACTTTGTCCTGGAAAGAAATCATTAATTCATGTCATTTACTTAATGGGCCTAAGGTCCAGCTCTTCCTTTTCGTCACTGATCGATGATAACAACGAGCTTGAATAAATAGAAAAAGCTAAGAAAAAATGAGGGATTTTGGTGTATATTTTCTGTATAAATACATTTCTGCTGCAATGTTCAGACCCAGGGCATCATCGTCTGGCGTGGTGACCACGACTCTCCTCCACACATTCATCCAGGTTCTCCTCGTCTCTGTTCTTTTTATCCAGGTAGATTGACGCGACGCTCCTCAGCATGGAGACATCTGTGTTCAACTCCTGGCTCCTCTTCCTGCTCTTCAGCCCAGCAGTGCCCATGTGTTTACCCACAGACTTCACTATGTATGTGGAGAAACCAGAGTGTGACTACTGTGTTGCTGTGAACACGACAATCTGTGAAGGATTTTGCTACTCGCGGGTATGTACAATTAAAATATTAGACATGACTGACATTCACAATCCAGGTCAGGCGACCCTCAGGGATCATACACGAGCCCCACAACTTTCTATTTTTGACTGCACATTCACACATCACACAGCGTAGTTAGTGGTGATTTTTTTTTATTCTATATAAATCAGGACAGAAACAGTTACAAACCTAAAAAGGAATTTTACTGCAGAAAATAAATAAATAAATGTCCTGGTAATGTGTGTCCATTTACTGCAACTTCACTCTTTGATTTAAATATAAATGGGCTCAATCTCAAGACCTACCTTTTTGTAAAACCCATTTTCTGTACATTAAGCAATTGCGTTTGTTCAAAGTCTGACAGAATAATGGCTTTGAAACAAATACAGCACTGAGCCCAAAGGCAGAAGAACATTGAGTCCGAAAAATTGTACAAATTCAAACATGCATGCACTTCAACTTAATGTTTTTTCTTCAGTTTAAATCAAGCCTGAGTTCCAGATTCCTAGATACTAGTTCAGACTAATTGTGTCATTATTTTGTGAAGCTGATATTGTAACTTTTCTAGTTTTCTGTATTTCCTTTTATATCTTATATCTAGATACAGGGGAAAAAACCTACATTGTTCATGCATTTATTCTCAGTGGGTCAGAATATTGTAGTGGTGTCTTTACTGGTCTGAGGAATAAAGTCAGTTCAGAGTTCAATGTTCTGACCAACAGCAGGAAAATTGACTGTGTTACATTTTTCCAGACCTTGGATCACTGCATTGGCTTCCTGTGTGTGAAAGGATCTAGTTGGAAATCCTGGTACGGGTCAACAAGATACTGAATGGTCTGGGGTCCAAATACTTGTCAGAGCAGCTCATGAGACAGGAAGCATCGAGACCCCTCAGGTCACCAGGGACAGGTTTCCTCTGTGTTCCCAGGGTCAGAACCAAGGAGGGAGAAGCTGCTTTTAGCTTCTGACTTTCTGCTATACATTAAATCAGGACTTAAAACACCGTTCTTTACTGCAGTTTTCCAGCTTAAATAGTACTAGTTGGTGCTAATTTAAGTCACTTCAGCTTTGTTAGTTGATTTTAAATTGCATATAAAAACTAATTTTGCCTGATGTACAAATGGTGTGATGTGACTTCCCTAAATATTAATATTACTTATTTGCTAAAGGACAATTAATTACAATGTTTGTGTGTGTGTGTGTGAACAGGATAGCAACAAGAGGTTCCTGCGTATGCCTTTTCAGACGCGCTGCACCTACGACCAGGTGGAGTACCGCTCCACCGTCCTGCCTGGCTGCCCCATCAACACCAACGCCATCTTCACCTATCCCGTGGCTCTTAGCTGCCGCTGCGGCTCCTGCACAACTGAGAGCATTGACTGCACTCACAGAAGCAGCGGTCGCAGACAGAGGTGCACCAAACCAGTCAGACACATCTACTCGTACCCTGATCCAGCAAGCCCTTACTGACCGCTCAGCTTTTATGATTCTGTAATGGTTACTACACAGCTGTAATGACGTAACCCTGAAAACAAGCGGTGTCATAATTATAAAGCTGTCCCCTCTTCCTCCATCTGCACTGTTGCCTATGTTATCAGCATGTTTTATTATTGCCCAGTACGCTTTTCTAAGATTACAATGGAGTGTCATCCTAGTATGGATTTCACGTTGAAACTATGTTTGGCGTGTATGTTTACCACACAAACACACTGAGGCTGCTGATGTCCTTCAGTCATGAGATTGTTTCCACGACACAGCATTTAAACAGATAACTTCTGTCAATGTTGAACCTAAAGCTTTTTCCATCCCGATCTGTCCACCTTTCCCCAAAAATAAACTTTTAACACATGAATAACTTAACTAATGACTGTAGGAACTACTGACAAATTTGTTCATCTTAATTCAACTTTGTGTGTAGTCATCTACGGGCAGGGGGTTTTGGAATGACAGCTGGACTGTAAAAATAGCTGAGCAGTTCAAGATGGAAGAATGTACAGTACAACAAGTCTGTCATGTCATGTGTCTATTCACGTGTGTGACGTAGGATCACATGCTGCGTCGTTCTTCATTAATCTTTTATTATTTATTTCAGTTCATCTCATTTCCAAAAAGCAGGATCTGAATCAAAACAGACAAACTTGTTTATAGGATAACTTTAATTAAATGAAATCCATTGTTCATGTACAGAGAACTGAGTTTACATGTCAATAAAATGAATAGAAGTACAGTACATTACACAAAAAAGACACAGTTACTCTGAAGGAAATATACTACTGCTACTAATAACATTAGTAGTAGTATCTGTACACATAAATAAAAGCTTTAAAAAACATGAAAGACAGAGGTATTCAAGTACATAATGTGACCTGATATTTAGGACTTCGGCATCCACTAAGACCGAGGCTGCGCCCCCTTTTGTTATCAAAATAAGGCCATTCAGTGCAGTGAAGTACGGACCTGTACATTGGACCTGTACAAACAACCGCTACACAGGTGCATGGCCCAACACTGGAGGGCCAACTCCTCCAGTGTTAGATTAAGATGAGTCCTAGGACAGGACTCATCTGTTCACATACACCTCAAGGATAAAACACACTCCTTCGAGGAAGACAATGTGCACATTTTGGCCAGGGAAGACAGATGGTTTGAGAGAGGGGTAAAAGAAGCCATTTTTGTCAACCTGGAAAAACCATCACTCAACAGAGGAGGTGGACTCAGACACAACCTACCCACATATAAGGCTCTCTTAGGAACAATACCTAAAAGATTTGCCTCAGTTTTATGCAACAAAGAGTTGACCAAAACCATTTGACCAAGTGACCGAAACCATTTTGATGAGGAGTGCAACGACCCATCAGACTAGGGAGCTGAAGTAGCTTTATTCTTTGTCACACCCAGAGTATATATTTGCTGTATCTCCTAACACCAGTTAGAACTGAAGAAACTTCTTGGATGACAGGTGAAATGTCTTCTTTGAGAAAATTTCACGCCCAGTTGCTTAACAGAACTCTTTAACCTTGACCATGACCTGGATGACTAAGAATCTTCATAGACATGTTTACATGAATCCCCTTTCTCCCCTGCAGGAGGTGCGTGCATACAGCTGTACAATCCTGCTCCACTAATCGCTCTGCTGGCAAATAGCCACCAAAATGTTCACAGCATATTTCAAGGCCTGCCGTATTTGATCAAGCTAACTAAGCACTAAATAAAGAGCATTATACAGCAGAATGTAGTCAAACCAGAAGCCACTGTTTGTATACATTACAAAGTTTACGTCCACCCTGTTTCCATGGAGCGGGTTAGGAAAATAAAACTGTACTTCCTTCAGCCTCCGGTTGTTACAAAACTTCTGTGCCCTAAAGACTACTCCCGGCATGGAATGTATGTCTTTAAATCAATTATATAACCACAGCCAGTGACGACAAAGCACACCCTTGTCTTTAGCATCCACCTTGTAATTTTCCAACTAATTCTTGATTCTATGTGTACTTTTCTAGATTTTTCTGACCAAGCCCAACATCAGTAACAAAAGCAATTAAACCAATGCATCACCATATTTCCTAAAGTGTTCGGCATCTTGCAAAAACACAAAAAACCAACCCAGGAGTATGGAAATAAAAATACTTTTCTTTTAATAACAGTGACTACTAAGAGAAGACTAATACAATTTTACAACACCCATGTTCGGAACAAACCCACACCTATATGCCAAATATTTATATTTATGGTAAGTCAAAGTGTATCCAGTGATAAGTAAACTACTGAGAAGAATGTAATGATGTCTTAGTCATATTCACTTCCTCAAACCAGTACCTTAAAGACTTAAGCATGTCACACAAACACTGTAAAGGAAGCTAATATACTGAAGGACATTTTAAAGTGACAGAAGTTTATGCTTAGCAAATGTTTTACAGTTGTGTTTTTATGTAACCACACCCTGTCATTTTGCAAATCATATTCTACAATACTTAATTTTATACATGTCAGGGAGATGTAAATCATAATTTTAAATAAGGAGAGGCTTAGGCAGAGCTAGGCATGAAGAAAGGCTGAAGCTAGCATTAAAATATAATACAATTAAAATTAGTGGTCATTTAGTCACTAAAGATATGAACAAAATTAAGCAAAAAAAAAAAAACCAGGTTGCTTTAGATCAGGCTAAGAAAGGCCATACAGACACACAGTAAAAAATGTTTTTCTTTTGTTTATCTTGACATGAGAACTAAGTCATAGAAGGGGTAAAAGATTGGCACCTATAGTCTGCAGGCTGTACTTCAATCATCACTTTTGGCTCGAAAATGGATTTGACAGCTTGCGTGTACCTGCTTGTTTTCCAGTCTGTTTTATGTAACTACAACAATGCAGTATTTCTACTGTACTGCAGCCAAGCAGTTGATGGTTTTTTTTCACTGGGCATAGTGGGACATTTTGGTGTTTTTGTTATAAAACGTGAAATAATATATCTAGTCAACTCTTCAAATATGAACAGGATAAATGCTCATACGTTTTCTGTTGTATTTCATTATATAATTTTGTAAACCGGGGCCATGGTCTCGTACAATATGTTAAATTTAAAATGCAAGTCTTGTACTTCTTAGTAATTGCGATTAAATATATATAATTGTTATATTTTGCTATCTCTCAAAATTCTTTGCTATCCTCTAGCAATTACATACATATTTTTCTTATGCTACCACTGAACTGAATGCTACCACAGAACTGAAGAAGCCTCTTGAATGAGAGGTGAAACTTTGTTGCTACCTATGCTTCACAATTGCAATATAATACATTTTAATGAAAATCAATAAGTAACATTTCAATAGATGGCTTGGACTATAACACTGGTGATAGTTGAATTCATTTGCTGTCCGTTTACAAGCTGACACTCCTGTTGCGCCTCTATGCCAGTGGAGCGAAGCATTGATCTGGGGGGCGGGGAGACAACAGAAACGTCTAGAAAACGTTTCAACGAATGATGTCATTCTGCTGTTAGACCTATGAAGAACGAATGAAATACTGGAGAAATATTCGCAGATTCGTTCAATGATGTAAACTCCAAATGTCACTTTAATAATTATCGCCTTCAAACCTCTCAAAGAATACAATTTTAAAATGACATTTTTAAACAGTCATTCAATGACTGAAAAAGTGCACGGACCACAATGGCGTGTGTCGAATTACATACAGTATGTGCCCCACCTCGCACTTTTCTGATTGGATAAATAGTTTGACTGACATTTATATTATTGAATCAAATACTGGGTGTGAAAGAGCAGCCAATCAGCTGCATAGCCCCATCGGTTAGAACATGATTGGTTAAATGTGCCGGCATTGTCAGATTGTGTGACCGTCCCCTCCCCCTTTAGCTTCATCTTAGTGGAAAATTCCCACTACTGCGACTCTGAAGCTGCACTAACACGCATTCCTACATAGGCAGAGTGGGACTCAGTGATCTTACAGACACAAAAAAAAGCAAAGAAAAACTTTCTGGTGAGTAAAAGACGTTAGTTTTGTCTAAAAATACCCCATCGTCGTCAGGTGTCAATTTCACGGGCTGTTTCATGCCTTTTGGCAGCGGCTTTATGGTGAATGCGTTTTTTCACCCTCGCCGTTATCAACCGTTATACTCTTTTCTCTCTTTTAAATTAACGGATTTGTAATTGTTGTTGTTCTTTTAAATTGTTAAATAGAACAATTTACGTTTGCACTCTCGTAGATGTGTTTCTGTAGCGGTTTTGACCATGTTAAATATTGCATCAGCCAGAAAGGTTAACACAATAAAAATATTGAAAATATTTGACTTGAATAATAAAATGAAAAACGTGCAAAACACAGTTATAACTGTTATAACTCTAAATAATTGTGTTTTGACGAGGGGCGACCTGTATTTGTTTATTTACAATTTGACCTCGCTGCAATGTATGTAAGTATTGGGTTAAATAATAAGATGTCTTTTCTTACTAATATTATGTTTGATGGCTTTTTGTTTGTAATTGTGGTTGTTTTACGACTTTCACGAATCTTTTGGCGAAATTCGAACTGAGATAAAAAATGTGTGAAAGGGGGTCTCGCCCATATTTGGCGTTCCGGTATGTCGCGAAGCCACGCCTACTGGATGTGCGGCTCATGTTACAGGCAACAGGGCTGGGCTGCTGAGATAAGCCAAAGCCGGTCCAAAGTGGGCGGGGCCTAAATATCTACATATACTCTGTGTACTCCGCAATCCACTGGTTTATTATAGTAACTGACGCCTACTCCTATCACCTCTTTAGAACTTCGCACATCCGTTTCACTGAGGATCACCGAACATCTCTTCATTTGTCCACCTGTACTATATCTCAAGTCATGTCTCAGAATCCGATCAGGTACGTTTCTATTGTATCCCATTTTGTCTAAAATTAGTTTTTCATATAATGACATAATTGTTGTATGTGGTCATTTTGTAACATTTATTCTTTAATTTTTCCAGGAATTTGGGATAACATTATGATGTAGTTTTGATGGTACATGTAATGTCTTTATTAACACATTGCTGTTTTGTTTTATTTCAGTCTCCCAGCCAAGCTCATTAATGGAGGTATTGCTGGCATTGTTGGGGTCACCTGTGTTTTCCCCATTGACTTGGCAAAGACCAGGTTACAGAATCAGAGAAAAGGTCAGCAGGTCTACAGGAGCATGTAAGTATTTATAGGTATTTATTTTCTTAGATTCACTGTCACACTACCACTTATTTTGTCATGATGTCGTCTTTGTGCTGGTGTAATCCATTGTGACTCATTCTAATCCTACATCAAACACTTGGACAGGCAGGATGAATGTGTGTCATGTGATCAAATTCCTTACTCAGATAGAGGTGACTGTTGGTCACTCTCGTTCCTGTCCAGTGACTTAGCTTCTATCTGTTTGCCTTTGGAGAGTGGAAAATTACAGGTTAATTTATTTAAATCAGGATTACTTTCTAAATGTTAGACTAAAACAATGTATTTCATATTGATACCATTGATTTTTTTTGTTTGATAGGATGGACTGCCTTATCAAAACAGTTCGATCTGAAGGTTACTTTGGCATGTATAGAGGTAAGAATTATGAATGTCTGAATTTTTAGAACCAATAGACCTGAACACGTAGAAGATTATCGAATATAGTTAAGGGTAAGATGTCACTGTGGTGAGATGGGGCATTGATAGAACAAATAATATTTTTTAGCTTGGTGTAGAAGTGTGAGTTTTATGGGTTGCTAAGTTATATCATTTGTTTTGGGATAACAAGTTTCAATCACAGATTTTATAAAAGAAGTGGACCTCACTGTTGAAAACTGTAGTTGCAAAAACACAGACAGAAGTGAGACTCTGGGAACTCTGATAGTGTCACTCACTCTAAGTGCAACAGGAGGCAGCAGTTGTTAATAAAATTCAGAGTTTCTCCAATTTGATAAAGAACATTTTCAGGGCTTTCACCCTTGCAGCCAGGAACTCGTCCATTTCTTTTGTATGATCTGTGGTTTTGGGAAAACACATGTGGATGCCACAATGGTAACTATAAAGATAAAGTGTTATAAACTTGATACAACTGTCAGTGAAGAGGTCAGTTAGTTATTATGACAAGAGAGTAGTCCAACCTTGAACATGGCTCTTGTGACACCTTTTTTCTGGGTCGCTGTCTGTGTGAGGAATGCTTTGTTTGCATCTGTGTTTTTCATATTACAGACATGGGTCCCCTGGGATATTGAAGGCTAGCCGATAAGGCGCAGCCACGCTGGAGGCAAATCATTAAATGGTTCTTACTACATTGCTCTACTTAAAACTATAGGCATATGTTTTTGTTTTGTCATCTGTAAATCAACTCTTTTATCAATAACTTCTTTACTTCTTTCTCTTCACTTCCCCCTCCTGGATTCTTACCCTCAGACTATTGGTTGTGTCTTTGAAGGATTTTGGGTCAACTTTGCAAACCTTTTTGTGGTGAATTAACATAATTGTTTTGTCTGAGACGATTGTCTCAGATGTGTTTATAGTGTACCCAAAGAATCTTCACACAGCACATAGTCTGGGATCCTGTTTCTCTTTCTAACCTCCGTTTTTATTCTGACACCCTTTCTTCCCTTTAACCAGTTACTGATCTGTAACCTTTCTGTAGTTACAGATCTCTTCATATCTTCTTTTCTTTCTATAGTTGATAAGATTGATGTTTGCATCCTATACTTTTCATCACCTTCCTCCTTCTCTCCCTTGTTTTTCCCACTTTTTACATTTACCTTTTGAATCTGCAAAATTGTGCTTACTTTTAAAATGTTCTTTTGTCCTTTTTACTTAAGCTACTGTAAAATGAGCACGTCTTTGTGTTGACTAGCTATACATTGACTTAATTACTCTGTGATGCTGTAATTAGTGTGACAAAAAATGGAAATTTGTTTTTTCTGTACATGTACCGTACTTCATAAAACACAGGATGGTGACACTAGTGCTAACTGTGTGTTTTTTTTCTTCCCAGGTGCTGCTGTGAACCTGACACTGGTCACGCCAGAGAAGGCCATCAAGTTGGCTGCAAATGACTTTTTCCGCCATCATCTTGCAAAAGATGGGTAAGTAAAAAACACAATGTAGAAAATAACTGAACATACCTTTATACCTTTTACTTCTGCTTTTACATCCTCCTCCTCTTCTTCTTCTCTTGCTCATTCTTCTTCACCACTTCCTTCCTCTTTTTCATCACCTTCTTATATTAATCTTCTGTCCACAGAAAAGGGCTGACGGTATTTAAAGAAATGCTAGCTGGTTGTGGTGCGGGCATGTGTCAAGTCATTGTGACCACGCCCATGGAAATGCTAAAGATACAGCTGCAGGATGCAGGCAGACTTGGTAAGTGAACCTTCACTAAAGTGTTTGAATCCATCTCCAGATAGATGACACATGACCTGTCACCAAATATACTGAGGTATTAATGTGGAATAACATCTTTCTCCTTTTGTTACAGTGGCCCAGCAGCAGAAGCCAGTCATGCTAACTCCCACAAAGCTTGTGGCTGCCAACACAATGCTAAGCCGCTCTTACAACTCTGGCACGGTGGTGTCGGCACCGCCACGAGCAGTGTCAGCCACCCAAATAGCAAAAGAACTGCTTCAAACCCAGGGCATTCGAGGGCTGTACAAAGGTCTTGGGGCAACATTAATGAGGTAAGATCAAGGGGGCAACTGAAACTCACTAATCAAGTTTTTCTGGGTGTAGTCTGAAATTACACTCTCATTTGTTTATTTCAGGGATGTTCCTTTCTCCGTTGTGTACTTCCCATTGTTTGCAAACCTGAATCAACTGGGAAAACCCAACCCTGACCAGTCGTCTCCTTTCTATTGGGCTTTTCTGTCTGGCTGTGCAGCAGGATCTGCTGCTGCTGTGACTGTTAACCCCTGTGATGGTGAGTCTGAAGTTGAGTTTCTGAAGCATCTTTTGTTTGACAATATGCTTGAAGTTTAGATCAGTTATAACATTTTAACTTGTCAACAAAGGCTTTATTTGGTGGCTGACAAAATGAACTTGTAAAGCACAATAATTCATTTCGGCATAATGACGCACATTGAACATCCAATAATTTGCCATCCTTTCACTTATCATTGCTCTAAATCGATGCACAGGTCAATTACATAGACACACACACACGTACTGGGAAGAAGTTTAAGTTTCACTGAAGCATCTCAAGCTTGAAATACTATCTCAAATCCCAGTGTGTGTTTGCAGAGGCTTCAACAGGTCAGAGGGCCAGTTTGTGTCAGATCAGACTGAATGAGATCAGTCAAAAAATAGGTGTGAAACACATCTGTTAGTCAGATTAATAAATGCTATTTCTTTTACAGTCCTCGTTATTTTTTTTAACTAAAAACATTCAAAAACTTGGAGCAATGAAAAGTGTTCTGCCTCTAACTGCCATCTATGGATTTGAAAGTGAGCATGCATTATGAGAAAGTGTTAAAAAGCCTTGTATTATCTTTGTGGGATCCATGGACAACAATAATCTGTATTTCTTTTTCTGTCAGTTGTGAAGACCAGACTTCAGTCTCTTAACAAAGGTGCTGCTGAGGAAACGTACAATGGAGTTGTGGATTGTATTAGGTAAGTCATTCATTCGTTACATACTGACACTCCATATGTTGTATAACATTTTTGTATCTCTGTTCATGCCTGTTGTGTAACAATAAACCCTTACTTGGTGTCTGCAGTAAAATCATGCGGAAGGAGGGACCTTCTGCATTCCTGAAGGGGGCAGGCTGCAGAGCTCTGGTCATCGCTCCTCTCTTTGGCATTGCTCAGGTCATGTACTTTGTCGGGGTTGGAGAATACATCCTGGACAACTCGCCTCTCAGTCTCATGTCGGTATGATGAGCCAACTATGCAGAAGACCTTCTGGGCATAAGGGATGAAAGATCTGGCAGCTAAGTACCAGGAGTTTACAGAAGAAAAGCAAACCAAACAAACGTTGCCTTCTTGAAAACGTCCAAAAGGCTTCAGGCTGTGAGGACCTCAAATTTTACCCTGTGTGTGGCTTGACAACTATTTTACAACTATGTTGCACTTGCACACTTTATGGCTTACTCTGTAGGCAATGGCCATTGGTTGGGTTGTTAGCCTTACTGTGTGAGGGACTGAACATTTGCAGTGTTTTTCTTTCCTTGTCCTGAGACTGTCCCATAATGTTTCCCTCTGTGAGGGACAAGGGCTCATTTCATCAAAAAATATTGTTTTCCTCTTTCACTATTTTCTATGTATTTAGCCACAGCTGAGTATAGCCTGAAGTAGTTTCTGTTAGATTTCCAGTTGCTGTCTTGTGTGACAGAATCCTTGCACTTGGGTGTCAGTGAAACCGTACACACTGAGGCCCAGTTTAGATAATTTGGCGCAGATGGAATGAGTTAAAAAAAAAACAAAAAAACTGAATTCACATCTATTCTGGACTGTTTCCATGTGTAAGACCTGTACTTGTGACATGGGACCATGCAATCTATTACACCATGTTCAGTATCCTGTTGAATACTTGATCATAGTCTGACTGCTATTGTACTTTGGTTGTAGCTTAAAAACATTGAAGTCTTTGTGTTGTCATATCTTCAAAAACTGATTTTAGATTATGACCCTTCAGTACTGTGAAGATTATATATGTGTATATATATATATGTACATATATATTTACACGTGTATATATGCAACCACTGCAGTAGTCGTTTATGCCTTAAATGTGCAGATAAACATTTCGTTGTAAGTATGACATATGCTCTTATATGCTACTCAAAAAAAGTAATTATCACATGGAAAATAACTGTTACCATACATGTGGACAATTGCCTTTTGTACATACTGTTAATATATATATGCATATAATAAATGTTTTGATGCAATCTTTTAGTGTTTAAGAGTAATGTATACTGTATGGATCAACAGTAACATTGATTTTAACAGTGTCACAGTCACTTCATGTGAAGCCACAGTGGTTAATCCCCATCTGTCACCAGATCTCATCCTGACTCAACCCTTAGCATTAGTCTTGGCTTTGGTCTCACATTTTCTGTCCAAGGTATGAGGAACGGCCTTGGTTTGAGCATTTTGCCCCTGGATACAGTGACATGAAGCAGGACTCGAACCAGCATCTACTGGTGGAAAGATCCAGTGTCCAGATCCCTTTGGCTGGTTAACAAATATGTTTTCTATTTAAGACTTGCACTAAGTACCTTGAGCATGAAGTAGAAACAAAATAAAGATCTCAACATAAAAACAAACCAGACCACTGTCACTCTTTTTCTTACTATGATTTGGGCTTGACAAAATTACAGTGCTACTGAATTAGGCAGATCAGTTTAATGCATGATGGACAATAACTATGATGATTTAGGCTTCCAGTTGAGACTCAACAATGGTACAGTGTTGTGGTCACTTTGTGTGAATGGCATTTATGTGAATGCAGAGTTTTGTAAAAGTAAATTTGCAGGGAAAAAAACCCTAAACAAACATGAGAAACCACTCAAACATAAAAGCACCCATGTATTTTTTTTATTATGCTCAACAATGTGACGTACGCTATTATTATTGTTGTTTCAAAATTCACATCTTATTGGCACACCAGCAAGACTTATCACACAAAATGCAAAACTAACTTACTGTTACACTTCACACATGCTCCGGAGAAGCTCAGGACAAAATGTTAACTAATCTGAAACATGATTTCTGGAACATTTACGTTTATCATCGGACCCTGACGCTCTGTGGTTGACTTCACGGCTCAAACCTTCACTATTGTGCTTTAACAAGTAGCAATACTTTCAGACTGGTGCCAGGCAGTTGGCACAGTCTTTCTGTACAGGACAAGGCATACGTGTATTAAAACAGAGTGTTAGGCCCATTACGAGATTAAAGTTGTACATATACGTGAAAAAGTCAGAGCGTTACGGCTTTTTCTTGTAAATTTACGACACTTTGCGACATTTACGACAATTGTTGTTTTCAGGTTGATCACCCATCTTGACGTCAGATGTACTGAAGATTTAACTTCACGAGAATACATTTCGACTGTAGTCTCGTGAATTAACGCAATTTTATTTTTCTCAATAAAGTTCAGTAGTTGGAGACCAAAGAGGCACATTATGGAAACGGAATCAGCAAAGGTCAGCTAGTCCTCAAAACAATTAAGCACACATATTCGAAGGCATCAGGTCTTTAAAGGAAAAACGGTTGAAATTCACGGAATAAATAATGTTAAAAGCAGCTACACAGTCAGTGTTTGTATTTACAGCAAATACTCCTCAGCAACAGCATCTTCGTTGTGGCCGCTGTGGAAGAGGGTGCTCTGACCAGGAAATGTTACACGGTTGTGTCAAATATGGAATATGTGTTACATAAGAGTGGAGCTCACCTTCAGTGCTCCACAGTGCTCAGTGCTATTGAGGAGATGTGATGACGAAAATTAATCATGTTGTAACTTGGTCTGTGAGATCATTCTGCGGTGTCGGTGTACTTTACAGTGATCAAACTAATGCAACATTACAGTTGCTTTATTAAATTAAATCACTGCAGGAAACTATACAACTACATTACGGGGTACCTTAAATCAACACAATTTAAACTTTAGCTCTTGTGGTTCACCTGACATTTACATTTAGGAGTTTTTCCAGGCTACATTCTGCCTAAAACATCTTAGTTTGACCACTTCGGCACGTAAGTTGCAACAGGTGTTTACCAAAAATTATGTGTTAAACCGTTTTTCTTCCATAATTGGGGGTGGTGTCCCTGGCCCAAAGGTTGGGGACTGCTGCCTCAGAGGCTTGACTTAACTAATTCTACTACTGCCAGCACCCTTGACTTGCTTCTTCTTCTTTATTGGATTTTAATAACAGCAGTGCATTGTTTTGGTGGCATAGCTGCCACCAACTGTATCTTTCTGACAGAGAATATCTTTCCTGATATTTTGCAATATATGAAGATAAGATGAATTTGAATTTGACCATTTTGTTTTAGAACCAAACTCTTAAAAAAACCTTAAATATGTTTTTTAAATACCTTTAGAGAACTATTTTTAAAAAATTGGGGGTCTGTTTATTGCAGTATTTTTGAAAAGGTCAGCTTATAGTTTCCAAACAGCTTTTAAATACAAGACGACACTGCACTCTAGTGGCTGAAGGTGTGCCATGCAACTCTTTACCGTCACACAAAAATGCGTTAAAACTTTTCCTTGGACACTAAAGGCATCACTGTGATTATTCTAGTGTACATCATTTAGTCTGGGTAACCTTATCTAGATAAGCTAACTACTACACCGTCAAACTGTTTACTATAAAACGTCAGTACGTCATCAGTTGAAGGTTTTTAAACGTATAATGTTAAAAATGTTTGATGTTCATTATGTAACCAGTAGGTGGCACAGTACCACTTGGTCCCTAATTGCTTGTAGGTGTGTTCAGGACAGGTATAACTACAAATGGAAATACAATTTAAATTCAGTTCCATATTGCATTTTTGCCAGAGCCATTATCAACAATTGACTCAAATGAAACAACCTAAGCTGACATTTTGAAAATGAAAAAGTAAAATCTTTTTTTTTAAGCAGGCAGTAACTTGTTAGCTGATTTTAATTGGTTTAAATGACTTAGGTCAAAGGTTAAAGCAGGGGTGAGACTTAGACCATGTTTTATAAAAGCTCCCACCCCCCCATGTCTATTTTAGTCTGGATTCTATAAACTCCTGTGAATATAATTCGATTGGTCACATATGATGCTTGCAGTGGTCTGGATGCTGGGGTCAGGAGTCAAGTCAGCATCTATATAACCTCCCTGGTGTTCCTGATGGCACAACACAGCACCATGCTGAAGATCATCCCCAGGATCTGAAATCACACACACACACACACACACACAGAAAATGTTAACCATCTGGTTAAAGCATGTTTTTTCTGATACAGCATTTCACTTCTGTTTTCTTTGAGATTTCTTACCATGACGCCTGCTATAGCGATGCCAATGTAGCCAATGATGTGCAACTTCTCATTGAAGAAGTCTGTAATTGCAGACAGACAGTCCTGGACAAAATACACCAATGGTTCATTATTATTATTATTATTATTGGACTTAATGTGTAACTGCAGCTACAAGTGTTTACCGGGGTGTCACTTGGGAATTCTGCACACAGGTCGTTGGGCACATCTGATGATGAACCACCACAACAATTCAACTGAGAGTAAAGAAAAGAGAGAAAATTCAGAGGGACTATTTCAGTGAACCTGCTTCTTTCTGTTTGGGTTTAAATGGCATCTGATGGGTCTTTCTTAAAAAGAAAATCTTACCAGAATAGTCCTGATTACTTATAAAATATAAGACACATAAGTGAATAATATATGCATGATCATTTATAAAGTTAATTTGATATAGTTTAACAGTAGTGATAATTTAAATATGTTTGAGAACAGGCAAACTCTTCTTGCTGTAAGACCAGAGCACTAATAACTCTTCTACAATATGATGCGACCTTCACTTTGTTCAACCTTAAACCTTCATGTTCATTAGACTGCCATGTCTGAATAAAATCACTAGGCCAAAATTATTATTGTAACTCAATGAATAAATAAAATGTAGCGATGATGCAGCAGGAAGGTGATTTGACTCACGGTTTTGTGGTAAATGGTTGCTATGGCAGTGCCGTTGGCAGTGTTGGTCTCAGAGATGGAGCTGGTGTAAAACTTCTGCACCTCCTCAACAATCTGTGAGAGATAGCAGTGTCATAAAGTTAATCTCATGTGAAACATTTTTTAAAATCAAAACTGTTTAGTGGTTTGTAAAAATCACTACCTGGTCCTTGTTTATGAATCCAAACACACCAGCAGTAATCTCTGCACCAAAGATGATGATGAGGCAGGCGAAGAACTGCAGAACAAGATCAGATTGTCGTTACAGACCTAACTTCAACACAAATCACACCGTTCCCCCCCCCCCAGAAAATAGCCAATAAAACTACATTATCATTTTGAAATTTAAAAGTGAAAAAATATTTTATTGCATAATTATGCATAATTACATGTTTTTACATCTGTGTCTCTCAACCAGAGTAAAATAATTGAGTGTATTTGGACCATGCTGTACTACTATAGAAAAATACTTAATGAAAACTATTGTTACATAATAAAACTAGGAATTCAGGAATTCTTACTCACCGACATGAGAAGACACTGAGATTCACGTACAGCTCCAAAACAACCGAAGAAGCCAACGACCATCATCAGTCCTCCAGCTCCAAGAAGGATGTACACGGCTGGAAGAACAACATT
>NC_024317.1:15356884-15396354 GCF_000523025.1 Cynoglossus semilaevis
GGAAATAGATAAAACAAAACATAACTGCAGTTCACAGTTTGACCTCTGGAAGGCGGTGTGGCACAACAACTTTGATATCTGGTTCAGTTTATGAAGAGAGTGGTTTTCTGGTATTTTGTGAAAGAAGTTTTAATCAAAATGACTTAATAAACTTAAAAAACTAAATGACAGGTTGTGAAACGATTAAGAGAGACCGTTAAGTGTAATGATTCTCAAAGTGTGGGGCGCAAGGCACAGCGTGTAAAACTAAGTACGAGTCTGTCTCTTATGTGAATAATGTTTTACATAAAAAATATTTAAAATAAAAGAATATATTTATTTTAACAATAAAATATAGAAATGTGAAGACAGTGGAACCACTGCTTTATTGAGTTATACTGATAACCAATAATGAATTAGCACATTATTGCGTTCACTTCTCTATCCATTCATGGTCCATTCAAGCTAACACAATACAACAGATGCCATCTAGCCTGTAAAAAAAAAAAAAATCTAATTTTTTCAGACTGATTGCTGCAGAGTTCGTCCCACTCCTTCCCACCGCCCCCCTGTCATTGTGAGCCAGGATTGCGTCACCTCACTGATACCAGCCCTCACGACGGAGCCCTTTAGTCTGTAACCATACACCGGACCACTCCCTCAGGTCCACGCTAAGGGTCTAATCAGTGACATAAACAGCAACCGCTGCAGCAATTTAATTAATCCACGAGGGGGGAGGCAAGCTGTTGTTTTGTTGCTGTTAAAACAAAGGAGGAGGAGGAAGTGAGGGACACAGGATTTAAAGTAGGATGTAGGGCTTAACAAAGGAAATATAGGACAGTTTAGTGCACACACACACACACACACACACAGAGGCCTAGAATGAGTTTCTACGCTACACGCAGTCTCCTTGTAACCACTGATTGCTAACAGAGAAGACTGATTTTCTTTAAGGTAGCTGGTTGCAGCTCCTGGTCATGCAGGTCTCCATCCTGCACACAACAGCTGTTGTGAACTCAGAGCAACAGAGGCTACAGGATGGAAAATAACCTTAACCCCGGGGGAATGCTGCCACTTGGCCTTGTTATGGCATCAGTCTGTTTGGTCTGTTTGCTGAGGTTGTGAGGTAACAGCAGCACTGAGCCATTCTGCTTTGCACACAGATCAAAATGTTTATTTTGTTGCTCAGGTTCCTCTGTAAGACAATCAAACCACTGCTCGATGCATCACACACACACACATTGTACAAAAATGGATGTAGCTCACGACTGCAGGACAAAACGTCACTGCAAACACTGACAGAGAATCTGACATTTGCATGTAATCCAAAAAGAGGACATGAAAAAAACGGTCCCTACAGTTTAGATTCAACGGGACAGTGTGCTCTGCGTTCTTTTACTTTGCATTTTGCAATGAACGCAGCTGCTGCACCGGAATCATATCAGAGTTTTGTGGTTGGCCTTGTCAAACCTAGAGATGAGGGTGGTTTTACACAAAGCAGCTAAGAGAGGCTGAAGTTTGAAGTAGCAGGGATAGGCTCACGCTAATGATCTGTGGTACGAAAACCAAGAAGAAAGAAGTAGAGGAAGGAGGGAGACAGAGAGAGAGAGAGAGAGAAACAGAGAGAGAGAGAGGGGCCCATTATGTGGAGTCCAACTCCACACTGAGCAGTGTTTGTTCCATCCACTGTATGTTTTAGTCATTCACTGTTGTGGAAGAATCTTCCCATTCACTATCACTGTACAGCTGAGCACAAAGTGCCTCAAAGTTATTTCAGCAAAGCTTCATTAAGGACCCAGCGGTCTATTTGTCATCATTAGTGTACGTTGGTCTGATTGATCCATTTGTATCATCCCAGCAGATCAATGTGCCTGTAAACAGGAGCCAGTGTCTCCGCCACAGCAGCAATAACACAAACGGTTCATTTCAGCAGCCATCAGTCAGATTGGACATAAAACAGTCGGAGCATTAATGTGGCAGCATTGTGGTCCACATGTAAGTGGGTCAGACCAGACCATGACGGCGGTTGTCCCTGCCCTTTCTTGAGCCATGGACCGGTTAAATGTCTGAAGTTTTATTTCAAACATTTTTCGGCCATTAGTAAAATGTTACGATAGGCATAAACTAGTGTTTTCTAAATATAATAATAAACATTAGCCACGGGGTATTAGCACGTCCTCGTAACATCGTGCTTGTCTTTTAATGCAGAACACTTGGTCTCCAACTGGCGAAGCCATTTTAAAGGCATTGCCTCTGAGCGCCCTGCCGCGTATTATGCAGCACAGTCTTGGTACGTAGGAACAAATAAATCCATATTTAAAGTAGGAATCCTTACATTGTCTGTTAATTGCAGCTTTCTTTCTTTTTTTCTTCTTTGGCTCTTCTTTTGTCTCCTCACTGGCTCTTTTATTCGTGCAAAGAAACTTTCCAAAGATGTTTGTTTTTGTTCATTTTGTTAGCTGGGGGGTTTCAATTTAGCGGTAATGTTCTATGTGTTACTGACCGGAGCAGACCCTTTAAGATAGTAGTGGATGTAGGTAAGACATGTGACTGAGGCAAGCATCCTGACATGAATGTGAGTGTGAGTTATAGACAGATGCAGTGGAAAAAAATCTGGTAATGTTTCAAAATAAAACATTGTTCAGAATTAGATAATAAATAAAACTAAATAAAATAATATAAGTTATGCATTTTTTTCTGTGTATTGGGGACCACTGATGTAGAATTCTTACCTTTCTTTTTGTTTTATCATTTTTTCTGTCTTTTGTTGGATGTTATAAATCCCAAGTTAGTCACTCTGCTTGGATCGACACTATCTTCTAATGATGTTGTTTAAATGTTAAATTAAAAGAGACCAAGTCATTAAACATTAGCTTACAGATGAAAAAAACTGCATGAAACCTTTATTTTTCTTTTGAAAGTTGTAAACTGCGATCTGGTTCATCCTGGTTCCTGACTTTGACTTAACCTTGTTGTCTCCCAAACTGTGGGCGTCAGTGTCAGACCTATTTTGGTTTGTTGTTCCATTGTTGATAAAATGTCAATATAATGTTGACTCTCTCTTTCTATAGAGATATGACATTGAAAAGGTAGTTCAGGCTCAAGGAAACCCAATTTAAAAAAATGTGTTACGTGAATTTGGATTGTCTCTGGACCTCACTTAGTTTTACAATAAAAAGCATGCAATTCATTAACATGTTACATCAAAATGTCTTCATCAAATGCAAAAAAGTGTGAAGTCTGAGTTCATCAGTGTCATCACCCTCACCTGTGTCTCTGTCATTAGTCTCACTCCTGTCACCTGGTGCCCTGGGTATATACACCTCTCTGCCTCACTCTGTCCAGGTCAGGTCATTGTTCTGTGGTGATGGTAGTTTTGGTTGGTGTGTTTCTGCTGTGTGTTTGGTGTTCATGGCTTGTTCTGCTCTTTGTTCTTGCCACCCATTTTTTGTGATTTTTGCACTTTATAACTACATTCACTGCACCTGATTAGTCTCCCTCGTGCTGCCTGCTCACACTCATGACAAACTGTGACACACAGTTTGAGGAAATTTTCAGCTATTTTATTTTCAACCTTTACTGATTTAGTCCCAGTCATTTATTGATCAATTGTGAGTTTTAGCATTTGTGCGGTGTATAATTTTCTGAAGGTGTCAGAGGGATTCATGTTACAGGAATGTGTTCATACCAACACTTAGGACAGACTGCTTCCTGTGTGGCTTCTTTGATGTACTTTATCACATTTACATTGACTTACATGTGGAGTTGAATATATGGTTCCACTGGGAAACCCAGGATGTGATAACAACTTCACTATGGAACCAACATCAGTAGGTGAAGTTTTTTTTTATTAGTATGGTCAATGATATGATTAGTATTTAACCACTAATAAAAATGTCATGCACCAAATAACTGAGTGAGACTGCAGTGTGTTTTCACACCAGTTAATTTTAGCCCACGGTGTCACCGAAGACACATTTTGCTCTTTGGTATTTTGAGACTTTTGTAACTGCCTGGACACCCCATCCTCAGTGGGTGCTGTGATGAGCGGATGTCTGCTGGGTGATTTATCAGTGCACCTACCTATAAAGAAGGTGTCGGGGGCCTCATCTCCAGCCAAGAGCTCCACAGTTTCAGGGTCAAACCTGAGCCAGAGTCCCACGGCCAACACCAACAAACCTGACAACTGAGGGGAGAAAAAAAGTCACAGAGGAAACTGCTGTGATTTTTACACACAGTAACAAAGTATAACTCTGAAACCTTCTGTCAAACACGGCTCCAGGATTTCAAGGCTTCGAGTGAAATCTTCTGAGATAAAATCCAATCATTTTGTTCTGAAACCCAGGTTCAAACTTTGTTTATGAACCTTGAGATGATTTAGATTCTCCTGGCGTCTGGTCCCGTCTTTGTCTGGTCAGTGAAGCACCAGGGAGTGTTCACTCTCTGTCTTTTCTCTCTATTATCATGAGTGTTAATCACTGAGTCCTGCTGGGCTTTTGTCCACTTTAAAAACAAGGAAATCCATCAGTTTAAGCTCAGACTCAATTTAAATGATGACAAACCTAGGGCTGCTCACACATCTCCCTGGCCGAGGTCATACTCATGTGTTATATCAACACATTTTTCCATTGTATTTCCAGATCACTCTCCTCTCTATGATTGGTTGGTTTGAGCTATTGTCAGTAAAAAAAGAAAACCTTTTTATTTCCTAATTTCCAATGGTACTCAAACGGCGGTCAGTGGGCTGAGTGTGCACTGTGAGCTGGGACAATATTAGGTTAGTGGCTTGACCAGGTATAATTAATATCATTAACAAATATACAGTGCATGTGTACAATCACATCCGCCCTCACTGACCTTAAAAACATCACTGTGGAGTTTGTATTTGTAACCCCGGCCTACTCTATGCTCAAGACTACACTGTGTGCACAATTATTAGGCAAGTTGTATTTTTGAGGATTCATTTTGTTATTGTACAACTACAGTTCACAAACCCTCAAACCTGAACATTTAAGTAGTAAAGTGAAGTTTTGGCTTTCTTAAGAGAATATCTACATGTACACCATTATTAGTGTGCAGAATTATTATGCAACTAAATGAAAAACAAAGATTTTCCCATCTCACTTTATTTTAGAGTTTATTTTCACCTGTTAAAGTGAGAATAATAAACAAACTTGAAATGTACAAATAAACATTTCTAAAATTTCAAAAGAAAAAACCTTAGTGATCAATATAGCCACCCTTCTTTTCGATACCAGTCACAAGCCTTCCGTTCACGGAGTCAGTCAGTTTCTTGATCTGGTCAGAGTCAACTTTTGTGCAGCTGTAACCACAGGCTCCCAGACACTGTTCAGAGAGGTGTACTGTTTACCTTCACTGTAAATGTCCTGCTTAAGAAGGGCCCAAAGGTTCTCAATACAAGTCAGTTGAAGAAGGGGCCCATGTCATTAGTTTTTCATCTTTAAGGCCTTTACTGGCCAACCACGCAGTGGAGAACTTTGACGCATGTGATGGAGCGTTGTCTTGCATAAGAATCAGTCAAGTCTTCTCGAAAGATGCAGACTTTTTACAATTTCTGACTTTTCAGAGTCAGTTAAATCTCTTTTTGGCCCATTTTTCCTGAGGAGAAGAACCTGCCTAATAATTATGCACACCTTGATATAGGGGGTTCATCTCCTTTGACCACACCCTCCCTCGTTACACAAATACACATCACCTGATATGCAGTAAATCTAATAGGCATTCAAGTTTATACAGCTTGGAGTTGGAAATTATGGATAAAATACTCACCTAATAATTGTGCACACAGTGTACTTTAAGTCTTTCGTCTGCACTGGATAGAATCTATAATTTCTGAATTCTGAACTTGGCAAAACTCCTGGAATTAAACAGCCCTAGTGGTGACAAAAGTAAGGCACGCACTGGAGTTTATGGACAGTGACGTTTGAAACCAGCGTACATATTAACATCTGTAAACGGGGGATTGAGGTTATGGTTTTTGAAGTATTTACAACAAAACAAAATAGTTTGAAGCCAAAGGAAACATATGGTTTTATCTTACTAAGCTAAGCCGACACCCATGTTTCCCATTATTCCTCCTTATTTGATCATTCAGGACTTCAGAGTGAAATATCTGCTGCCAGGAAGAAGAATAAAAAAAAAGAAGAAACAGAATAGTCTGTAACAGGAGCGCCTGTTTCCTATCACATATCAAAGTATCATAACTGAATGCCAGCATTGGCACTCCGGCTCCCATGGTGCATTTGGCCACAGGCTGTGCCAGCCTCACAGTGCCTGGATGATGTAACTCACGCTGGCAATGGCTTCTCATTTGGCTCCAAAGCCTAAAATGACAGTGTACTGTATACACACCCAGCTGAGCCGCTGCTACAACGGCTCTGCTTTCACTCCCAAAAGTGTGCAGACAAAGACGCCAGTGTGTGACGGGGTGACACAAGTGATCGTCGAGCGGAGCACAAATGAGTCAGTGCACTCTCTCCAATCTGAATATTTACATTACCATAATACCTCAAGAGTAGCACGGAATATCCTTCAGTATTCCACTGCGCACACTGGGATTCTTTTTAAAAGTTCAATGAAAACTCTTTGAATTTGTATTTTCTCAACAGGGTGTACATTCAGGGGACCCCTAGGGGTTTGTGCAGGTACAGCAGGAGAGTCATAAAAAGTTTAATTTAGTTAATCAGACAACTTTTTCAATTTTTTTTTTCCTGGAACCTCAACTCACAGAATCTTGCATAGGTTAAAAATAAGCTGTGTATTATTTGAATAGCTTAGAACTGAATGTAAAATAACAAAGAACATTTACTCATGGCAAAATGTGCAGTTTAAAATAACACACAATTTTCATTGGGAAATTCTTGAACATAGATATGAAATGTAGATCGGCAGTGCTAACCTAATTCCAGATTCCTATTCCATCCTGTTTTCATTAAATTTCCATCAAAACCGTCCAATTCCACAATGACTCCGTTATCTGTGATTACACCCAGACATTAAGCCGGGAGGAGGAGATCCCACAATGCAGTAGATTTGTTTGAGTACAAAGTTAAAAAGCGTAGCTATCACACCTGTCTCCTGGGCAGGCTACAACAGAATGACGGCCGAAGCTACAACACGAAGAAAAAAAAACAAAAAACCCAAAACAACAACAGCAGCCTCTAGGAGGCAGCAGCTGGGGCTACAGGTAACTTAATCTGAGCAGATCTAAATCTGCAGAACACAGAGATGAAAACAAAGAATTCAGACAGAGGGAGAGAAAGAGAGAGAGTGAGAGATCCAGGCAGAACTACTTTTTCAAACACACAAATATAAACCATCTCTTGAATTGGTGAAAACTGATTACCCACAGACACCTGAGTGTTTGATGCTAAATATCACAAACTGTTTAAGACTTTATTTTACATATGTCTAAACATATAAAGCCTGTATACTATCTACATTATAAAGACCTCAAATGTATTTGGTTTTTTAGCATCTCATGTAGGCTCCTGTTAAAACATGTTGAGTTCAACATGGCTGCCTCCGTAGAGCGACTACTGTAGTTTAAAAGAAGGTGCTTAATGAGGAGTAATGTAAATTAAAACAAAAACCTAGGACTGTATGTTGGTGTGCAGGACTCCAGACGGAAAATCTCCTTTAAGAAAAGGTCACTTTAATTTGTAATTTAGAAACAGGAAATAACATGAGTTTACTGGTTGTTTAAGCCTGTTAAACAACGGCCACTGATACCACAATAAAAAAAATATACCTAGGACGGTATGTTGGTGTGACTCATTTGAGACACCCAGAAAAAAAAAACAAGAACAAAAAACAAAAACAAACAAACCTGTTACTAATTCTAGCTTTTTCCAGCCCAGTGCTAAAATAATGCAGCATTCATTCTGAAGCATTGATCTGATCCTAAACATAAAGCAGGAAAATCACAGCACAGTGAGGTGATGAGTGGGCATCAGAACAGTGGGTGTGTTGGAAAAGTCACACACACACTGCAGGTTGATAGTGTGTGTGTGTGTGTGCTTCAGTGAGCGGTGTACAACACACATAAATCATATCAGTGTTAACAGGCTGCTCTGTGATGTACTCGTGAATAATTAACGTCACTCCATTGAGTGAGGTGGGAGGTGATGGACGGACATGAACTGATCGATTTAGGATTACTTAAAAAGCGAGAGGGAGGGGGGGGGGGGGGGGGTGAAAGGGGGTGAACAGAACAGGTGGACAGAGAAACACCATCAGCACAAATTCTCCATGAATAATAACATTCTCAGCTTCAGTCTGTGGCGTGATGCAGGTAAACAACAGTCTGATCCACAGACATCGTCATAAATGAATCCATCAAACCAACGATAACAGGCACAGACGGCGAATAACGGACGGCTCGTGAGACTTACCCAGAAGATGAAGTTGAAGACGAAGAGCAGATATTTCACACATTTCATCCCCCCCTGCACCTTGCCCATGGTGTCGCCTCTGAGTCTCTGTGTCCCCGAGCTGAACGGCTGATATCAATGTTTTTGGTTTTGTTTTTTGTTTTTTTGCAGATTCTCACTTCTTGCAGTCGGGCATCAAACCCATGCACTGATGAAGGTCTGCGCCGCAGCTACAACATCAAAACAACAAAAACATGCGCACAAGGCTGTGCGCACAAGGAAGGCTGCTGGACCGTTGCTGCACAAAGCTCGCACCGTCCCGCCCACCAGCGTGTGCGTGCGTGCGCACGTGCATGAGGTAGCCACAGTGGGTGTCGTCCTGCAGGGACCCACGAGGGAAACGGTCCTTTGATACAACGAACAACCGTGGTGAATTTATTCAGTCAGTTAAAAAGTAAAAAAATAAAAAACAAAACAAACAAAAACAAAACACCAACTTCTTTTTACACGGTGATTGGCCCTGTAATGTTATAATTACAACAACAACAACAACAACAATAAACACATAATAGTAGTAGGAGCTTACTACTTAGTAGTATTATTGTTACTACAACAACTACTACTTCGTCTTCTTCTACTAGTACTACTACTATTACTACTACTTATGATAAAAATATTTATATGTGCCTACTACTTAGGTATATTAAATGAGTTATTATTAGGGATGTACAATAATATCGGTCTGCCGATATTATCGGCCCGATATTAGCATATATAAACGGCTGCATAATAAAGTGAAAGTCACTAGATGGCAGCATTGTAGCTCATTTTATTAATCTTATACTCATACAGTGGTTTGTACAGATAAATAAATATTACCCGGCCTATATCTGTATCAGAGGATACTCATATAGGCCTGGTATAGGACGATATCGGCTTATCAGATATTGGGAAAAAGTTAATAACAGACAACCTTAATTATATATATATATACATATATAGAAAAATTATTTATATATAAATAATTCAGAAGACGTTTAGTAACCAGTATAGTAGTAATGTTACCCAGTGCAACTTTAATCTGTTTAAATATATTAAATATATAGATGGACACACATAGATAACCATCTGAGTCAGCGTAGAAGCTGTTTGTCCTGGTTATCAACCACTGATTCCTGCGTTTGCTCTAAAATTCTGGTCGTAGCCTCCACTGAAGACTCTGATGCTGAGACACAGTAACCTGCAGTGGAAACTCTCATGGCCTTAATAGGTGTCGTTGCACAGGCGCTGCAGCCTGTCTGTGTCACAGTCAACAAATGTGCTCCACTAGAATAAGTAGCTTCTTGCTCTGCAGATAAATGCAGAGCAATTTTTTTAAATGCATCCCTGTCCAGTACACCAGGTCTGTTCTCCAGACTGACTTCACTCTGTGTCTGTGCTGTGGGCACCCGTTGGGGAGGGGAGGAGGGGAGGAAGAGGGTCAGTGTGGGTTCACACTCTCTCACAGTCAAGCCTCTTGTATTTGTGCGGTGCCTTTGTTTGCTGCGCTAATGTGGGAGGGAACAGCAGACGACCCCCTGACTGTCGGCCAGAGAGGATCATGGGACACATCACATGACATCCCCACTGCCCACTCCTGCTATGTTCTGTTACAGATTTACAACCAGAGGTATGCAGCCATAGGCATGCTGGAATGTGGATAGAATGACATGTGGATGGATGATATAGATGGGTGGACGGACACACAGAAGTTTAAAAATATATTAAACGTCTGTTCTATGGTATGCAAGATTTCAATAAAGCTGTTCTATAAATGTCTTTGTCTCTACCTAGTGGCCAAAATAAGATGTGCACCTATGATGAACAATTTTCTAACGGGAGCCGAAACAAGGAAAATAGAACATACTGCATTACAATAAAAACGTGTACTTTTAAAGATTAATTAAAGGTATAAATAGAGGAGGATTTTCTGAAATACTAAGTATTAAAACAGATCCCACATTATCCCCTTCATTGGTAGGACATTAGGTTTTAAAACTACGGTCCTATTACAATGCAGACTGTGTCGATCCCTGATGACGGGCTTCCTCTACAGGGCACAGAGGGGAGATGCATCCTCTGTGGTGAGAACCAGTAGGCCAGAATTCTTTTATAGCTATTGCTCTAAGTACAGTAAAGGCAAGGAACCAATCACAGTGCCTAACACATTACAACCCAGTCTGATATGAACCCATCAGGCAGTCCTGTGTGCTCCTAACACACTCTTACCTTTTAAGTGACTTCTGTGATGTCACTGGGCTGTGACATCACCCACTTTGTCATTTGTTTGTATTTCCTTTCATCCTGAGCTTTGTGATGTCACATATTTACACAGGAGCCGTGAGGTTATGCTGAATACACCACTGTGGAACCTGGAAGAAGTTATGAATGCCATTAAACTCCACTCTGGTGATTTTCCTCAAACACTCAGAAGACCGTCAGTTCTGGATCAAGATGTGACCACACGCATCATAAGGTTTTTTTTGAAGGAGGACAGAATAGTCGGCATTAAATACTCTGTAAGAGGTGTGACTTGCACAGTATGACACACAGTATGACACACTGACTTGGACAATCTTAATAATAATAAATCTGACTAAAAGATCATTTATGAGCTCACAGATACTCCGAACACCAGCGCTGAGGTATTGAACTACATGCATGTGTCCACTAGAGGTGATGTGTCCTGTGTTTGAACAAACCTTTAGCCCAATGTCAGCTGGGATTGGCCCTAGATCCTTCCTCAAATGTTGACGGGATAAAGCAGTCGGAGATGAATTTATGAATAAGACGTATGGACTGCGTTGAAGTAATTTTCATTGGTATTACAGTATGAGACATACTCAAATCCTGCCGTGTCCCTAATCAGTAGAGAAGGTGTCAGAACAGGACGACTGTTGTAAAACTGCCCCCATGTGACACGTGTGTAGTTATTTTTTGACCATATTCATCAACTATCTTCAACATCAATGTTTTTTGGTGTTTTTTTTTATTTTCTGACTGATTTTAAATATTGGTTATAAATAAAATATCATTAAAGTAAACAGCTGACGACATGTTATTTTTATATGTCCTGCTGCCTATTATTTTATGCTGCATTAAAATTTAGTCCTAGCGAAAATATTTCTTTTAAATATGATGCGTTAACATTGAAACCATTTTATTTTTTACATTATGTTTGGCTCGGTTCGACTCTTTGTTGCGTCTTTTTAGAGTTGGATTAGTTTCATGAGTGATTGTGTGAAACAGAACAGCTCACAGGCCGGTGTTTGCTTGTGTTCACAGCCATAATGCGGAGAAGCTCCCGACTACAAATCTCAGGTTACTATGACAGTGAGGGAAAACCAATCATTTCCTACAAAGAAATCCTGTACAGGTAAACATTTTGAACATTTACATGTTCCTGGGTTTAAGTGCATCGGAACTGTGCACCAATAATGTTTCACTTTTTTCTTTATCATCCTAGAGTCTTCAAAAGACGCCGTTTTTTTCCTCGAAGAAAACTCTCTGTCAGCAACATGGATGAGAAAATCGATGATTCCATGAACGGCCTCTTTCAGTTCAGTCAGAGGAGCCTGTGGTGGATCATCTTCATCTTATTATGTATTGGTAGGTCACTTCTCACGGACTACAACAGAATATGCATATTTATTTATTTTTATTGTCCACTCAGGACGGAAAATTGCTTTTGGCTCCTCCCACAGTTGTAACAACGTACAATTAAAACATCTTCCCATCCTTTTTAGACAACAGCACATATTTTACATTAAAAAAAGCCGAATAAAATGTCACAAAAACATATGTGATGAAATATAATTCATTGCTTCAATGTACTGTTAATTTAAATACTCGGTGTGAAACCTTGGCCTGTTGAGTTGAATAAAACACTGACGTCCTCGCAGGAATTGAAGAAACTATCTTCTTCAACAACTTTCTTTTTTTTAGCTTTTAGGGCCATCTCCTGCCACCTAGTGGAATAACCAATAAAATGTTTTCAGACCAATGAAGTAAACTTAGACAGTTTTCCTGATGATATAATTATTAAATATGTGCAAAGGCATGAGAAATCAAGCAAATCCTAATCTTAGATTGAACTTTTGTCACTTGAATATTTTGGTACAGTTGGCTAAAATCCCTCTCTGTCTTCAGGTTTAGCTTTCTTCATACCTTCATGGACGGGCAGCTCTTTTGATCCAGGACAATACGTCTCCCTCTGTCTGTCGAGAATATTAGCTTTCATCCATACACTCATGGACGGCTCTCCAGACCACAGTGTGACAGAGTCACCCATCATTGAGATTAAAGTGAGACAGCCTCCTGGAACCACACAGTGTTGTCCTCGAGCTGCTGTGTCTAATAAGTGTCCTCTCACCTCCAGGGTCCACCTGAACCGTGTCGACATATTGAGGAATCATCCCATCAGATGGAGGACGAGCTGCTGACTTTGAGGAGGAGACTCACCACTCTTTTCCCTCTCGCTGACTCACTGACCAACTTTGCCCTCAAGTCTCTAGGTGAGATATCTGAACCCCTGTTATTACGTCTGTGTAACAGGGGTTCTCAACTGATGGGTCGCAGACTAGTTTTCAGTGACTTGAAGGCCTTTTAGAAAGGCGAAAAAAACTGTTAAGAAAAAAATCAGCAGAGTTTTGCCTATTCACACTCCTTAACAGTAGGCGGCGATTATACCACTGTAACACGAGTGGCAGTGTCATTTTTACAAATGTACATATGCAGACACAATTGAACACTTTGACCTGCCTTCATGTAGCTTTCAAACTCCTATGCAACCTTGTTTGTGTCTTTGTTTCTGCAGGAGCTAGAATAGTCCATTCTCTAACGTCAGAAGCGTACCAGACGCCTCAGCCCCACTGGACATTTTTTGGAATACCTCTGTGGCGATCAGCTGTGGGTGCTAGTGTAGTGATTGAGGTAAGAAAAACATACAAACGACTCTTGTAATTTGCAATTATTGAAATTAAGACCGTGTGGTCATTTTTATAGAGTCATAGAAAGTATTTGGTCCCAAGTATATTATATTTTACTTCATTTAAAAAACAAGTGGGTTCAAGTGAAAGAATCGTCCTCTAGATAAAAGAACCAGTAGGTGGCAGTGTTGGAACTCACAAGGTTCAAATCTTCCAGTAAAGCCCAAAGAAGAAGAAATACTTTAGTGACTGAACAACAAACAAACAAACAAACAAACAAACAGTTATATATGGTAAAATAATATGTAGTAAAGCAATGCTAACACATTATGTGCTAGTAAATGCTATTATACGAGATGACAGTGACATTCTTTCTTACCTGACAGTGTGAAGACATGAATCTTTGCACCATTTTTTATATTAATGTTGTTTCTTCTTTTTGACTTTCTGCAGGGACATTCGACTCTTCTTCCAGGTCGCTGCTGGCCCTTCCCAGGTGATCAGGGTCATTTAGTTATCGGACTTCCGTTTCCTGTGGTCATCAGTCACGTGTCTCTGGGCCACATCTCAAACAGCTCGTCCCCAAGTGGAACCATCGACGCTGCTCCCAAAGTGTTTTCTATCTATGTACGTTTTTATGGTTTATTTATTTACGGATTTAACACTTTGGGCTATGCTACCATACTATACTGTACTACTATTATTACACCTACAAGACAGTTTTTGCGCTGAAGAACTGGTGGGCAACAAACAACCACACCTTAATCTTGCCAAGGGCACTAAAATAGCAAGAGCTAACTCTCAACTTTTTCTTTGTCTATTCTTTCTATTTCCATCGTTTAGGGCATGGAATACTTGGACTGTGAAATGTCCCGGTTAGGAACCTTTCTCTACGATCGGGACGGAGGTCAAATGCAAACTTTCAAAATACCAGTGAGTTCTAGTCAATACATAATAACAACATGTACAGATTGATTTGCAAAACTGTGTCACATGGGTTAACACTGTTGCCTCACAGTAAGAAGGTCACTGGTTAGAAGCTAGGTCTGCCCATTGGTTTTGGATAAAAAAACCCTCTGATGTCTTGCAGGCGAACAAAACTGGAACCTTCAATTATGTCAAGCTCCAGGTGGAGAGCAACTGGGGTCACCCCAACTACACCTGTGTGTACAACCTTAGAGTTCATGGACGATGGCAGAACGAGGTGGGTGGAGACACAACGTCGTGGGGGTGACGTGGACGATGTTGATGCGACGTTGGTACAACGATCACATCCTTTGCAGCAGTTCTGCAGGAGCAGTTTGTTTTGTGACTATGAGGCTGTGGGTCGGTGGTTGAGTGGATCAGCCTCCTTCAGAGAAGTCATGGTTAGATTCCCAGCTCCTCTACATGCCAATGTGTCCCTGGGCCTGACGCTGAACCCAAGACCTCCTCTGCTGACTATACTAGCAGAGAGCCAATGGTTGAAGTAGGTATGTGAAAAAGGAAACGGCTGAAGAGATGTTCTTTAAGAATAAGGGAGTGAAAACAGGAGACATGTAGATGAGAACACAGCAGAGAACCTGCACAAGAGGCACGAGGATTTAAGAATGGTGCTGAAGAGCAGGTCAGCAGGTCAGATGTTGAAATCAGGGAACTACCTAAATGAAAAAAAGTCAAATTAAAAATGGAATATGATATTGATGAGATGGAATAGGAGTTAGTGAATAATTATAATAATAAATAAAGTGATTAATAATAATAATATATGAAGAACTCTGCAAAATCCTGCAGATTGGATACTTCATCTCTATGTCAGGGCATGTGGGACAGGGTTCAGGGGCCGCAGGCAGGTACCTGCTAATGTTAAAGACTGAGTGTGCAGGAGCAGCAGCAGGAGGAGGAGGAGCAGGAGGAGGAGCAGGAGGAGGAGGTGAAAGAGGTGGAGGTGGCGGCGATTGAAAGAAATCACCTGCCACTTATTTAAACAAGACTAGAGAAAAGGCAGAGGCCCAGACTGAGAGACCAGCAGCTCTGGTTGTAAAGACATCAACTCAGTGTCTTGATGAAGATTGATGATGAGGAGGCTTCAACAAGTGGAGCAGCCTGTCTAAAAATATTTCACCACGTTTGTTATGGAGAATCACCTGGTGTAGAAGAAACCAGTCTGATTTATCACCTGTCATTTACCTGGAATAACAAAGACCCACTAAGACTACTTACACCACACGCTGGACAGACAGTGCAACTACATGTTGACACAAAGACTGCTCCCACACCTTCAGCTGCAGGAAACACTTCCTGCCAGACTTCACAGCTCAGCTGCCCATGTTTATACACTGTATTAGACCTTGTTCTATAAATGACCTCGAAATTATTAAAAAACAATCTAAAACGAATAAACTTGAACTGAAGTTTTGAGCACAAACAGTCAAATATATTGCATTTTTTAAATGTAAACAAATCCAGACAAAAACCCCGCGTTATTTGAGGAATGTTGCAGTATTTGACCACTAGAGGTCAGCGTTGCAACTTCTTTCAGGGCCAGGGCCGCCGAGCGGCACCTGAGTTTGACGTAAACACAGCCCGCAGTGACACATTGTTTATTCGTATTTATAGAATTGACAAATGATCGAGAACAGGAAGAATAAATCTTTTATGGAATAGCGCATTTTTAGGCCATTTTTTTTCTTCTGGAAACTTCATATCAGTAGCTTCTCCTTTAGTATTTGCCTGTTATAAAGTTTTACCTCCAAGAGCACTGAGCTCACCCCAGACACCTTAAATGTCAGCTGTGATATACAACAATGGCACAGTCCTCCACAGACACTAAATAAGAAATATCTGTCTGAAGACGCCGTCCACACCAAAATGTCACAGTTAAAGATATTGATGAGCTCTGATTTTTATCAGTACTTCTGAATCATTTAAAAACTGTTATTTCTTTCATATTTGTGCCCCCCCTGGCCCTTTTCTGTTCTTTTTTTTATTTATATATCTGTAGTCGAATGAACAGCAGAAGGAAAACACGACGCTAAGCCAAAACACCAAATTACTGGCAGTAAACTGGAGCCATATGGGTTTCCTCCTCACTTTTCGTTGAGGTCAATTGAAAGAAATTTCTCCTGCTGGTAAAACTTGCGGTGAAATACCCGGGGGCTACATGGAAGAGACTTCAGCAGACACACAGTGCATGTATGTGAGTGTTTAATAAATAACAATGTCAACAACAACATTTTTAACAAAAAGTTTTTTTGCTTATATCAGACCTGGGTCAAATATTTCCAAAGGTTGCAGATGTAGAAATGCCTGGATCAAGGAGCTCAGGGAAAATGTAACCGTAGGCAGAAAAATTGCATAATTGTCCTAAGTGCTATGTGTGTAAGGGTGCTGTTTTACTGGCACACACCGTGTGACACGCTTAGCTGCGGTTTCTAGCTCGAGAGTGATCCGATCACTCAAACCCTGGAGCCGCAGCTTGAACCGAGTCCACAGTTCATTGTGAAGTAGCTCGGATGATCACGACGTGAGGAGAGATGACTGTTTGTGAGGCGTGATGTTAATTAAACACATGTGAAAAGCTCTGCATTCTGACAGCTGTCACGGCACCGGAGTGTTTGGTCAGTGTCATGTTTTTCTTTTTCTGTTTTGTTTAAAGGCAGACACAGAAGTCCAGATGTTTTCTTCCCACTGAGTTCATCACATGCGAACAGCGATCTCTGGAAAATGTCCAAAGCCAATTGTACGGACCGCTTCTTGACTTCATGTCTGAAAAAAGGCTTGTATCTGGGGGACATTGAGTAAATCAAAGGGGAAAGGCCTTTGACAACACTTGATCCAATCACGGGACAAGATTCAAGAGAAATAATGACTTCTCCACTCGGGGACTATGGGTAATTGCCTGCGAAATGATGTTTCCTATGACCGTAGATGTTCATGAGGTGACATAAGAGAAAATATGTTAACAGCAGCAACGGGCAGGAAGTGAGCCAAAAGGCAGCCAGAGAACGACACCGTTTACAGCAGCTTTAAATTAGAGCGTCTGCAGCAGCAGCAGCAGCAGCAACAGCAGCAGCAGCAGCAGCAGCTAAGGTCAGGACAAGTGCAGTTTTCCGAAGCTACGGCTTCAAAAGTTACAATTCATTTCTTTAATCTATTCCTATTCATAGAAAAGGCATAAACAAGGCATATCTATAGTTATTTATTTATTACTTCAAAATGGGCCTCGGTTTATGTCAGTCAGTCAGCTAACACGACATAACTGTGGACACCACACGGTTATGCTCAATTAAATGTAGTCTCTGACTTCTGTAAAAACATTTTTTTATTAATATTCAAAATTGAATCAATTGTCTAAATTGAAGCAAAGTTTGCCATCTACATTTTGTCTAAGGTAGTGGTTCCCAAAGTGTGGGGCGTGCCCCTTGGGGAAGATATTGCAGTGTGGTAGGGGCCCTTTGGAGGAACCATCAAGGCATATGGCTTTTCATTTCTTTACTTTCTCCACCTTTGCCACCAGGGGGAATCAGCACTGATTTGTAATTTTATAGTTTTTGCGCAACGAGACAAGCAGTTTTGTAGAAGTCATAATATTAAATAAGTTAAATAAAGTTCAGCTGAGTCTGAGTCGGGGAGATTCCTGTCAGTAGTCCTATCCACACATGGGGGCGCTGCAGATCAAAAACAACAACATATATAACATACTAAACTGCTACTAGACGTGGCCCACATGGTGGTGATTGTTTTTGCAGTTTAGACTAAGTCACTTAAACAAAGTCTTCACCGAGGTTTTTGACAAAAATGATTTTGACCACCAGATGTTGTCAAATCCCACAGATAGAGCCATATTCTTATCAGGTAATGTTTATTAGCAACACGCTGCATCACTTTTCTAAACTGCCTGCACCTCGTATATGTCAGTTCTTCTCAACTACCAGATTATCGTTTGAATAAAAGTCCAAAGTCTGCGTGGAACCCTTGACATGAAGGAAGGTTTTGTGCCGTGACTTTATAAACAAATTAAATGCAAAAAAAAAAAAAAGAAAGAAAAGAAAACAAAATAAACAACATGTAATTTGCATCACTTGCGCTAAGAAACGTGATTTAAGGACAGGATATTTGCATTAACTGCTTTACTTGGTTAAGTTGCAAAAGGGTTAAAGAAATTGCGTGGTGGAATGTCGTTAAAGAACAGTTGTACTTTCTAAAAGAGAACGAGATAAATAATAATAATAATAATAATAATAATAATAATAATAATAATAATAATAATAATAATAATAATAAAGACCTGCAGTAGGTTGTGATACACAGAGACATCAAAGCTACTATTTGACCCAGGTCTGGTGAAGTATATACAGTACATGCAGTCCTGATACAAATACCAATAATTTACTTTTGTGCTGAGTGACAAGTCTTTGGTGATACAGAGATAGTCACAACTACCTGCATGTGTATATCTATATAGCTGCTTAGAGTCGTACACTCAAGTCGGGACATTTTCCTGAAAATTTTCAGGAGGGGCTGTTATGTGAGTCCACAGATGTCTGCAGAGATGTTTCCCTGGAACACTTTACCATCAGCCCCCCTCCTCAAATTTATGGACAATGTCCAAGTCAGGCAACGAGGAAAAAAATACAGGGAATTGTCTGGAATAATCCCAGTCAGTCAGTGAGGGCCCCGCCTCCTGCACGTTCCACCTAGGCTCCACCTCTTTGTCTGAAAGTTCCAGAAACTTTCCTGCTGCTCTGAACACACCTGAAACACGATCTCCTCTCGTGTTCTTCTTATGTAAAATGCTAAACTCCGGAAAAAACTCCAAACCCATTTTAACGGACGCAACTGAGTATGTCCACCTGTGAGTGTGTGAGGTGCGAGGACGGACTTTACTGTCGCCATGACTTGCGGCTGAGCACGCACACGCAAGCCACGTTGATGCGTATCAGCCTCCACGCCACCAGGTTTTTAAAGGAAGTCAGCGCTCTTACAAAAGTGTGTGAGTTGGTGCAGTAGGAATTCCAGTGTCTCGCATCGATTCCCAAACAGCCGGAGCCGCCCGAGCGACTGCTGTGACACGTCGTCTCAAAGAAGTACTGCTTCTTGTTGACGTTGTTGATGTTCACGTCTGGGAGCACTGTCACCTCGTTGCCTGAGATGTCCGTGGCCTTGGTTTTGTTGCCCACCCAGACGCTGATGCTCTCACATACTGAGTACACGCCGCGGTGCTGAGGCTGCCCCGCTCGCCGGCGGGTCCTTCTCCCGCCGACCTGTGATGCTCCCGGCTCTGCATCGGGCGGCTGAGCGCTGAAGAGCACCCTGGGTGAGAGGTAGTGGCGCTTTTTGAAGAGTTTGGGGTCCACTGTGGGAATGGTGTTGGTGTCACCTGGCTGCTGCTGCTGCTGCTGCGACGATGCGGCAGAACACGAGTCCCCTGTGATGGAGGCCACAGCCTGGGCACTGAAGAAGAGGAGCAGGACCAGCATGGACGACCTCATGGGCACACAACCTGAGGGTGGGGGCAGAGGAGACACTACATTTTACTCACTGACTCTTTGATGCTGAACACTGACTGCCTTGTATGTGCAATTTGAATGTTGGACACCATTTTTGCTGTTGCACAATAAGAACAGATGGACGGACACATGTTGTAAAGACTGCAATGATGGGATATACTGCTTTGGCAATCTACATTCTGACGTACCCTAGATTTTGAAATGCATTGTGGGATACATTGAGTACCCTTTAAAGTGGACAGCGTCGACTCAATAGACCTTCAGACACCACCGCAAAATGGTGTGCCCTCTGTAGGGTGTAGGGCTGTTCCAGACACAGCCATTCACTTAGAGGTTTTGTAAAAACGTCTTTTTCTTAGTTGACCTGACTTCAAAGACCTCCAAAAGACAGGAGCAAAGTCTAATCAAATCAATCAAATGTCCAAATTTTGTATGGATGTGGGTTCTGGGACATCGGCCTGACAATCTTTGGCCAGTGTGCATGCCCCCTACTGCTCACCGACTTAAAAAAAAAAAAGGGTTTCTTATAAGGGAAGTCTTTTGCCACATTTATCCAGCTTGCCAGAGCTCAAAATGAGATTCGAAAATAATTTACAGCAACTAAACACAATCTGCTAAAAGAAAAAGCCCCAGAGAGTGTTTTCAACCAAAGAGGAAGTCATACATCAGTTTTAGGCAAAAAACTAATTTGAGTTCCATGAATCTGAGCTCATCCTAGTTGGACAGAAAGATGGCGGGTTCTGTGATTAGACAAGATGTTATAGCTTGTTTAGAGGATGAGAACTCGTCAATGATTATGTGTGCCAAACCTGAGGAACACTATCCAAAAATATCTTCACCCTCAATATTGCTCTTGACGTATCCCTAAAAGTATTTGAGGCAAGAATTGTCACCAATTTGTTGCAGATTTTTGAACTCTGAAAAGACATTCCTACTGTATGAGAAACGTGTGTTGCAAAGTGCTTTTAATGACTGCAGTGCTGCTCCCCTTTTCAGAAGATTGTGGCTGTTTTAATGGAGCTGATGTCATGATCAGGTTTTTTTTTAATGCATGAACTTAAGAACTTAATCGTCGCGTCTGACTGTAAGCAGATTCATTACCAGGAAAGGTCTTTTGTCATTGCTGTGTCATTATGCTCACAAACAGAGATGTGGAAACATTTTTAGAAGTATAAAAAAAAAGTTTTGGCAATTTGTTTAAACATGTTTACAAAATTCGAATCTCGGAGGGAAGATCCAATCCACCAGGGGACATTTTTCTCGGTGCGGCTCTGCCTTTGGTCTCCGCACACCGACTCCCTGGGGAAATATTTGCAGCAAGACTGAACTAAAACAGAGACGTTCTGGGTCAAAAACCAAAACAAGCTTGAACGTAAAGCTCTGCAGAGCTGCAGGGGTTCAGAGTCTCAGCGACCCCCTTTCATACATACAGTAACGTGATCGGACCTCAAAGGTGGGGGGTTTTCTAACAGGTTCTCTTGCCGTGAGCATGTGGTTGTATCGCTGTCCTGCCAAGATCCTCAGCAATTGTTGCTTTTAAACTACAGCGAAATTGTCGACTTAATTACATCCATAGAAAAACGACAGAGAGCTGCAGGATTATGGAAGATGAAAGGCATCAGTGCCATGAGATCAGGCACAACGGTTCCAGGCACACATTATTGACCCTGTTTTATTTTTCAATGTTTTCACTCTTACTCTTACATTCTTTTGTCTTGCACATGTGTGCAGCAGACTCTGTGGGTTGAAGTTATCAGTAGAGATGTCCGATATTGACTTTTTGCCGATAGCCGATATGCTAATATTGTCTATACACTTAATTTTCGACTCCGTAGACCTGGTAATATTTATTACAGTACAAACCACTGTATGAGTATGAGATTAATTAAATGAGCTGCAATGCTGCCATCTAGTGACTTTAACTTTCATATACAGCCGTTTATCCCCAAAACTATTTTTATGGCACACATCATCACCAGAAAAAAAACGATAACGATTTTTACAAAAAATATATAATATGCTAATATTTGTTTTTAATTCACAGACAAAAGTAACCAATCTACAGTATCTCAATTTGAAAAGTTCAGAGACATTATAAAATAAAAACACTTTGCCGAACTCAGATATGCCTTTCTGTAATCAGAGGAGATCAATAAAAAGATTTTACACTGCAGGGATAACAATGACACCCCATCAGAAACCATTTTCCTCTCCTCACTCTCTCTCCTCTCTGCCTTGTACACCAGGAACCAGAGACATGTCAACACCTGTGGTGGCGCTGAGTGCAGGTTCTTTCAGGTAGCTTTATTATATACCATATTTGCCTGAGGTGTGGGGGCGAGTGCTGATGGAATCAAACTGTTGGCACAACAAATCCAAAGATGAGCACAGTCTGTGCTGAAGTACATGATGTGTCACGATTACACTGACAAATAATTCTGTCAAATTCAGTTGAGTGCCTTCCCAGCACTCAGCTATTAGCTGGACGTGATAATGTGTGAAGCGAGGACTTGAAAGCTAACATCCATTTTACTGTTAGTTGACAGTTAACTCTGCAAACTGTGGCTGTAGTACTACTACGTCTGGTTTATATTACTACACAAAGACACAAGGATCACTGAATAACTTAACAATAGGGAACAGGTGTGAGGTCTGTCAGTCTGGGTTCATCAGTGTCATCACCCTCACCTGTGTCCTGTGGTCACCTGTTCATTAGTCTCACTGCTGTCACCTGGTGCCCTGGGTATATATACCTCTCTCCCTCACTCAGTCCTGGTCAGGTCATTGTTCTGGATCATTGTGTTTGTGCTTTGTGTTTGGGGTTCATGCCTTGATGAGCTGCTCCTTGTTCTGAGTTCTTCTCCTTGTGACCCAGTGAGTTTTGTGATTTGTTTTTTAACTGCATTTTGGCCCTTCCTGCCCACGCTCATGGCAAAATGTGACAACAGGTTTACATATGGGACCATATTATGGGAAATGTGGCACTTACTCTAGCATCATGTAAGCAGCCCTCTGCCCCCCTTTTGCATAAGGAACATTTTAAAGCTCCTCACATCAAGGTATTAATTACTAATAATTTAATTAATTTCTGCTTTTTTCAGTGAGGAGGAAAATAAATTACAAATCAGTCACATTTTGGCCACACAAATATTAATTAAATTAAATATGCATTTTGCCTGGCTCTCTCCTGCAATTGGTTAGTGAGCCACTAGGGGTCCCCTACTTTGGATACCGTTGCCGTGCAGATGAGCCCTTTCCTGGGTTGGGAGTTTCTACATGGAGTTTGCATGTTCTCTCTATGTGCACATGGGTTTGACTACAACTAAGGCACTGATTGGTTGATGGTGAACAACAATTCATGCTCACATTCACACTCACCATCAGTTTGGAATGAACAATTAACCTTTAACCCTATATTTTGGGACTAAAAATCTGGAGTCTATAGAAACTCTCTAGAAACTACGTGGCCCTCTGTAGGTTGAACAGGGCAAACATCAATAGGAACTGTTTGGTCCCATATTTATCTTATATTCCTGTCATACAAAAACATGCAAATTGGTTTATTGTATGTCCAAATATTAACTTTAACTAAATATGCTGAAAATACTAAAAAACATGTGGCTGTTAATCCAGACCAGAGCTAAAGGCTACGTTCAATGCTAATGCTTGTTGTTCCATTAATGGTAAAACATTAGTCAGAAAACTACCTGAGCAAACGTCTCCCACATTGTTGTTGGCGTTCAGACTGGGCTCCATGAAGTACTGTAATCTTCATAATCATTACCAAGCAATAAAGATAGGAATAATTTGGTGCAATGAACACACGTTAGGTTGAATGGACTTAAGAAGCTCCCGTTGGACGACAGGACAGCAGCTCAGGTTACACTGGCTGCTGAAGGACGACACATACAGTAAGAGTGAATCACTCTTTTCACAAACGAACGTTCTCTCATTCTTTTTAATTTTTGTCTCCGTCAAAGATCCAAAGAACATAAAAGTACATTCTCAGCAGAGTCCAAGCAGCAAAGGCTTTCCTTCGACCACAAAAAATAATTTCACCTCAGTGTTGACGTAGCATCTACTCTGACAACCCACGACATGGAGAACATACCAGCACAGAACCCAAGGTTCACACTCTGCTTAATGCTACCTCTCAGCTGCCAAACGTGAAAATGAAAGGCTCCTGTGGTACTTGACACTACAATACAAATGTACTGCAATTCAAACCTTCTATTTAGTGTGCAACGAAATACTTTTATTTGAATAAATTTGGAATAATATGAACGTTAGCTGGATTTGGACAAACGATTCAGCATTTCTTATTCACATTCAGTCAAATAACACAAGGAACGTCAACGTAGTCTTGATGTCGTTGTGTGTGAGATAAAGGCCTAAAACTTAACATGACTATGACATCTGTTTTAATAGAAATCGACAGGAACTCTGTAGAGAAGCCCGTGGCCTTGGTTCCAGTTGTGGGAAGCACATGGAATTATCTAACAGGAAGCAGAAAAAATGCATTTCATTCATTCTTCTACTGATTAATCCTCCTCTTGGTCGCAGAGGGAACTGAAGACAATCCCAGCAGTCATGAGGGGAGGGTGGGGGCTCCCCCTTTGATAATTATTCATTCCATCATGGGGTCACATATAGAGACAAACAAGCATTCAAACTCAGGGTCGGCTCTAACCACTTTGGTGCCCTCAGCGAGATCTATAGGACTAGTACTTATGGTTTATGTCACAAAGACAAAAAAAAGATCAGTGGAGAACAGGTGTCCATGTGGAGCCTCATTTTGGAAACATGGTTATCATGCTAGCCCTATAGCAGTCCCTCCCCTTTTGTATAAGAGACTTTTTATTGAGTTTTTCCTCACACTTCTTCACTCAAATGACACGCGTATTAGTTAGGGCGACAAGAGTGTGGTCGCAGATATCTCTAGGTTACCCCAAAATAACTAAATAACAAGATGTTTGCCAAGAAATAGTTACTAGTGAGGAGTAAGGATAAAAAGATTCAGGGCAAATCCCCTGGTACAGAGGCAACATACAGCAGCAAGCAGCCATTTAGACCAAACCGCAACTCCATCCATCCAACCATCCGTCCATCCATCCATCCATCCATCCATCCAACCATCCATCCATCCATCCCCGTACCTTTTTCAGTGTCTCCACGTGAACTGTAGCGCCCCGGAGGCCCCTAGAGGACGTGATTAGAGCTCACCGTGTTTTGGGCTCCTGCCATCAGGCCTGGCTGTGGCCCCCATCCAGCACACCTTTGCTCTTCTCTGTCTCCACAGCTCAGCTCTGTGGAGAAACGAGCAGAGAGCCAGCTCATAAACCCAGTGTAAACACATTCTTCCTGGGACTGATACAGGAAGAGAAAGTTAATGTGTTATTCCTGCTCACCAGATCCTAACATACTGAACATACCACTATAAAAAAAGCACACCTGCATAATGTACATCATCTTGTATGGAAAGCATGCAGTGTGTGTGTGTGTATGTGATGGTCTAAATGTCAGTGACTCCAATCATTTTTGCATTTTAATCTTTGTTAAAAAAACCAAGACATTCATGTTGGTCAATTCAACAAATTGTAAATTCTGACACATAACCAGTAAAAAAATAGGTAATTTATATATTTTTATATAATTATAAACTATATAAGATGCCACACACAGACAGCATATTGTCGTTTATTTAAAACACATGTCAAATTCTAATTATCTCGTAAACAAAAAAGCCCAGGAACTTCATCCAAGAAGAGAAAAACTTTCCAGACAAGAATATTCCAGTCTACAATGAACAGCAGAAGCCAAAAGTGTTGATGGTTGGACTATAATGAGCAGGTTTTAAAAGTTTAAAATGAAATTATTCAACATATTTTTTTATTTAAAAAAATACTTGATTATATATATGATATAATTGTGACTTTACATTTCTCCTTCAGTCACTTATTGTTTTAATTTTATTACATTTGAATGTAATTTATTTATTTTTTGTGTATTTAGGCACACTGTTCTGTTACTTTGGCGCGCACAAATCCAACTGACTGGACGTGACTTCAAACATGTTTTTACCAACTTATGTTTAAATGAAAAGCAGACATTGAACAAACTAAACTGCTAACATCCTAAGGCAGAAGATTGGGTTTGTAATGGAGTGGCCTCATTGACTATTTCCATTAGGTTGCTCTGCCTTATGTTTTGAGTTTTAATTTGCTGCTGCAACATTTACGGCATTAGTGTCCTTGACTACGAATGCTGATCTTATTGACATTTCATATCACTTAAAAAAAAAAAAAACAGAAACAGACAAACATCAGTCAGAGGCTTTTAGTAGAGCAGAGGAACAAGTACGAAAACCCTGGTGGTGATATGACACACCTAGAGGAATGCACTGCAAAATTACAGGAATGCAGGCTGTACATAAACAGAGGAAAACTGGCTGTAAATCTGATGGACGGCAGTGCATTTCTCCAAAGAGTCCACTGTGGCACAGGAGGTGTTTCTCCTCCACAGCTCCTCGACAATGGTGGTCTCAGACAGGGAGGGGATTTAGAGTGCGACCCTTTCACCTGCAGAATGGAGTGTGTAATAGCTTATACAACCTGCCCTGGTTTTTCACTCATTGTGAACATAAACTCACACAGCTGATTAATGTCCTCAACCACCAGAGCAGTTAACAGCTGGACTAACAAGGGGAAATAATTACCACACAGAGCCCGCTGTAGCTTCAGGAAGTCGTGTCCAGCTGTTTATGGCTGTAGTATCTGTGAATGACCCTCCTGAAGTCTGTTTAAATAGGAGCTGGGTTGTACAGCTGAGGAGCATATAATTAGCTGCACCAGGATAATGTTGTTTTCCCCCAAAATCTATTTCCTAAGGGCTTTAATACACACTGGATTGTTTTAGAAAGATAACAACATTTACAATGCAAACAGAAGCAGCTTTCCAAAAAACATGCAAGGGTCAAAAAATTAGGACTTTCCAAAAACAGGATAAAAAAAAAAAATCTGCTTTAGATAAACTCTCCATTACAGTACAGTAGTTTGCATCGAGGCTACAGGACTAGTGAAAGTGTTACCTTTCAAATTCGTGAGTATTACGAACACTTCAGTCACTGTGACAGCAAACCAATATCCCAACACCTTCCAGTAGAAAACTAGCAAGAAATGCTAAACAGCCAACGTGTTTTACTGACCAAATGCAACTATAATTACAGTGACACACACAATGGTGGAATGGAAGATTACCGTTCTCTGAAAAACTCTGTTTGCTCAAGAGAGACCCCTCCTCCCCCAGTCCCCCAGAGACAGGCTTATGTAGGGACAATGACAGACAAATGACACATGTTGTTGGTCGGATGAGACAAAACAAGAGCAATTTGATCACAGAGATGTGGCTTATGCTTGGAAAAAGAAAAGGTGAGTCATATAATTAAAAAACACTGTATCCACAACAAAACACAGAAGTAGAAGTTTGATGCTGTGGAGACTCTTAAATGCATCCAGGACTGGGAGTCAGATGACAGGAACAAACCATGGAGATTATGATAAGATTTTAAAAAGGATGACCTTGAACCTGTGATGAAAATTCTGCGGCAGAGGTTTTTCCGATTGTGGAACAGCAACAGTCACCCAAAGCACACAAACTGGAGGATTGTCTTCAGATCGAGTCTGGAGGAGCTTGAAAGATTTACCAAAGAAAATGGGCTGGGTTCACTCCGGAGACTTGACTGAAACGTGCTAGAAAAATACCCCGAACATCTGCACTCTGTTGTGGAGCAGATTCAGGAAGGTCACCAGTGTTGACCTGTGTGTTTGTATTTCTTTATCTATTCATTCATCTTTTCACCTCAGATGACACGGGGCAAACAGAAATTATTTACCCAACATTAGGTGAAATAATGTTTGTCCTCTGATTAGGCTCATATGTCCAGGGCAGTTGGTTGAATAGGTAAAATGGAGACATCTGTCTAGACGTATTCCCGAGCAGGACACTTAAGTCTCAGTTTTCCCATAATTCCTCAGCCACACAGTGCTGGTTCCAAGCCCAGATAAATGGGAAGGATTGAGTCAAGAAAGACATACAGCGTAAAAACCGGTACAGATTACACACTGATTCCACCGTTGGCTTCATTGCCCTCTTGAATCATTCCAGGGGCAATTTGGGAATCCCATCTCTTCTTAATTTCTTATTAAAACATATCTGTTTTTAATCAAAGCCTATGAAATGTCTAAAAACGCTAACCCCAAGAACAATCCAGAAAGAAAAACAATAAGTGACATTAGAATTGAACCCTGTTATAAAAATGTGTTCAGACTGTGGTGGACTGACATCCAGAGGCTTGAACCACCCAGGAGAGATGAGTGAATGTGTTAATTCTGTCTTATCTCAAAAAAGACATCTGCTCATTTGTCAGCTCTGTGGTTTTGGTAGTGAGGTAGAAGTTGGCCTTTGGTACAATACGTGTCAGGAGCACGTGTGCATACAGAACTAAGTCTCAAGTCTCAAATCCTTGAGTACACATGCCATTAAAGACACATCACTGTAACGAGTAACATTTGTCTGATATCAGTAGGATGTGGTTTTGGTTGAAGTTCCTCCTGGTGGTTCAGGAAAATACAGGTAGCGTTATAATTTGGTGATGAAATCAGTACAGACTACATTCTTCCAGGACTACACAGAAATGCAGACAGCATCACTGGCATGACTGTGCACTGGATCGCCTCAGGTCAGACAAATCACTGAGCCTTGAGTCACATCCATCCCGGTGACTCAGAAGTGTAAAGAGGTTTCCCGGTCAGAACACCGCGGCTGAAATCAAATCCTGTGCCGTTGTGGGTGGCCCTGTGTGTGGTTATTAAACGTTTGTATTCAGATAACGTGCCATGTCATTGAGCAGTCACAGTGCAGCGTATGTTTTAATTTGACTTTGGCTTCTGTTATAAGGAATAAAGTATATCACAGGGACCAGACCTAAGAATGTAGAAGGCAGGGAAGAAATGTTCGATGTTAACATTTAGATCATCCCTGATCATGAGAATGAATGATATCAAAATGAATTATTCATAGGTAGTATTTGCATTGTAGTATTACATATACTGCTATACAACCAACTTCCAACCAACTTTTGTTATACAAAAACACATTTCCAAAAATCCAGAGCCACCATTATTACATGATAACATGCTCCTTCAGAGCAAGGCAAGTTGACAGCTTACTCTATACACTGCATCTGAGTAATACTTTAGACTCGCAGTACTTGAAGAGAAAATTCAACTTTGTAAATAATTGTGCTTTATAACTCTTCTTGTTCTGTCGCCGCCACTGCTCCAGTTCATTGAGGTACTGTCTCGGTACACCAGTCCTAAGCCAGGGTGACCAATGGTTTGTCTGTGTGTTCAGTCAAACTGGTACCTCACCTAGTCTAACACATACTAGATATAAAATATGTTTGTTAAAGTTTTTATATATATATTATTGCATCTAAAAATCCCAATTACACTATAATATTATACATTGCGAGTCCATGGTGGCTAGGATGTGGTGCTTTCACTGCCGCGGCCGAGGTTCGACAACTGTCAGGAAACTCTTGAATTTCCCCAGTGTGGAATCAATAAAGCTGTTATTGTTATTAACTTTTGTCCATTGTCTGATTTAAGACATTTATCGCAGAATGACATCACATTATTATTTATGCCCCAGCCTTAAAAGATTTTCAAGACAAAATCAGTCTCTAGGGGTCATTAAGAAACTAAAGGCACAAAATATCTGCAAAGATATTTCTGTAACTAGCTGCATGACCTGATTTGACTGACACTGAGAGACCCTTGAGTATTTTCCCAGAAGACAATCACCAGACATTGGACATTCTTAATCAGCCATCACACTGTACCGCAAACCGTTGAAAAGAAACAGAAAAATGCTTCAGTATGTGAAAACACCACCACAGGAATTGAATAAAGTACTTTTTCAAACTATTTCATCAGACCCTGGTTCCCGTCATTGTTCAGCCTGGTTACCAACAGTGAAACAACATTGCGTTACTGTCGTCCGCTGGTGCTCAAAGCTGGGATCAGTAGACAAACGTATTAGGGCAGCCTCTACTGGACATGGATGTAACTACTCAAAACATTATTTGTACCTAAACTAGGCATTAAGCCTTAAATCTGCCCCTACATATTTTTAGCTTTTAAATATTACATTGAACTCAATGCCTTATCATTGTTAGAACACCTGGAGGCACTGTTGACTACAGTAGGATATCGCCACAAACTTCCAGCAACAAATCCAATACACCTTTTTTTCAGGTGTTTACCGTGAGCCACTTTTCCTCTGTGGTTGTTTGTGTTTACTACACTTCCTTTTGTAAACCAGGTGTGCACTTTTACCTTTATGGCTCTACTCTGCATGCCAGACAACACGAAGCATATGATTATGGGCTGTAGTAACCCCCAGCAGTTGTGCAACCCGTTCCCCTGTTGTTTCCAAAGCCCCCGTCCTCACACGGAGCCAACATTAAACTAAATACATTTCCAACAATATTATTAGAAAAATGTGTTTTCCCCACTGTGACACACGAAGCTCTGAGCTCTACGCTTTGTTCACCGTGCACCACATTCTCTGGTAGCTGCACATGCTTTGATAAAGTACACATACTGTAAGGGAATACCTGCTACGAAGCCTACATGTATATGTTACTGCGTTCGATTGCGTCTGTTTGTGAATGAGCCGCTCCTCAGTCCAGCAGGGGAATTGTTTAATTTGTAGCATATTCCTATCATCTGTGTTCCTGTTTCCCCACAGTGGACTCACAGTATGTGGACGTAGTATCTCCTGTTTTGGATCTAATGAGGTTGTGAGCTGGATGTTTTCCATTAGCACTCCTCACTCCACTTAAATTAGTGCTGCCAGTGATTAGGTCCTGACCTGCAGCTAAGCTCAACCTGTCTAGACATTTTTTTAGTTAAATTATCAATCTTTAATTGTGTTGTATCCACTCTGTCCTTGGTCTGACCCTCGAATTACCGTGTCATGACAAAAATGATAAAAACTTACGATCAACTCTGCTGCAGTTGAGGACATAAAGTACCACTACTGTACTTTTATCTTTACAATAACCCGTTTGACAGTACTGAAATACAACTCTTAAACTGCACCTGGTGTCTCTTCTCTGTCTCTCCCTTGTCCCCTCTCTCTCCCTCTTTCATTCCTCCCACTCTTTTCTCTCATCTCTCCCCTTTTCTCCCCCGAGAGTTCTTCCCTTAAAGAGGTTTTCTGTTTCTATATAAAATATGTTACGGTCTCAGCCTTGTCTTTTATGTTGTAATTCTGTTATGTTTTGAAGCAGTACACGGACGAAAAACAATTTGTACTGCAACAAAAACAAACAAAACACAACCTAGAGATGGGAACGCAGAAGGAAACAGAGACGTTCGATCACACTATGGTCACAAAAACATCTTTGTTCACATAAAAAATAAATGAAAAAGAACAATGTTGTGTCAACAGCCAGTGACACAACCCCAGCTGTTATGTCAAACAGAAGACAAGAGCAAATACACTTTACAAGATCCATTTGGAAACAGGAGGTGTCCAGGGAGATTAGTTTCGACCTCAGAAATTAACTTTTTTTTTTCTTAACAATACCCTGAATTGAAAAGTGAGGAAAACAAATGAAAATATGTGATGTAAAAGTATTACTTGGTGTTCAGTGACCTGACCACCAGTATGTGAATAAAAAAACTATAAAAATACACGTCAACACATGAACTAATGAAAGAGTAATAATATTATAAAATTATATTAATATAAAATTACGCACTATAAAATTATATTAATATAAAATTACGCACAAAATATTTTTTAAATGAATAAAATGCATTATATAAACTGCATGTCTGAGTGATGTTTTATTGTAACACTATATATTCAGATATTGTGGCAGAGGAGTACTGTAGGAAGTGATAACTGAGGAACTCACTTTCAAAAGTACTTCACTACTATCTGTTAGCACTATTGTATGATCCGAACACAAGATCAAATAAGATGATATGAAGCCTGAGTCAAATTGACCGTTTTTCGTGCCATGGGTTTTGTGTGTATTGATGCTGATGACACAGTGCAGTGACAGACTAATGACCTGGCAACTGGAATGTTAACGCGAGGAAATGATTGTTGTCTGTGGAGGTGAATGAGGAATTTTCAGATGATGAATGAGGACGGTCAGTGATGAGCCATTAATGGACTTCAGTGTGGTGACCTGCGGACCACCTCATGGTGTGGTGAAGATCGTTGGACGAGTCGTTTTTGGTCAGAAAAGTACTGAACTGCTTGTTTCAACGTAGTCAATGCCAGAGTCTCCTTTAGTTCTCCAGTGTTAGAGTTGACCAGTGTTGTAACCAGACGGTGTGTGTGTACGTTGACAAAGTTAACATTACATCTAAAGTGTATTGCTCTTCCCTCGCTATTTAAATCAACGGTTAATTATTCATTGGACTTAGATAAACATAGATGCTTTTTTGTTGGCATGAACTGCATTAGCAAACCACTTAGTTATGTGATCTGTTAATCCTGAATAGAGAGGCCACCCACAACCGCTGACCTACAACTCATTAGCTCTAATGGAGGCGTTTAATGAACCCGTCTGGGTTGCCTGACATGCAGCTCAGTGTGGTGCGCACACACGCACACACACACAATCCGGTCTGCGGGGCAAGGAACAATCCAGCTCCCTCTGAAAAACATGGCAGCGGCTTCATTCATATGGTAAAAGTCACACAGTCCCACCAGAAACCTGAGCCACCAAGGCTGGCTCTCATTCAAAGAGGAGGGAGGTGCAGGTGACTTTATCTGAAAGCCACCAGTGGGCTTTGAATGACATGCAGCTCATTATGTTACTGTGGCCATTCATGCAAAACTGCCGGCCGAGCTGAAGTGTAGCTTTGTGCTGAAAGTCCCCATACTCAAGTCTCATACGTATAAAATAGGTTACATGACAAACACAATCAAACCTGAAAATTCACTGTTTGTATTTTACGAAACTGTACAAGGAACTAGCTTTTTTTTTCTTTCTTTCTTTCATTTTCACTTTTCCCTGCAAAAAATAATACCATAAATAACAAAAACATAACATTTGGTGTATTTATTTTGTGTAAAGAGATTTACATTAACAACTTGTGACTCTGTGAAAAATATTCAGGCCTTGTTAAATCAATATTTGCTTCTTTCCTTTTTCTATTAATACCAAAATAGCAAAGGTCAAAAGGTGAAACCCTTGAGACCTAGCTTGTGTGCTTACAAATGTAATCATCAAAGTTAATATTTTAAGTATGACATATGTAAACGTCACCGACATGAAGTTGCTGATGAATGTCCCAAACATAGTCACATGACTGGGTGACCTTTGAATGGTCTGCGGTCATAGTGGATATTTACTTTCCTTTTCTCGCTCAAATTTTCTGTCCATATGCCATAATAATAATTTAAAAATACAACCTCATGGTCTTTGGTAAAAACCTGGAACTCCAACTGAGACCATAGAAGAACCAGAAGAACAATTACTGATGTTATAAATCACGAGGGAAATTAGATTTAATAATTGTGGCTTTACCCTAATAACAGCTTATCTTTATCCAGTTCTTACATAAAGTCTGTGGTTCAAACCTATGTTTGCTCTATAACAATTAAACCCAATAAAGAACTATTATTCGTTTCACTTACATCTTTCAAATTATTTATTGCAAGAACAATTACAATAATTAAACGAAATATGATTTCAATTATATTTCTCTGAACTATCAATCTAATCTATCAACATAAGCTCTCTGACGTCCAACTGTTCCCCCTTTGATGACTGAGTTTCTAGATTGTAACCATATTGCTGCTTGTTGCAACTATAATTACACTTTAGTTACTGGAAAACCATTACGTCGCTGCCGTTGTTGTACAATGTGGGTCTCCGAGCCATTTGCTTCTTAATTGGCAGATGGCAATCCCCTAATTAACCATGCATGCAGCTCTGCTGTGGTGTTTAGATGCTCACCAAGAAGCAGGAAATCACAGCAGCGCTGGTTCCTATAAACATCTCTTAACTGGTGTTTTCTATCAAAGGTAAACATAAAGCATGATGTTGTTGCTATGAAACCTTACAGTATAGTCCGTCCTGAGGCAATTTCTTTTACAAGCCACATAGTTTAGGAGCACAGGAGGAGGTGCCGTTAAAAAAGGATTGTGAGGCATAAAAAAAAAAAAGAGGCTACCACTCTAGAAAAATTCCCAAATGTCCGTGCGCTGATGTATATTTATTTGTATATTTTGAGTTTTAGATTAGCTACCGTCGTCTCTGCAGAACTTTGACACAGGTTGTAGTTACAGGTCACCAGGTTAATTCAAATTATAATCTGTGTAAATTAAGATAAATTCCAGGTTAAATATCCCTCCCCTCCTCTGAAACCAGCGGACCACTTCCAGCGTCCTTCTGCCAGTCAGCAGCAAAGCTTTGTCCAGTTTTTATAAACAGTCTACAGAGAGCTGAGAGCGCTCCAAGGGAACTTTGACTCCCGGTTCCCTCTGTTGTCTTATTCAACATACATTTGAGATCTAGCGTTTGAATTTTCAACAGTAGCTGGCGGCACACTGCTATGTAATAACAGTACTACACAGTATACTTCAGTGGTGAACTCCATTAGTATTACCTAAACATTGAGTATTTTGAGGGCAAACATAGCACATTTGAGATGAATATTCCTACCCTCAACAACAGATGTCAAGGAAGTAAAACGCCCAATATCTGACAAGAAGAATTACTTAATAAAAGATAATAACACGTAATTTAAAATAAAAGAATTTTCCATCTTCGTCGCTATCGCTGAGTATCCTGGAGCTAAAGTACCCGTCCTTTTTCGATTCTTTTAGACAACTATGTGGGAAAACTGTTTCAAACACAATATGAATCTGAGTTAAGAAAGGAAGCCTTTGCTGGCAGTGGGCTGTGATTTAAGACAGATGTGTGAAAGACTGTCTGGCGCAGAGACCTGAACACCGCATCGGATCCAAGCTGTGACTGAACAGTCAATTCAGAGAGCCGTTCAGGGCGGGACGGCCATTCAGCTAATTAGAATTTAACGATAAAGCTGATTGATTCTGAAGTTATTGGCCGAAGCCGATTGCTGATTGAAATGTAGCTCGGCAGTTAATGAGTGAAATATAACAGTATGCATTGTTGTTGACGTGCGGAGTGCAAAAACACACACACACAAAGCAAGTTACTGCAATCTAAAACATCCGTGCCAAAAATCGATATTTGAGTGAAAAAATATGCTGCTTTGAAATGACTTCCAACAATTTCCCTGACTAGCATGGTTGCATGATGACTCCATCAGGTGGTGTTTATCACAGGAATGAGGGCAAAGTTAACTAGCTGAGGTCCAAGAAGGAGGTGAGATCATGGTAGGTCGTAGTAAAAATCTATTCTTTTCTAAATTTTCTTCCTATTGAACACATGACATATCCTGTGCTAGATTTCGGTTCATGCTGTTATGAACTTCACACTGTCAGATAGACAGACAGATTAGATAGATAGATAGATAGACAGATAGATAGACAGATAGATAGATAGAACTTTATTAATCCCTTGGGAGTTCCTTTCGGGAAATGAAGGAAGATAACAGAAAACAGCCGCTCGAAGAATGTTTGATAGGGCATAAAACCATCTCCCTTCACATTGCATGAACCAAACAGGGTGAAATATGATCGGCGACTAAGACAGCGAGGACCACATGAGAATGGTAAATGGCAGATTTAACGAGGACAGTTTCATTACCCACTGATGGTTGTGTTTGGTCTCAGCACGCTGAGGAAACGCAGCTGACCTCGGCCTCTATACACAACGGAAAAACAGGCACTATGCGCAAAATTGGTTAGATAAACTCTGTCAGGACGAACTGAAGGGCTGTTCTCTGTTTTCATCATCCAATGGCAAACACTCAAAAATGTTGTGTATGTTTAAAATGGCCTTAAATCACCTGAGACGCAGCGTCTATAGAGGGCTATCGTCAAGAAGAGTACACTGTAATAATTTACATTTCTGGATCGGCAAAATCTGCTCCATGATTTTGTTGGATTACATTAAAACTTGCCCCTGATGACATTAGCCATGTTAACAACATTTCAGCTTTGATGCCAGTCCTTAGCTCCGCCCCCAAAAGAAGGGTAGTAAATGTTGGTTCTAGATCTTCTACCAGTCCAAAAACATGGTGGTTCTGAGACACTTGGCCATGAATTTGAATGGTTGTTTAAGAGGTTGTTTGTCTTAACATGTCACGGACGTGTGATTCATTACAGAACTGTCCAGAACTTGTGACTCTGAAGATAATGAAGTAGCAGAAGATGATCAAACAGCGCCGTCTTAGCAGCAAACACTGAAATCTATCCAGAAAAAATATTTCAACAATCGAACCGTCCGTCTCTGTCTTTATGGAGGCAGTTCCTGAAAACCATCCAGGGAACTTCACCTTAACAAGAAGACGATTGCCAGCAATAAAACCCAGTCTCCCAGACTCTAAGTTGCAGCGGAAAGTCTCATAGCACCAGTTCACAATCTGTGAGGTTTTGCATAAAATGCGAATGATGAGTGAAATACACTCTAGAGAGCACAGCAGTGTCCTCAGATCTGACTTGTCATAAATGTCGTACAGTAAGTGTGGTCCCATTATTTATCGTGCGAGAATTGTAATATTTCCTGAGGACGCATCGATGACATGGGCTGGCGTCCTCTGACTTGCGGCAGCTGTCAATCTGAAGAATTTTACACCCCTCTGTGTGCACATACGGATTTACTTTTAGCTACTGCCACATTTTTGACATTGGCCAACAGGTTATTTACAGCAGCACAGGTTAGTAAACTTCATTCTGTTTCTCCCTCCATTCTCTCCAGCATTCAGACTGGAGAAAACATCTTCCCCAGAGAGAAGACATGTCCTTGTGGGTGAACATACAGCTTAAGCCAGTGTGATAATCAGGTCAGGGGTCTCATGCCAGACATGAGCGGTTGTATTCTGCTAACTTCTGATTGGTTCCTGGTAGAACAGATGACCACGTTTTTAAGGAAGGACAACAGGGTTTTCTGTGGGAGAAAACGACGGTCTTTACTGCTCACTCTGACCCCTCCATAACTTGGCAGCTTTTACCACACAAAAAACACACTAACTTACAAACTCCCCAAAGACCGTCGAACAGACACTTAAAAATTTTGCACAGTGATCCAGAGCTTCCTCAAGTTCTCAGGCTGAAAACGGTCGATGACCAGCTGATAAATTTTTTAAGTGCAGTCAGATTCCAGATCAGATATGGTTTTCAACACTTGGACACGATCATCGATTTGATTTCTCCATTCTCTAAAGCAACATGTTTGGCCAGAACTTCCCATCCTCCTGTGGTGTAAAAGTCGTTGGTGTGAAGTTAAGAAAACAACTGCGTTCACTTCATAAACCACTTTTTCCCCCCTAGAATTTCTCAATTCCATCTGAAATACAAAGTGGTAAAACTCTGATAAAGACATATTACAAGTAATATTAATTCTGTTGGTGTCTGTCAACAGAAATACTGAGAGGCATGAGTTCAAACGCTCTCAGATGACATCTTGGTTTCAGCAGCTTTGTCATCGTGGAAACACTGTCAACAATGTATTTGTGGTATTTGTTATCCGTCCAGAAGTCCCTCTGGTGTTTGGTAAGATATTCACTTGTGGCCTGATTGTTTGTGGTGTCTTTTCTTCTGTATGTGTGTATGTGTCACTCAAACATCTTGAATAGTTTTGTTTTCACTTGATTAAATGAAAACCAGGATCCAGTGGGATCAAAGCTGACAACAGTTTATACAAGTAAAAATGCAGAAAAAACAAATAAAAAAAAAATCTGGTGAAGAAAGTCAAAAATATTTACATGGTCTTATTCAACACTTCCAGTTAGCGCAGACAGTTTTTTCCCCCTAAGAGTACGGTGTGGTTGTATATTGTGTAGCAAAAAACAATACGGTAGCCTCTAAATTACAGTTAGGGTAAATAATCAAGGTGTGGTTTTGTAGATAATCTAACCAGTTTTATGAAAACCCTCGAGTCTGGTTTTTTCCCATGTAAGTTTTTTTTGGCAAAGAGTGTTCATTACATTTGCTGATGACTCATCGATTTTTTTTTTTAACGTCATTCCATTTGAGATTAACAATAGACTCTAACAATTAGGAATTCTATATGTGTCATGGAATTCCAGTGTATATAAATATATATGTATATATTTCTCATTTATTTCCGATTGAGAAAAAAAAACCCATCAAAAAACAAAACCTGCTGAGTCTGATTTACTCTGATTCTAGACGTAAAATATCACATTTCAAAAATACTTAATTCCACCACCCACATACGCAAAAGGTTGGCAGCAAATACATTGAGAGGTAATTGAAACACTGTGTTTTCCATTAAAAAAGTTGTTATTATTTGGACATTGGAGCTGCATCAGCTCTTGGCCTTTTTGAAGTTTCATCACATTTCTATCAGCTCCAGCTTTCCTTGATTCCTGAAAAGGATTCGTAGAGAATGGATGACGCCAAATACCTACTCTACGTCCAAACTCTCTTGACAATCAGTTGACATTATCAATGTCCTTAAATATGCGCTGATTCTTTGTCCCCCACCCCCGAAAACAATGACCTGAAACACACAAAAAGTGAATACTTGTCTTGTAAGTACATTTATAAAGGGGAAAAATAGTATCACAGTAGTCTGCCAAATACACCACATGTGGCTGAAACACACTGATGTAATATGGTATGATATATTTTAAAACAAAAGCGTGACTTTACAAGAATCTGTGGTGTACACAAAGTACAATAGAACTATAGGATCCTGGCAACTCCTTCAGTTTCAACAACTCGCAATAAAGCGATTTTATTTTATTTTCTGGCTCTCGGTTCCACATGTGTTTTGACTTCTTGTGGCTGCGTGCTGCGGCTGAGTGCTATATTTGCAACTTTTATAGTTATTTTAAAAGACCTTGCACCTACATTCTAACACCTTTGTTGTTCTTTTACTGCATCCAATGTTTACAGCAACATACTTTGTAGTAGTTTTTTTTTTTCAAAATAAATTTACTGCAGCTGCTTAAACTGAAGGACTGTCCTAGTGATCCTGAGAGTGAAATAATGATTTTTTTTAGAAAAGAAAGGAAAAGGAAAAAAAGTGCAACAAACCCAGTATAAATTCAAACGTATGTGTCCATTAGTAACAATGCAATCATCTGACGCCACCTGTTGCCACTATCTGCCACCTTGAACAGGTGACGTCACTAAGAGTCTGACTGTGTTTACTACAGACAATCCCGCAATTTGAGAAAAGACACGTTTCTAGGAGAGTTCTTTAAAGCTCTGTCTCCCTGCATATTACTGTGTACTTTGGACATTTACTGTACTACTACAGTGGGGCTTCAAGATACCAACTACCTGAAATATGAGTTTTCCAAGTTACTTTTGCAAGATTTTCCTCGTGATACGAGGAAACATCGAGTTACGAGTGTTCAACCGATCTCTATTTTTCTGCTCACTGTCAGTCGCTATATTTTACCCATTGCTTAATTTCTCTCTTT
>NC_024317.1:15396382-15413055 GCF_000523025.1 Cynoglossus semilaevis
CTTTTTCTATCACCTAAATCATGTCCTCACTCCCAGTCCTTCTCCCTCGCTTGGTTATTTTACCCATTTTTATAACAATAATAGAAAATGTTTTCTTAATTATTATTATTTTATATTAACGATATATTTGTTTAGATGGGGGTGATTTTAATTTAATTAATAAGTAATTAATTGGATTGAATTAATTTTATTTAATTAATTAATTAATTAATTTGAAATAGTCTCTGGTGCCGGTCACAACATTTTACTCAAGTACTGAGAAAGTACATTTTTGGTATTGAGGTAGAGTCATCAATTCATTCATCCTTCATGGCTTATGATGTCAGAGATCACAGGGGGCGCGGCAGTCAATCAAAGTGCGCCTCCTCAGAAGGGCGAGGAGATCAACGACCTTTCACGTTTATGACTATGGTCTGTTTTAGTATCCTTATTCCCACTTTGCTGAACGTTTCAATGTAGGAGGAAACATGGGAAAAACATGTCAGGAACACGTGACCTCTGAATAAAAAAACTAAACTGTCACTTTGACCTGAGCGGGTGTGTCTTCCGGCTGTGGGAGAACTGTGTAAACTACAAACACAACCGTGATGGAGCGGAGTGAAGTACAAACAGTGAGATAATCTTACATTTCTGGAAGTTGGATGATATGAACTTGGCTTCACGTGTGGACGGGATTTAGGAAAACACATGTAGTTGGATGGTTTGACTTTAGGGGCTGTCATGTCTCCAAGCTTAGTGTACACTACGTTGTCAAAGGAACAATGTTAGAGAAAGTGACGGGCAACAGTAGTAGCTAGGAGGCAGGATAAGAAGAGTGAGTCACCATGAAAACTGTGTGTGTGTGTGAGTGTGTGTAAGAGAGAGAGAGAGAGAGAGAGAGAGAGAGAGGATGTAAGTGTGTACCTGGTAAAGCTATAGTTCTGGAGATTTTTGGGGGAAAATGACTTGTTGTGCAGATACATTTCCCAATGGGGTCATTTTGAAAGTCACTAACAAGAAGGTATTTAGAGGTCCACGACTGAGTCTGGAAGTTGGATTAGAATTAGGGTCTGATCAGAGTTAGGAATTAGGATTAAACCTGGATTTGTGACAGTTAAGTTTAAAGTATGAAGCCAGGGAACAATTACTTTTGGAAAAATACAGTTGTTGTGGGGACATTTCGAAGGTCACAGCTAAGTTAGTTCAAATTAAAAGTTAGGGTAAGGATTGGGATTAGGTCATGAATAAGGTTTGAATCTGAAGGTAGATAATACATTCATCTATGTGTAGTGCTCTGAAAACATAACACCAGTGTTTGTGTGAGGTCAGTCCGTCTCCCTGCCTGAGTTCATCAGTGTCATCACCCTCACCTGTGTCCTGTGGTCACCTGTTCATTAGTCTCACTACTGTCACCTGGTGAACTGGGTATATATACCTCTCTCCCTCACTCACTAACTCTTGGTGGGTTCATTGTTCTGGGGATGTTGTGGGGCTGCCATGTGTTGATGCTAGTTCATGCTTTGTGTTTGTTGTTCATGCCCTGATGTTCATGCTTTGTGGTGTCCATGCTGTGAAGTTCTGCTCTTCATTCCTTTGTTCCATGTTCTGAGTTTCTTGTTTCTGTGACCCAGCATTTTGTGATTTTTGAACTTGATTTTAAAATGAATTCACTGCATCTGAAGAGAGTTTCCCTCGTGCTGTGTTTGGGTGTTGTCTGTTTATTTGTATGGTAATGTGACAGAATGACATTTTGAAGGCACCCAGTGTGTGATAGTTCCAAGGTCAAGATTTAGTTTAGTTGGATTTAGGATTAGAAGTACGGTCAAATAAGAGTAAAGGCATAGGCCCAGTGGTTATTGTTGAGTTAAATATATAGGGAGTACATTAAGTCTATGTGCTGTATAGTACTGTGATGTAGCCTCATTTTAATCTTTTTTTTTTTATCTACATGGACAGCACGTATTCTAATTACCAACAGTAGCTGCCTTAGTGCCACTGTGTAATATCACATGTACTGTAGATGTACCTCGTCAAGCCCGTGACGTTCTACACAGACTCCCTATAAGCACAGAGCTTCACCAGCAGAGCCTGAGGCCGGAACAGACGATGGAACATGTCTGCGTGGCAGGAAAGATGCAAATGCAATTATTTATGAAGGGTGGATTAACAGGATTAATGCCAATGAAAGGAGGAATATTGCAGGCTTCTGTAATTTCAGCCCTGCTTGTAGGGAGGACCGGAGAAAGTAAATTATCCAAATATGTAAAATATGTATTTCAACCTCCATATCAATAGGCAGCAGAGAAGCAAGTGCAGTCATGTCAAATGGTATGTTTTAATATATACGTTTTCGTATTGATTATGGGATTGATGATTAAATACTGTATAATCAATGAGACCACGGTTGATAGCGGCTGATGTGGTAACACATTTTAAGTGTTGATTTATTGACACTTGGATTTTAAATCCATGTTTTACAAATGCTTCAGTCTTATTAAAGGCTTATTTGGTGTAACCATCACCAAGAATCGCAGCTTTAACAAATCAAACAAAACCAGAGTCAGAGATTTAGCCGGCGTCTACACTTGTGTCCTCTTCCACACCTCAGGATACACATTCTCCAAGCCGAATCAAAACAAATCCAAGGTGAAGAGCAAGTTTGTACTCGATTAATACTTTACTGCATGTAATCACCGTTAATCCAACGACGGCTCATCAGTGTGAATCAGACTGGGAAACCTGAAACCGTCACGCACGCTCCTCTGTCTACTCGTTGGGGACACTTAAAAATAACATCATGAATATTGATGTTTTTATTTTTAATCAATTATATTTAATTTAAAATAATTTATTCTTTGAGCCAATAGTGTTCAACGGATCACATTACACATAGAAGTCGGACATATTTTACAGCTAGTCCAGCAGCCGTTTGAGTGTTACAGTCATAAGGAGTGGCATGGCAACCAGCAGGAACACAACAGGAAAACAGGATTTATCTACTTAACTAATGGCTCACCTAAAGAAATCTATTTCTGCCTGAGTCAATGATGACGTTAGGAATGATCTGCAGTTATCTTCTTCTGGCTGGAGTTTGTAACGCGATCTGTAATTAACCGTGGAAAATAGTAAACAGGAATGTAGGTATATTTTGTTATTTGCAAGTGGCGCATGAACAGCTGTTGCCTTTGTGTATAAAATGGATTAAATTTAAAAATAGTACGTTCTAACATCTTATCTGTCCCTACAGAGAAAGATGAAGAATTGAATCAAAAAAATTGAATGTGCCATGATGCAATGTTGCAAAGTTCTCCAAAAGAACATTTGTTGGTCACAGCAAGCAGCATCGCTGTCGTTTTTATATGAAAAGGTAGAGAAGCCAAATGAAGTGGTGAACATATTCTGAAGATACTTTAAACTTATGCATATGCATATATATAAGTAGGGAAGCTAAAATCATCAATTATTCTGCAATAATGCTGCTTTCAGCCAAGTAAAAAAGTAAAGATGCCACACTAGCACTACTGTTCAAAACAAACAAATAAATCAAAGTTTCTGTGCATCTATTGTCATTCTCAGCTGAGTGACATCAATATATTAAATTATTAAAACTCTGCATTATGATTGTTTATAAACTGCAACCTAAACACCCGGAATCCACTGTATCTGAGTTAACATTGGGCTAACAGTGTTATGAACCAAGAAAGCTGCAAAGTTAATATTATGATGGAATAATGTCAGTTTCTAGAACGTAAGAAATAAAAGTGCAGTATTTATATATAAGAAAAAGAATTGGACAAGTTTGGATCCTGGAAATAGTTCTCGTCTACAATCCAATGATGAGTTGTTCTAAAAAGGAGCAAAGACAACGTTTAACTTATTCACTATGTAATAAGAATTTAAATAAGAATGTAAAATGTCAAAAGTTGTTATTATTATTATTATTATAATGACACGACAGGTGAAGGCACTTTTCATCTGTTCTTTTCAGGAATTATCTGTAAAACAAAAAAGAAACCCCACAGGGCAGCCTGGATGTGACATCACGAGACATCACCCCCAGCACCCTCCTCCCCCTCGGGCAAATGTATCTGAATGGTGAGTGTGAAAGTGGAAAAGAAAGCCTGTAAATTATACACTCCTCAGCTGCTCACTATAAAACTGTCAGGGAAAAAGTGTGTTTGCCTTTGACATTATTTATTATCACCTCAGTATCAGGGGAATTACTGTCATTGAGATTTGTTATTCAACAAAACTTGAGCTGATTACCTTTTCTGACCTGTTTGGCTGATCCTTTTTTTTCTTCTTGAAACAACTTTTCATCTGCTTCATGTCACAGTTTTCTTACACGTGTTGCAATAAATCTTATGGAACATAAAGCAACCAGTCTTTTATGCTAAGAGGTTCAGGAAGTCCACGTACAGAGCCAGACCATTCTTTCCCATGTTACAGTTAAAACAGCCAGAACCAGAGTGATTTCCAACAGGTTTGCTGAATTAATTCTCCACACTGTGAGGCGCTTGTTCTAGTGGGTGGGAAAAAAAAAACAAAAAACGATTATATGCAATCTTGAAATATCTGTTAGCACAGGTGATACGCATCACTTTAGTGGTGTTCACAGGTGACAAACTTCCTGTGGGGGTTAGCTGTTAAGCTTGTTAAACGAGAGACAAGAACTCTGTTCGTTTTATGGACACGCCGAGAACATGAACCAAGCTTGTTTTCGGCCAGAATATTTCATACTCTAGGAGAACTCAAGAGCCAAACTCCTGGAAAGTCGGCACAGGACCGCCCCACTACATCACACGTGCTCTGAGCAAAGTTGGAACTTGACAGAAACACTGATATGTCAGCACAGAGAGAGTGGTGCAGATTACAGTTTATGAGTGGAGGAGGGAGTGGGAGGAGGAAGTATGTTGTCACAATTTGCCATCGCCAAGAAAATGAATTAAAAAAAAGAGGAAACAACCACCCAATGTGAGCAGAGATAACCACACCCACTTCCAACTTAGGCCAATCACGAAAAAAGTTCCGCTGCAGTGATGAGTCAATGACGTGCTGCAAGAACCTCTTAACGAGGTCTGGGAAAGGAAAACCTCGGAGAGAGGAAACTGCTTAATTCTTGTAAGTTTTGTGTCAACATTTAGGGTTGTGGGTTAGCTTAGATTAGGTTAGCATAACCTTGACGCTCTGTTCTGACCATTTATTCCTGGCCACCATTCAATTGTGGGTTTCATGTTTTTCCCTGTAACTTTATTGTGGCTAGTACATTATTGTGTGAATATTTGAACTCGACCCTGTTAGGAACGCTGCTGTGCAGAGACTCTTAAGCTCTATTATTATTGCGTGCCCCTTCTCTCTGTTTCCAGGTGTCTCTGGTTTTGGCTGTGACAGGAGCTGTGGTGCGGCTATTGTTTCCCGATGTCTAAATAAATGCGAATGACTAACCAAAGGCTTTTCCAATAATATTGAAACAGTGGAAATTCGTTTCCCCTGACTCATTTAATCTACTTTGAAAACAATTATCTGTGACTTTCCACTCTGGAAGGAAGTTTCCCTGCGTGCACGTGTTTGCTGTGGGCACACAGAAGCCTCCTCACCTCAGTTCTACTCAGATGGACCGTGCAGCATCTGCAACCTGTCTAAAGAGCCAGACGGCATTCATCCACCTGTAGAACAGATTGTTCGGCAACAAAGAATTACAGCTGGTGTGCAGAAAGGCCTCACAGCTTGTTGCTTTGCATACCAGCAGCCGTGAAAGCTGAGACAGAGGACAGGACGAGAACTCAAATCCACACTTTTTTCACCATTTTCTAAACGTTAAGGCTGTTCAAACAAATGTGTGTGTTGTGTGTGTGTCTCTCTGTGTGTGTGTGTGTGTGTCTCTGTGTGTGTGTGTGTGTGTGTGTGTTTAACGGCAGAGTAACAACCTGTAGTTTTTGTTTGCAGTGAAACAGAAAAGTCAGTCCCGGGTTGTAAAAGCCCTGGCAGTTGCTCCTATTTCCACTGGACTCTTCCCTCTGTTTTTCTTTGAACCTGCAGGCGGTCAGAAATATGTCAATATTTATATTATTAATTTTAGTGGATATTAACAGAGTCATGTGGAGCTCTGTGCCGATATTTATTTGGTATGTCTGCTTCACAGCGGTGAAAGTTTGGCCTCTTGGGATTGTGCTAGTTAGGAGGAATCGGGAAGTGAATCAGCGTTTTCATGAGTCGCTTTAATTCATTCATTTATTTTATCCAGTCATCCCCAAGACATGTATCCTTTAAACCTATCCTTCCTAGAGAGGAGTGGAACCAGAGCCTGCTAACATTGGATTTACGTAGGACACCAGCCTTCACTGGTTTCCAGCCCGCTGCAGGACAACATATATAATAAAACAACCATTACACTCACATTCACTATTAAATTATGGGCCAGTACAGATATAATGATATCATGTTTGACTAATTGTGCTGTTGAATTGATAACATTGGAGTAAAATGCAAAGTCTGACTAGAAAACAGCAACAAACCAACTAAACATTCACCCAGAAAAAGAGCTAGCTAGAATAGGAAGATACATTTCTTCTTGAACCCACTGAAAACTCTTACACAAGAGGAAAAAGAAAGTACCACACTGCTTTGAAGCTATAAATTGTTCATTTAAGAAACGGTGTTCCAGGCCACAAAACACCTGTCTAGGAGTATGATTTGTGCACGAGGGCGGAGGAGTCATTAAACAAACCAATCAGAACCTCTGATGGTTGTTTAGTTTGTCTGTCCACATTTTTCTTAAAGCTGTAAAATGAAGGGTTGCGTAGCATCCACTGTTTATTTCCTGAGCCAGTGTGAGCAGCTGTTTCACAGACCGTGTGTTCGCTTTAGCATGTCACACAACATGACCACAATTTTCCTGGCTGAGGAACCCTGCATAGCAGCCAAGCTGATAAACTCAGGTGTCAATGGGAAACTACTGATAATGAAGTTTAAAGGATAGCAAAAAAAATCCCCCCAAAAACGTTATAAAAATAATAACAGAAAGTCTTGGGTAGAAAATGTTGAATTGAACCATTTAGACCAGACTCCTGCCGACACAGCCAGCCCTGTGTGATTTCATCACTCTGACTTCATCACTTTCATTGTCAGTGTAAACTGATTACTGTCTCTATTGTGAGTTCAGAGAAGCCTTCCTTTTGTGTACCTTATTTTTTCAGTGTGAGTTGATACAAACCATATGGCTTTCTGTTTAAAGAACCGCGCTGATCCCACATTTAAAGAGTGGCAGAAACACAGCCCCATTTACTGCCCGTAACTTCACTTAATGCCTGGGTTTAGTAAAAAGTTTGTGCCGAAGCAAACAAGTGGAAAGACTCAAATCATCAAACGACAGGGGAAAAGTTGAACAGTGCCGCTGAATTAATTCCAGATTAACCATATGCGCATTTGAAAGTATCTTTCTTTCGAGAAAAACTTTTTTTCAAAGAAATAGGCAAACATGTCTTCTCCAGTAAAACCACCTGGTATTATGTCAAGTATGCAATAATTTCTTTCAACTCTGTGGTGCACATAACTTGAGAAAACTAGCCTGAAGCTAGCTTTTTGTTTCCAACTCAACATACCATAGAATTGTAGAAAATTGTGCAGGAATATTCAGAGAATGTTTCCCAGCCGGAGGAGATGAGTACAGGTCTGATCAATGCTATTGTAACCTGATGAGCCCAGGGCTAAGCTCCAGCAGTTTCTGAGGGGATGGAGGAGATGAATGTGATCCTCAAACCCTAAACCCTAAACCCTAAAACCTAAACCCTAAAACCCAAGTATCCTGGGCAGATAACTACTGTAGCACACCCGAACAGCAAATGTAAAATAATGTCCCCACGTGCTGCACATGTGAACATTTAATTCTCTACTCCAAACCATTATGAATTCACCTGAACCTACTTTTAAAGCTGAAAATAATTCAGATCTTAGGTGGCATGCAAACATGAAATAAAATGATTGCCCTTAAAGTGAAAACAAAAAAAAAAGTCACAATCTTTGAATTTGTTATAAATTCTACATTTTCAAAATACGAGGATCAACTTTTGCTGCTTTCTATGAAGACCAAGTGTGGATGCCTGCAGTGAATGTCAAGGTAACATTTTCTACCTCTGTAAAAGATCTCTGTCTTCACTCCACTGATGTAAGATTCCCCAAGTTGACTGAAATATATTCCAGTTCGTAACCAGGTCCAAAAGGTGTCAAGGCAGGAGAGAAGAAAATATCTCTGAAATGACCCCAAACAATCCTTTCTGAGTCTTGCACTTGTTTGAAATTTGTTCTGAAAGTAAGTGAGAAGCCTCCCAGAGGCTGCAGGCTGGGTCTGAACTGTGGGCTCCTTCAGGTCCTAGTGCCTCCCTGGTTCATGGCTTCAGGAGTTTCATCACTTACTTAAAAAAATCAACCAATAAATGTGAAGCAGAATTTATTCAGAACAGATTATTTTACAACCTCTGTTCAATTAGGCTCATTCACCAAGACTTTTTAAATGCTGATGTTTTTTTTTTTTTGTATTATGGGGTTCATTTATTTTGTTAATCCTTAACTCCTGTTGCAAAAACAGCATTAACAAACAGCTTGTTTTTTTGTTTTTTTTGAAAGATGCAGCTTTTGTGTCACATATTAGGTGCATTTAGCTGCTTAAATATCAAAATCTGGTTTGACGTAAAAAAAAATCTATATACACATTAATAATATGGTAATAAATGTTGGTCAATACAGTTAAAGGTGGATTTTGTAATTATTATTATTTTGTTATATTTGAATATTCCGTATACTTAGTGTGAGTTCTCTTAGTCAGTGTCTTGTGTTTTGATCCAAACACATTCAGTGGTCAAGAAGGATAATCGTGAACTTTCTTGATTCCCCACTTGTCCTCTAGCACCACCCTGAGGATCACGTCTGTCCTTTAAAGTAAAAACCTTAACTCTGACTTGAAGCGGTGTCATTTGATATACTTCATAACTTATCATAACGTCATGGTTTCGTCCAGGAGCTTCATCTCTGTGATTTTAGTTTACAGTCTTAGAAGCCACTGCACTGTCCACTTTGTTCACATGAGCAACATCTCGTGTTTGCTTCTATGCTGTAACTGGAAATCCATCACCAACTCATTATTCTTAACTATTCACATCCAGACCAAACATATGACAATATTAATTTATTAGTGAAGCAAATTTGGTGACAAACATGATAATCCAATATGGCTGCCCAAAAAAAAAAAAAAACATATAAAAAAATAGCTCTACTAGAACGTTGATTCCACACTAGTGTGCTGTGCCATGAGAGATCACTCGGTGTACCAGAGAACTATCAATATTCACTTAATTGATCCGAAAGTGTTTTTCTTCTATTCCTGTGAGCATATCAGCATTGTATTCAACTAAACAGGATGAGATTTTAGTAAATTGTGAGTAAATTTAAACTACAAGATTATTTATATATACGTGTGTGTGTGTAGATTAATTGTGTTTGGTGGTGTGCCATGGGGTGCCTTGGCTCATAAAGTTGGGAAACACAGTTCTACGGTAATATACTTCAGCTAATTCCGGTTCATAACCGAAACTTACTCCCCTAGAGGTGGTGGTAAAAACACAATCAAACAGCCAGTTCTTTCAAATGTGTCCTAATACAGTGGTTCCAAAAATGGGGGCAGTGTCCCTCAAGAAGTGCACCATGACATTTTCTTAATCTATTTTTTTATATATATTTTGCTCAAATGAGAACAAAAAATCAATTTGTAATTTTCCTTGTATTAAATGAGAAGGAATGTATTGTAGGAATTATGTAGAATTATGTTGTTTAAATTGAACTGGCAACAGCCTAAGGTAACCTAACAAAACCAATGAGAGGGCCAGGTACCTTACATTATTATTATTATGACGTGGATTGGGCAGCAGTTCCACGAACACAATCAATGTAAATGGTGCATGAACACACGATTTAAGCAGCGATGGCTATCCCTATCACTTTTAGTGTGATAGCCACTTAAGTTTCAAGAAAAATTCCTCTGTAATTTTTAACTGGAGAAACTGTTGTCCTGTTGCTGCTTTAAAGCTCTCATTCTCAACAGTCCTAATGTTTCAAGACATGGTTTTATTTTAGGCCTAAAAGTGAAGCTGTTTAAACCAACCCAGGTGTGGAATGAGTGGCTCTCACACTCACAACAAGTATCAACCCAAGGTCACGCGATAGCCCAATGCACCCAATGTTTTGGACTTTCTCCACATATGAGATAACGCCGGGTGTGTATTATTTAAATAAAGGTCTCTGTGTGTCCATATTTACCAGACCCTGACATCTGGATCCTAATAGGAACATGTGGGAGCAAATCCTGCTTATCGTTTTGTCTGAATGTTACACCCTGGCTTTGATTACAGCTCTGAAATCCTCATGGCAACAGCTGCTGTTTTTAATGCTGGTCATGCCCATGTTTTGAAAATCTACCCTCTGTACTTTCATGATGTATTTTCCTCCCTCCCTTTCTTGGCTGCAAGGCCTTTCTATCACACACACAATCTATTACATCCAAATTGCCACCCATGGACTCTGTAGTTAGCAACTACATAACCAAACAATGTACGGTTCCATTAGTGGTTTCTTCCTGTGTCGGAGGTTTGAGGTCTGCTCACCCACTGATTGCCTGAAGAAACTAATTTGCAGGAACCCATTTAGTCACTCAGGCCAGAGCAGACTCTTCTGCTGTTCATCACACTGATTGGACGTCTGTCGACATGGACAGGAACAATTTGGGTTAGCAGAGAAAACTAAATGTGTCTGTGTCACAATGCAACATACACTCCAGCAATCATGTCACTGGAACCATGTTGGACATATTGCTCTTGGAGATACATTGAATATAAAAGCAACAACAAAAGTTCAAAATGGCAACGATTGCTGTCTCCAAATGATAAGGGCTTTTCACATAAATGGAACACAGCTGCCTGTACCTAATGTGGTAGTTTAAGGATCTGGTTTATGATCAGAAATACTGCAGTAGAAGACCTGCCTACTTCCTGTGATGCCCGTCGCTGCTGTTTTATGCCTGCAGGGAACAGTTGTTGTTTTGGTGTACACATGCCTGCATGATTAATGTATTCTGACTAACATATAATGCTTCCTAACTGACATGTTCACCGCCTGTATTTCTTGGTAAATACTCTCTACTCATACTGTACACGGCTCACCTGGTCTTTATGATCACATTCACGGTTTGGGGTCAAGCGTATTGTCCAGGGACACACTGGTAGGCCGTCCGACCAGATCCTTGGATTAGCTCAAAAGCTCAAATGTTCCAGTTTAAAGAGGTCCTTCAGTACACACTGAACCACAGCTGGCATCCATTATATCAATAGTTACTAATTTTTTACAGGTGATTCTGAGCTGATGGAGTCAATTTTAGCAACGCTGCCCTCCTGGTGATCTCTCCTACGGGCTTTAGCTTTAAAGAGAGGGGAGCAGTGAGGGGAGCAGTAAGATGACAGGACGCTGTCACTTTCAGACATGTTACATAAGAAAGGAACCTTTTTGATTTCTTTTTTTTTTTCTTCTTTTTTTTAGGTTGTTCTTGACAGTAGGAAACAACAGTATGTGCTGTGATGAACCTTCCTCATTCCAGTAACAGTCTTGTTTCCTCAAGGTCAGGATGGGATACACTATACATTATACATTACTTTATCTCATAATCAATGTAATTTGAGCAGGCAGGTGTTTTTTTTTTTGTTATGTAATGCAATGTAGCCTGGTGTCATGATATGATGTGCATTCGTTTTGTTTGGTAAGCATTTAGTGTGCACCGTATATGACAGGAAGAGCATTTTTGCCCATGTCTGCATTAGATCATTGAGTTTTTTTTCAAAGTGACATTTCTCTTGTTCCGACCACTGATACTTGAGTTGACAATGAGTGTAGCATAACATACAGACGGGGCAAAAATAAAGATTTAACAGCTTGCAAAATACAGCTGTCATGTCATTTTACGATGTTCCTTTCATAAAGGAATCAGAACCAGAATTGTGGTAAAAAGAAAGATCCATGCATGCGATTTAAACACAGCTTCCAAGGCGAAAGCGGAGAGATATTTAACACGGTCTGAAGTAACGGTGACACAAATGCCATTAGAATGTGGTTCGTGTGTGTTCGTAAAGCCGCACTGTAACTCTCGATTTTTATGAAGAAAGAAAAGATGTGTGCCGTGGCCGTCCACATCTGGCCTTCATCAGCCACATCAACTCAGACCCCGCGTTTGAAGAGACAGCTGACTTTGTGGAACCGAGCAGGAAGTAGAGCTTAATCTTAATTCTATGAAACATTCAGATTTGATTACCACCAAGACACAGCAGACTATGATGCAGTGCAGGTTTATGTTTCCCCGCCACCAGTAGCTCTCCCAGTCAACAGTTGTTGTGTTACACATTATTTAAGAACTCTAGCCCCGGACAGAGGTCACATTCAGACCACGTGGAAGCTTATCGTGTTAGCATCATGTCAGCAAAGAGACATGATGATTGTTGAACTGGAGCTAACACTGGATGGTTGAAATGTAAAATTTAGGTGTTTGATTTTCTTTTTTTTTAATAATTATCACTGTCAATACCCCGTATCCCTGAAAGTATTTTGTTTTTAATTCAACCAAACCAAGACCTATGTCTTTATTAATACTTGAAATGCAAATACATTTTTTAAAAACCCTCATATTCGTAATTCTTAGATCAGCGTATGCATTTAAGTATAGGTTTTAGTCAAATGTATGCAGACGTCTGTTTTTTAACAGCGTGGCTGCTTTGAAGTCACTCCATGTCCACAGAAGGTTTCATACGTGTCCAGTCACATATTCACATCTGCAGGTCCATTCCTACTTTAGTGAGAGCCCATGTCAGCGCGGCCCTGCCTGAAGCATGCACAATGGAGGCACGCAGACCAACGCTGTATTTTGGGCTACAATAGAATGCCCACGTAGGTGTCAGTTTCAAAGACTGTAATTTTCCCTGCAGAAAGAAACACAGATGACAGGAGGAACCACAATGACACTAATGCATTCCTACAAAGGGTCGCAAACGGAGCTGCAGCCAAATCCACCTGACGTCAGACGGATACAAGGTTAAACTCCAGGAGCGCCGACGCCTGAATTTACTGCTGTGGTCAAGTCAGAGTCGCCAGATGACCCGGCATTTATTCTACATGTACTGTGTATGGGCTGTGGTAGGAACCTGCCGGCACGGAGAGAACCCCCCTGCACAGAAAGTGCTTCAGCTGCATGGGGTTACGATCTGGTTGCATTAACGATCTAAAAAAAAAAATTGCAAATAATTGGAATCAGAATGAAATTGCGCTCAACTGGCCTCAGTTGACGTCTGTAGTCAATGATGAATAATAACAGCAAAGTTTTCATTCATTCAGGTCTTTCTTTATCCAAAGCAGTTTAGAAAAAAACAACGCCGCTAGTTTAGTCTCACCCAGGATGCTTCCACAGTTTCTAGAACTTTTTTGTTCTTCAGAGTTTTTTCAGTTGTTCAGATTTGAAGAAGCTCTGTGGCCTTAAAAAGCATAGGCGCCCCCTAGTTTAGTTACTGAATGGCATTCAGAGTAGAGCGAGCCCAGCTGTAGTTGGAACAATTGGTTCTGCACACAACTGGATGTTGTTCTTTTAAGTGAATTGTGATCTGGTTTGAGTTTCCACCTCAGTTTAGGTCGGTCGGTCGGTCGGGGGGTGATATTTGTGTCAGCTACTTAAACAGCATGACAGCCTTCCAGCACAGAACAGTGCGTCCTGTCATTAGAGGCAGTAATCAACAGACGAGTAAACAGTGCTCTGTTCTGAACATATTTGAAAAATAAATAAATAAAATTGAATTCTAAGGAAAACTCTTTCGTTGACAGTCAAACACAGCTCTGTGTCAAGATTCACCTCCGAGGTTTTAGCCCACTGATTAGTGGGACGGGAGAGTAAACTTGAAAGTTAAGCAAAGACTACTATTATAAGCTGTGCAAGACAGTAGGTACGCTGCAGATACCCAGTCAAGCGGTTATTCCTAATTCCGCATTCATCTGATGTTGATGGGGAATAATCATTTGGTTTGTGCTAAAGATTTTGTCTGAATTGAAGAGTCGTGTTCAGAAGGTGGCAGCATGTGATAAGTCGTGGTAAGAGGATCGGGCTAGCTAGCTTAGATGATTCTGTATGTTAGCTGCACGGCCCGAGAATGTGTTTCATCTCCTACTCTCGATTCTCAGCAGCGGTCACCTGAAACACAAGTCCAAAAAACCTTAGATACGTAAGCTCTTATGTCAGATTATCTCCAGCAAATTGAGCACCTGACATGAGCAGTGATCTGAAGGATCCGAGCTCAGACCACCAGCCAAAACCAGGAAAAGCATGTGCCCTCTGACCTCTGCTCCACCCCACCCAGATTAGCCTGGGGCCACCAGGCAGATAGCCTTTCAGAAAAACGCTCCAAACTCTGAGGCACAATAGACTGGTTGTATGAGACAGAAGAGACAATTTCTGCATTGGATTAAATTTCTGATAGAACATAAGAATTCAAAAAATTTCCCGACCACTCGGTGTCATTTCATATCTGTCTGTTTGAGTCCCCTCTGTCTCGGCAGCTTATTGCTTTTCAACTCTCTATCTACACATGACTCATGTGTGATGTATAGCCGCTGTAATTCAGCTCGCCACTCTTCATCATGCCTGCCATGCACCGCTCACTGACAGGGTAAATATGATATGCTCACGAAACGGGTGTACTTCCTGTTCAGCCGCGTCCGCTACACGACAGGATTCTGGGCACATCTGTGTTTACAGCTGTGTGATGATGATCGAGGCGTCCATTCTCTCCAGTCAGTGTTTGTTTACAAAGGGTTCAGTGTGTATGTAGATGGTGGGAGGTGGCGTCGCTCTCGAAGGACCGATTGCTGACAGATGAGCTTTCATATACCACGGTTGTCTGGAGGATGTGCTGATGGTTCCAACTGTCACACAAGGACACTATTTCACTTCTCCCCCTTTGGTTTCCATCTCTGGCAGCGGAGTGACAGCGACCTCTCACACTGCTTTGCTGTGAAGGCATAACATAGAAAATTCAAATGAGTGAGTGGGAAAATATTGGACTTATATCCTTGTCCCACAGACCGTCTGGTGCAGTGACCCTGCAGTGAGTGCAGGCAGCCTGGAGAAATGTACAAATGTGCAGTATAAAAAAACTCTAGTCGGCCAATATTATCTGCCCGATATTAGCCTATATATGTAATATTGGTAAGATCGTTATCAGTTTATCCTTTGATAATGAAAATCCTATAACACAATGGGTTTTGCCAAATTTGCTTGAATTGCACGTGGGGTCCTTAGACGGTTACCTTAGTTTTGGGGACAAAAATCACCACATCTGATATCGGCAAAAAGTTAATATCGGACATCTGCATCTGCTCACAGAAGGAACCCACAAAAAATTACAAGTAATATTGTCTATGAAGATTCTCAGTCATCCAGGTCATAATCAAGGTTGAAGGGTTCTGTTAGGCACGTCCAGTTGCCTAACAGAACCCCATTATTAATTATTAGCCACTATTAGCAGTAGCATAAGAACAGAAGCGTTGGAGTCACTGTCACATGGCTAGCTTGGTCGCCATTCTTTGAAGACTGTGCTGTGATGGTCTGAATACAGTCTGACCTAAACTGCTCAGAGCTCTGACTGAAGCTGACCAGCTTGGGTTGTTAGTGACAAACTCTAAATTGTATTTTGTTGCTACAGTGTTGCTCAACAGAAGGTCGGTTATTGGCGGTTTAATATATTTGATATATTTATACATAGAGTCTGACAGTGTTCTCTCTCCCCTGAAAAGCCTTTGCGCACATCTGCAAATAAATCTGCACACACGCAGATGTATATTTCCATTTTTAGGAAATTCCAAGTTGCAAAAACAATCCAGTTTTCCATTGAATTATGGGAAAACTACACTATTATAGCAAATAATGTCCAACAGCTGTGCACAAAAATTCAAACTTGAAATCATACTTTGTTATCCCTAACCTTTCAGTAATCTGAACGGTCTTTATGTTTTCTGTTGTCGTGTTTTTGACCTTCAGGGCCACCGTACCACTTCGAGGGCCACAGCCCAGCCCTATCAGTTCCACTGGCTGTTATCATTACAGTGGAAAACACTCTGCAGAATTAAGAAACAGTCTGTTGTTGCAGCATGTTTGTCTCTTCAGCTCACAGAGCAATTGCAAAAGCCAACTGTCCAAGCCTGGCATCAACGACCCAAACGTTAACACGCGCTGATGTTGTCATTCGGTCCAAAGGCCGACTCCTTTCAACTCTGATGTTTTGGCTATCTCGAGTAATTGAACAAAGCATCGAAAGAAACGGTTTTCTTGGAAGAAGAGAATAAATTTCAAAAAGGCTAAGTGACTGTAATTTGGTGATAATTGTTGATTTCTGTGTGATTTTAATGCCAGGGGAAGCACGTCAGGCTAAATGGCATTTGGTGCCACAATGAGGGGTTTGTGGTCCGGTCCACCGCTCTCTGAAAGATGCTATATATTGGAGTTGGCCGGCTTCCCACCACTGACGCCCTATGGCCCCGCACGGCCGCTCTGTGCTGAAGGCTGACAGACGGGGTCAGAGGGAAACACACTCTGACGGGGGAATTTGCCGTTTCACACACACCAA
>NC_024317.1:15413092-15433321 GCF_000523025.1 Cynoglossus semilaevis
TTGCCCCTTAACAAGTGTACTTGTTTCAAACGGCCCAGTCTGATGTAAACTGTGAGTGTGAGTCGCCCTTTGAGCGATTGTTCTCTCTCTCTCTCTCTCTGTTTGAGCAACCCTTATACAACACTTATATTCAAACAAATATGCTGCTTTATATTTTAAAATGTTTCAAATTGCTACTTTAAGATTAAAAATGCTTTTGGATGCATAGATAATGTATTTTTCAATTTTATCATAACAACCACTTTTTTAAAAAACAAATCTGTTATCTCACTTCTATCTTTTATTCCATCTCTAGTCATTCATTCTGTACAGATATAGTTCACTGGATATTAACATATGGTCCATGTCCCCCTGGGGGTCCACAGAGGTACTGCCTGGGGGTCGTTACATTTCCCAGTTGATTAGACGCTTAAACATTAATCCTGTACAGAAGGGGAGCCCTGTGTGAATATTTTAGTTTTCAAAGTACAAATCAAAGTACAGTACATTTATGCAGTTTAATCGCAACTCAAATTTGATTTAATACAACATGAACAGTAGGGGGCCCTGCACTTTCTCTCACAGACCACTGGTCTGAGAAATATGGAAACCCTGGCCTTCAGGGCCAACAAGGATCACTATTGTCCCATGGTTTCACAGATAAAAAAAATCTCCAACAGAAAACTACACAGTGCTGCTGGTTCATACACCCTGATAAAAGCTGCTACATTGAAGGAGCGTATGTGGGCTTGTCGTGTGGCCTACAGGCCTGAAGGGATTCACATCTGGCCTGCAATTTAAACAATTTGATGGTGGTTGATAGAAGAATTAAATAAACCTTGGATACAACAGCAGGATGGCATTGATATGCTGTAAATGTTTGGTTTGTTCGCAGCTCTGATCTTCTCTGCAACATTTGTTTCCTCCTGACGTACAGATGTCAGATTGGCTAAGAGGGATTTTTAATTTTTTTTTTTTTTTTTTTTACCAGGATCAGTCAAAAGATCACAGTCATCTGCTTCTCTCTTTTCAAAGCTGTCGAGAACTCGTCCAGTGCGACACTGGCCCTTGAAATCAAATCTGGCTGAGGTCAGCTTGTTCAAGGGTTGGAGAACTTTTGGCCCTCTGGGTGGGTTGGTAACTATTATACTATTACCCCAAGGCATCAGGGACCCCCATCTACTACACACACAGAGAGAAACATGCAGACACAGGGGATCAGGTGACCGTCCAACCTTTGAAACTGCACAAACTTCCCGTCATTGCTTTGCACTCACCAAGCAAAACATGCCGGTGCCTTTTGTTGTGTTCTGCTGTTTCATGAAAATAAATCAGATATAGAAAGTCCAGGGTCCACAGTAATCGTATTGTTCTTGTTCCTGACCAGCGAGCCCAGAAAGAAAGAGCTTTGTGTCGGCAATAACAATAAATCAAGCCAATTTGGAGAAGTCGGTGTTTAAAATTGAACAACATGTTTCTGTGACCCAACATTCTCCCGTCGTCCTCTGCCACCTTTCTCCTGATGTTTGTTGTTGTACTTTGGCTCTCGGACCAGTCTCTGTGGTTATTGTTCTCTCTGCCAGCGGAGGCATTGCAACAGCAGAGGCAAAAAAGATCGTCGGAGGGCGGAGTTAGAGGATGAACGCAGAAACTAGCTTGAACTTAAGCAACAGAAATTCTGCATATCCTGTCTTTAACACTGAGGGCTAAGGTTTGTTAGCTCTTATTCTATACACCCTCAATGCAACTGCACATATTACTGTGATATTTTTATTTTTAATATTACAACAGTGGTGAATTCATCTAACTTGTTGCAGGTGAAGCCCAGACTCAAAATAGTTTCTGCTGAGTTACTGATAAAAGCCTCATCACTTGGTTGTAGGAACTGCTGTAGAGTGGAAACAGAACCACTTCCTCGTCCCGACCGCACCGTGTCCTGCACGTGTAAATAGGCAGAATGTAAGGCCGGGTTGGTTTACAGTTTCTCAGAAACGGTTTGTAGGAATTTTGTGCAAGAGTGATTTTGAAAAAGGTGTTTGAGTTTGTTCTAAACAGACAGAGTGAAGTGGAAACCTGGTTTTCATAGAGCAGAGATGTGATATCGGTTCAAACGAGAGCGAAAGCAAATACTTTCAGGGAGCCACACCAGGAAGACATTGGTGGTGCGGTGTCCGTGGCCGTCACACATTTTTTCCTGATGAATAAAAGTTCCACTCAGTGTCTGGTTTTTGGTTAAAGATTACTGTCCTGTGACACACTTCAAAGTATGCACACTTTTCATTTTTTAAATTATATAACATGCTTTAAATATTTATGTATGTATATTTATGTGGCCATGCTTGAAATGATATTTCACATTTTTTTTTTAGCTTTAATATATATAATATAATATATACGTATATATATATCCCTACGCCTAATTTACAGGAATAACCATTCTATTGATGAGGGTTTCGATTTATTTTCATATTTGGAATTTATTTGGATAATATATGATGTATGCGTGTTTACTTAGAGAACACTTTGATGTGAGTAAAAAAAAAAAATTAACATATTGCTGTAACGTCAGATTATCTACAAACCAAACTGTGGCAACATTCCACATGTTCACTGTGTTTAAATAGCAGCGCCAGAATTCCACGGGAATCGACTGTACAACTGCCAGTTGTTTAAAATGAAACACACCACGTACAGTATGGATTTTCATTCCTTTTAAATCACCTCATTTACAATGTAAAGCATTACTTCCATAACCACATGACCTGATCGCTCATAACGCAGATTAATTAGGCCCACTTGTAGCATGAAAACCGACACACAAGAACACTCTGGAAATCTGGACACCAGATGTGTGTGCGTTCTCTATCAGCGTAATTCCCAGCACGTCTCTTTTCTTCACAGAGGCTGAATTATGTTATATTCCTAAACAGTTGATTTACTGTAGACGACATGTGTATTTTGCATTGGTCTTTGTGGAACACGGGGCTTCCCTGAGATCCCTGAGAGCGCTGGGCCATAAAAATGACTAGAGTATGACTAACCTATAAACATTTGCTACCACTCACGGATTATTGTTACCACTATCCCACTGAAGTGATTTAACCTGGAGACTGAAGAAAGACTCCGCTCCGTGATCCTCTAAGACCCGTTTGTGTCCTTGACCTTTGAAGACGCCTGGGTTCTGAAGTTGCACGGATCATGTGATTTTTTTAAAACTTCAAACATAATTAATCCATACTCAGGTTGAAGGGTCAGTCTGCCACATGGAAGGTTAAGGTCGATGGGAGAAGGAAACTGCGTGACTGAGCTTTGGCTGTCATTTCCAATCCATTCACTGACGCTGTCAGTTTAGGTCGCTGCTGCTGGAAATCCACACAACTGGATTGAAACACCTCACTGAGGCAGCAAAGAGAGGAGAGGAGGAACTTGTAAACTACCTCTCTGCTGCCCTCTCGTGGTGAATTTGATTAGCATAACAGTGTATTGTATTGTATTGTCTAAATCCTGGTAATCCTGGTAATCTATTCACCTTCCGGGATTTTTAGAGGTCTAAATGTTAACATGGAGAGCTGAGTCCACGATTCTAAGGAGCTCCGATCAGTCTGTGGGTTATATGTGGATAATGATCTCGATTTTTCTATTCAATTTAATTTTTTTCATCTGTTGCTTTATTTGTATATATTATAAGTAAATCTATCTTTATGTATATATTTTATGTGTGTATATGTGTGTGTGTGTTCTATGCATATACATGTTAGCATATAAATATATATAAATATATAATGACTTTATATACAGTTTACAACATATTTTTAGCATAATAGCTTTTAAGTATCTGTAGCTGTACTGTATAGTGATATATACATAATTATGTGTGTACTATATATGTATACGTATATATTATACAGTGAGAGAGAGAAAGAGAGAAAGAGAGAGATTCTATAAGATTAAAAACAAAAGGAACTCATGTCGTGGATGGAACAAACAGAGCTTTGATTGAATGCATTCAAAATAATGAGTCTATTAACTCATAAAAACTAATTACATCATTTCGTCCTTGCTCCTAACGCTCAAGTGATGTCAGATTTTCTCTCTCTCTCTCTTAAGCAAGAGGACAGCTGTTTTATCATATAGAACAACATCCTGTTTTGCTACCTACATCCTCAGAGGCGCAGTGACAGGGCAGGTATGCCTGTCTAACTGCTCATTAAATGGAAGAGTAAATGAATCCCCACGGGGATGGTTTCACTATACCAGGCTGACGACAACAACAACAATAACAGGCTACTGGAAAACCCCCTTCTTACTTATGCATTAAGCCTTCATGTGTGGAGGAAGCTCGGCCCAGATCATATCGTGAGGATGCATGGAACTAGATAACGTGTCAGCAGCGGAAGCAGCAGCCGGAATACAGAATAAAGCCCCCAAGGCGTGAGTGACTTCATCCTTGTGACAGTCCAAGAATGGAATGCATTTAGGCCTGACAGAGTGGGGACGTGGTGAACCATGGTGTCATCGAAGCACAGTGACTGATAGTGAAGGAAAAGAGACTTTCCCTGTAGAAACACAGCTTCACGCGCGCTCAGCTGTGAGGTCTCCCTGCATAATAATGATGACTATATATAGACATCAACATGTACAGAACCTTGGCAAAGCACACGTTACCACTGTATGTAGGTTGCAGAGTTGGGAAGATGATCACACAACACCAGAATGTATTCACTCATGTGTAGCATGTCTCATAATGAAACACTTTTCTACTTTTCTACACACTCTGAGGAACGTCTGTGACACCAGGTCAGCACCTGCTTCTACGTCTTGATTGAATTCAACGTCCTTTAAAATGTATTTTTATATTTGAAAAAAAAAACAAAAAACAAAAAAACACAGTGGCGCTTTGGCCCAGTGGCAACGTCTCTGTCATTGGTGTGGGACCCCAGGGTTCACCTCCTGGGTAAGATCAAATCCCTGTTAGGGCGGTTGGTACCTTCCAGTGGACTCACCACCCACAGGAAGGTTCAGGGGGAGACTGCTGCCCCCGCGACCCGGTAACGGATAAGCGGATAAAAATGGATGGATGGATGGAAAAAAAATCCAAGTTACACTAGATGAAAACCTGTTGGAAAGATTAAATAATTCTCCCAGGTTTCATTCAAGTTTGGTTTGAAAAAAAGGGATGTGTACTCGTGATGGTGCCATGCTCAGTGGAACCTGGAGGCTCAAACCTGCGATGTCTCAGACCCAATTCCACTTCCCCAGCTGAGTCACTGCTGCCCTGAAGATATGATAGTGAATCTGATCAAAGCTGTTGTGGATATAGAGACCAGTCTGAACTGGATTTTTCATATCATAACCTTCATTCTACAACATCCAGACTTACAGGATATCCTAGGGCACATATGTTAAACTCAAGGCTCGTGGGCCAAATGTGGCCCACCACATCATTTTATGTGGCCCACCAGAGCTAATCATGGTTGTCGTAAAACAAATGTCCGTCTTAAAGAGTATAAACTTGTTGTTTCTGGATGGGTACGATGCTGTGGTCCAACCCAGTGCAGGTTGAGTCATTGACAATTCTTCTTTCTTAGATTTACATTACAAATCTACCATAATGCACGTTGATTTCATGACCTGCATCATGGCCAACGCAATAGAATGTTCAACAAATGTTAACCCTGTTTTGGTCAAAACTCAGACTCTGTTTTAAATGTCGGCTTCTTGCAGGAGTCATCTTCTTAAACTCAGGTCCCGATCATTAAGCCTCACCAAACCTGAGGAAAGGTTCTGGTCCAGTCTGTGCCGTCTGCAGCCTCAGTCACAAAACAGTCACCTCCAGCATAATTACACAATCATAACAGTTTTTCTGCTAACTCATGCTGAAATATGAGGTGTGTAATCAAATGCATAATTGATTTTACTTCATTTCCAGAAAATGGTCATTACCACCCTCGTGCCAACAAAACACTGTCACGCTGTAATGCACGTTTGTTTGTTTCCTGATGATTTATTCAAATTTGAAGTTTGCGAATACAGGGGGGCCTGAGTCGACTTGTGGCAGGTCACATATAAATATATACACATATATACAGGATGTGTTTACCCGGTGTCTGTGAACAGATTGTTTCCCTTTCCATAAATCATTGAACTAAAGCGACTGCACAGGCAGGGGGGGCTGTGACCTCGCCTCCATGTGCCAGGAGCAGCCACCGAGTCCAATATCTCTTACTTGTTTGCTTAGTGAGATGTGCAGAAAAAAAATAAAGAAATGTGAGTGGTACCAAATGTGACAAGTGTTGAGTCTGAGCGGCTGTTTTTGAATGAATTCGTCACCTTCTGCCGCCTTCACCGTGTGCATGAATTACTGTGTGCGACGGTGCCAGCTCCAGTAAATGAACCCTGCACACTTTGTATTTCATCACATTTGCACAAATCTGTTTGACCGAGATAACAAACAGTGCCGGGGACTTTGTAGAAATTTCCTCTGTGTGAACATATGTGTCCTTTCACAGTTTGTCACTGTAATGTTTTGTTTTATCACAAACGTCTGTGATATTTATATTGTTGACTTTTGCAGGATATAAAACGCTTTCCTGCAATATTTATTCAAAACTTCCAGGTTTGAAACATATCTTTGAGATCAGAGATTCCCAGATGACAGCTTGCGTCCAGAAACATCGGTATCAGCTGTAACTGGGGCATTGATCGAAAACAGGTGTTTTCAAAGTATGGGGCAAGGAGCCGATACAGGCCCACAACAGATTTTTATAAAATACCTTTACCTTTAAAAACAACTGAACTCCCAACTCTCCTGGTGATTGACTTACAGGACAATTCCTTCACAATCATAAACATTAGAACTACAGCTAACTGTGCTGTAATATGACGTTGTAATAACAACAAATTCCAACCAAGGTTTGCCCATGTACACATCGACATGCAGAGTCGAAATGAGAAAAGACAGGGATGTTACACAGTCCAGGAAAAACCACTCCGTCCAACAGATTATTAGAAATGTTAGCATTGTTACATTTACTTTATGTAATTGACAGTTAATGACAATTAAATAATAATAAGACGGATTTTTAAGATTTTTAAAAAATATATATATACACGGGTCTTGATGAAGACATTTTTGAAACTGTATCTTCCTATTTAATGTAACATTGATTTATTTTATTTATTTAATGTAAAATGTATTTATTTATTTTCACAAATAAAAAACCTAAGTATCAAAAAATCTCATGACCCTCGCGCAATGACCCTCCAGGGGTTGCAGGTGGCCTATTGAAGACCTGCAGTAATCATTACAGCATTTTTGAATTATTATGACCCTCGCGCAATGACCCTCCAGGGGTTGCAGGTGGCCTATTGAAGACCTGCAGTAATCATTGCAGCATTTTTGAATTATTATTATTATAATATTATAATTATTATTATATAAATAATATATATAAATAATATATAATAAATTATATTATTATAATTATAATTATTTTTGGTGATACAAGTATGAAATATAGTCTTCAACATTTATTTAAAAAAAGGTACAAAAATCCATGTCCAGTAAAGGATGCTACTGTACAGACCTAGAAACAGACGCTCTCAGTAGATCTGTCAGTATCAACGTTCTCCTGGTTTATAGTTAGACGCAGCAGCACACTCACTCTTGTTTTACAATAGCTCTTTAATCAAAAGTAATTACCCTTAATGATAACCTTAATGCACATTTAGCTGCAGTCGTATTAGTTTTCATTATTACAGTATCCGGGGAGGCTGGAGTAGTGGTAGTATTCTGGCCTGTTATGCAGTACAGGCTTGAACCCACCCACCTTCCCCCACGACTCCCAGTTCTGGGAGAACACTGAGACGGTTGCACCAGTATGGGCAGCTGGGGTAAAACTTTAGTGCAGACTACAGTGGAGAGAAGCTGCTTCTCTGATTCTTCTTCTGTTTACAAATGAGGCAGCGCTAATGAAAACTGGTGAGATCGGTCCTGGCCAGTATGAATCGGAGACTCCAGCTCCAATGCCTTGAACTCTAATTGCCCTTGTTTCTATCACAGTTAATCTGTGCAGCAAGAGTCAGCACCAAACCACCAAACCTATTAAAAAAGCCAATAAACACACAGAACTGCACAGGAAGTGCCATTCACTCTCAGCCTGTGCTGCCTTTTCACACAGCAACATAATTGATTTCACTGGCTGCTGATAGCAATCTCTGCACACACACATGCACACACACATGCACACACACATGCACACACACATGCACACACACATGCACACACACATGCGACATTGATTTTTCTAGTCAAATGCTTAATTTCCTTGACTTATCTCAAAGTGACAGTGCACGGTGAACACGGTGAACCTGCCATTGTACATGTACGTACACACAGTGCTGTGTAAACTTTGCTGATACATCGCACATACAGTATTTTACATTAGAAAAATCCTGTGGTACCAGCAAATAAAAATGTTTGCAAGGTTTGTACAGAAAAAACAAACACAACTGAATAAAGAATATGTTAGGACTTTCTGTGTTTCCTTTTCCTGTCTGCTGGGTGGAGTCAGTGTCATCACCCTCACCTGTGTCTCTGTCATTAGTCTCACTCCTGTCACCTGGTGCCCTGGGTATATACACCTCTCTGCCTCACTCTGTCTTTGCGGGGTTGTTGTTCTGTAGTGGTTGTGAGTGTGCTGTTCAGGTTGTTTTCCTAGTAATTCAAGTTAAGCAAAGAATTCCACGTGCATGATGTTTGGGGAAGAGCCCGTCTGTGTTCGGTTTTTTATTCCAAAGAGACGTTGTTGTTGCCCATCCACGCTGTTTGAAGAACCTGCCTGCATTCAATGCTACATTCCTGTGTGTTAAAATAAATCACCTGCTGCACCTGGAGAGAGTCTACCCAGTGGAACTAGTACATTAGCAACCTTAGCTTCTTTGATTACTTCCTTGTTCTTAATGATGGTACAAGTCGATGACTTTGCTAGGTCATACTGAAGCACGAGCACCAGTCTCATGCTTTCTTCACTTCTATTGTTGTTCTCAGGATTTTTTTACCGTCAAAATCCGATAACAGTTCGTAGCGTGTGTATCCCGAGTGCAGACTGACGCCCAACACTCAGTCACTCAGTGAGCACTTCCTGCTTGCGTGGTATTGTTATGGTATTATTATTATGGTTCAACAACCAGGGCAATTTTTGGTTAAAAGATTTGTTTGTGAACCAAATTGTTCGAAAAGGAGGCGTTCCACAACAGGTCCCACTGTATAATGATCTACTTGAGTCACTGTACATACAATGAACTTACTCAGTGTAAAACCTGGGCCTGTTTAGTTGAACACAGTGCTGATGTACTTGCAGGAATTGAATAAAATGACATATGAGGAACTTCTTCCACAGAGTATCTTTGTTTATATTTCTAAAGTTTAATACCTATCTGCTGCCCTCTAATGAAAGAGTATTCCATTGTTGTGCCTGTCACTGTTGCAATAACAAACAAAGCCAAGTTATTTGCAGGAATTAAATACCAGTTTTCAGACCGATGAAGTGAGTCCTCATGACTCACTAATGTACCGAAACACAGAGGTTGGGAATCACTTTGTCAATGTGCTGTAAATATGCCAGAATTAGCCCCAAAAAGGCTACTTCTACAACCTTGGTCGCCAGCAGGTTTAGATACAAAGAACAACAGAAAAACCATGACTCCATCAAATACTGCACGACTCAACAGTTCACAGCACAAATGAGGAACTGTGGAAAAAAGAGAATGCTAATTAAAATATGAGGTTTTTCCACTGGTTGTCTCTCATCCCTGAGGTAATTAGATTAGATTGATGTGTGTTCAGGATTAAACAAACCTCGTTCTAACACCTGTCAGTCAGTGAACTTATTGTGTGACTCATTAAGTCGAGAATTTGGTTCTGCACTCCTGGGGAAACTCTAGAAGAGAACAATCACTGATGTTCTGTTGACGGACAGAAATAAGAAGTCATTATGATGCTGATTACATTTGCACAGCACTTCACTCTCTGCTCCCATTGAACACAAGGGGCTCACGTGAGCCGACAGGATGTTTTGGTGCCCATGTGCTCCAATCATCTCCACTGACCTGGATCATTACTGCAGTCAGCTCTCAGTGCACTGTTGCTGAATATTTTACATGAAGACTGATGCTGCGCTGGTTGATGGTTCTATAACAGGATCATGTCAACATCAATTGTCTGTTGCTGTGCAGAGGTTGGACAACATCACTGTGGTGAGAATCAGACTTTAGATTGATGGCCTGGATCAGGACATGTCCTGGGTGATCCTTGAAAAATAAATCCAAAAATTCCCATGTGGTGGTATAGTGGCGAAAAAGTGTTGCCTAACAAGAGAAGGTGACCCGTTTGCCTCTGGACTAAGAAAACAATACTGTCTATTTTTCTGTTCTATACACAGTACAACCCTGTGATTGACAGGCTGTCTGTCCTGGGTGTGTCCTTCCTCTGATAAGATTACAGCTGGAGCCTCAGACCTAATAGGACTTTACGACTTTCAGCCTTTTCCTCCATTAGGGGTCGCCACAGAGGCAAAGGAAGTGACACAACTTCTATGTCAGATGAACTTCCTAACGCATCCTTTACCACCACGGTCGGAGTAGTTGACGAGTGGATTCAGATTTGAAGGGTTCCTCATAGTAATCCCTGATCATAGTAGTCGTTCTGCGTATTCATTAAATCTAATTTTACTAAAATATGTTTGCATATATATTTTTTTTCTTTCCACCTTTTCACTTTCACTAGCTTTTTTTAGCTAGTATGGCGATTTATGGAATAAAAAAGAAATAAACAAATAGCACAGCACAAGAAATACCTGCAAAATCAGACAACAATTCTTAGTGGGTACATGATTTTGTTGGCTTGTTCGGCAACTGAGTTATGGTACGGAATTGTTGGAGGCGTTCGACAACCAAGGTTCCACTGTATCTAAAATCCTGAAATGTCTGCAATTGAAGTCAGGTTTGTATAATTGTTGCCCCCTAGTGCACTGCTGCGTCTAGATAGCATCTACTTCCACAATTACAGGACCGTAATTCCACATCTAACAGCATTAAGTTTAATTTATTAGCAGTTGAACGTTGTGCCGGTGACCCTCCTGTCAAGACCTGCTACATTTATTCCTCATTAAACCGAGTCTCTTCTATTTCAGAGCCACATTTTAACAACACAGACTGGGCTGCAGAGTAGAGATGGTAAAATATATTTTATGTGACTCCGATTCTGTTGTGGGCCAATGTCTTGAGTCATGGTTTTTGCCTTTAACTCTCATCAACACATACAGGGATACCTCTAGTAACTGTTTGATTTACGTTAAACTCTACTCTACATATATTAAACTGTGCCTCCGATTCATGCTTCAATATTCTTCGTCCTAAGGCTGAGACTCAGCAGAAGTAAATTATGTCAAACAGACAGAGCGAGCAGGAATAACTCACACTGAACGACGGAGCCGCACTGACGCCTCTGATGTATTCAACCTTAAGTCTCCTGGAGTTGTCAGGGAGGAAGAGAGCGAGTGGACTTTTAATGATGCCACTGTCATTGTGCTGATACCCAGACAGTGTGTTCAGGTTCTACTCTGACAACACTCACACATCATTAACTGCTGTTGTGTTGTTGTTGTTGTTGTTGTTATTCATGTGGAACTTGTGAATGAGGTCAGACTCTGTCTGTGTTCAGCAGTGACACGAACGTGTCTCGCTGTCAGCGTCCTCATCCAATGACAGGATAATTGACGACGTCTTCCCTTTGTCGTTTGCATAACATCTTACCTCAGGTGTGTGTTAAATTATTTGTGGGACTTTCCTGTGGGTCTCCATGTGTGTGGGTGTGTGTTAATGGACAGTCTGGAAACGAGTGTGTGTGTGTGTGTGTGTGTGTGTATTTTTTGCAGCATGCTGTGAAATTCAATCCCCAAGTGTTAATTTCACAGCCTGGAATATGGCCAGGAAAATTCCCACCAAGCTCCTAGGGAACTCCCCCCTCCCCTTTTCCATTTCGCCAGAACCTCTTTTTATATCACGGTTACCATGGTTACCAGCATGCATGTCATAATGCTATCAAATCATTTGCCCCATGTGTGTGCATGCACATATTGGTTTCACTACTTACTGTATTGAGTACGGTACGGTTCCTTTTTCTCTTGTCGTTCCAACATTTCTTAGGAATGTTCGAGTGAATCGTTCACTCCAGGATTTCTGAATTGTTGACAGAAAAAGGATCTTTTTACTAATACATATTACTACTACAAGACAAAGTGCAGTTCTTTACAGACTGCACAGAGACAGCAGAGGGAGCCCAGCTTCCTCTCGTCATAGACTGTGTTAAATACAAATATGAAATGTTTTATTTGCATTTTATTTACTAAAGTCAGATAAAACATGATCTGCAGTTTATTACACACTGTTTCATTGTCTTTTAACAGGTTTGCGATGGAGGGTATTAAACCCTGTTGAGGCTCAGAACTCAACGGACATTTATAAGTCAGCACTATACAGGAGCATTTCTTCACTGAAGGGGCTTGATGCTGATTGGATAAAAACGATCCGTGTCAATCGCAAACAGTTTTTTGCAAAAGTGTCAGTGCTTCAATGGGAGTCACAGGCAGCGGGTGGGTGTGGAAATCTGGTTTTCTGCATGATTGGCCAGGCTTCAATGGGAATAAATAAGCAGTGGATGAGCAGGACAGATGGGCTGCTGCATGATTGGTCAGAAAATATTTATTTATAGTATTTATATTACTTTTGAAACATATTGTATGTCAATGACTATGCAGTGTCTTCGGGTGCAAAGAAACAAACTACAGCCGACTGTGCAGTGTTAACATTAGTTGATATTGGAATTTCAACAGAAATTCAATTTTTTCTGTTTTGTTCTGTTTTTGTTCAGTGTTGTACAACATTGATGTTTCCATGGTTACATTTGTTTTTGCCTTGTTGTTTGAAATTATATTGAAATAACTTAGCTTAAAATGAGCCTCCTCTCCATTACAGAGCAGTTCCCACCACTGTTGTACTTTGTGTCATGAAGTAGCTGCGCCACTTAGAATTTCAAGTGGTCAGTGATATATGTTTGCTGCTAAAAGATCAATAATTCATTAGCTTTTAAGCCTGCTTTAAATTAGATGTCACAGTTGAATAGAAAAAAATGTGTATTATTAATGCAGCCGAGTGTGTGAATCCTCACACTGCACTCACACACATTATTAATGCAGCCGAGTGTGTGAATCCACACACTGCACTCACACACAGCATGCATTGTCCAAGCCTACAGGGGGCGATAATTACTGATTTTCAAAAATCATTATCTTTATTTGCATTGACTAGCTAATAATAAAATAATGTTAATATTAATTTGGGCAGCGCCACCTGTTGTCTGAGTTGTGAGTTTGCATTGGCAGCTCGCAAGATGAATATGCAGTTCTGAAAAACGATGCTAAAAAAAGTACTGTAAAATGCAGGTCCCTTAAGTGCACTGCTGGGAGCTCATCCAGCACATTCACACTCACATTCACACCTGTGGTCAATTTAGTGTGAATAATTCACTTCATCTTGTTCTGTGACTATAGGGGAGACTGGAGTGTGCACACACAGGGAGAATATAAGAAAATATAATCAAACAGATGATCTTTTGGTTGTAAGGCAAGGCCACTACACACTACTCCATCGTTTGGCCTGTGTACTATAACTATTAAATGTAGCAATTTTTTGTGTGATTCCGTCCATTACTGCCTCAATTTCAAAATAATTCTGGTCTAATATGAAATTCAGATGTTTTTTTTTTTTTTAGTAGAACTGTCACAGCAGAAACGAATTACCTCATGTAGATTTTTCTAGAAAGGTCGACGTGCCTCTGGGGTTCTCTGGTCTGGAATACATAAATTGTCACCGAATGCCACTTTGTCAGTGTTTGCCAACACAGTGTGTTACTATCAGTACTACGTCAGGACTGAACCTGGCATGGTGTTAACGGCTGTATGAAAAGACAAGGATCATTCTTCTTCAACCCTTCTCTTTTTATTATCCTTTCTGTGGACACCTGTCTGATGAACTGCAGTGAGAATGTCTCCTGGACTGAGGACCAGTTCCTAAGAAGAGCAGCCTCAGACAAACACAGGACTGCTGTTGTTTATTATCAACTCCTTACTCCTCTCCATCCTGGTGATTTCTCCGTCACCCGGCTTCGTTCCCAAATGAGCTGATCTGCCATACCTCACTGTGATTTGGCAGCGAGACCCGCAGCACCAGTCAGGAGTTTCATTAGTCAGCCCATCTGCTCCCTACAAACTGTGGTTCACACCTTACGTCTCTCACACCAGCAACTGCAGGGAGGTGGGAGTCTGGTGATTTGCAGGAATAACACGGAGATACAGTACTTATCTGACACAATGTGGAAAGGGTGACTCTTCAATGTCCAGCTACAGGCAGTACCAAACTTTAGCTTCAGCTGAACCAGAGAACCACTGTGGTTCGATTATTATTTACTGTTCCTATTGTTGTTACTTAATAATATTAATATTATTCACATTACTACTACAACAAACATTTTTTTCCAAGAATTTACCAAGTGTGGGATCAGTAAAGTGCAGATTAATATTATTTTATCATTAAAACTGCACATTGTTACCAAAATTGACCTGATAATGTTTGAGAATTCTGTTTGACGTCATCATTGCTCTGGAGAATTCAGTGAGGTTGTGCTGAGGTATCTGGAATTGACACCGACAGTACACAGTAGTACAGATATTCTAAAAAATGTTAGTACATTTTGCACAATATACTGATGACTTATAACCTGAAATATTTGTGTTTGTCAACTGTTGTTGACTTCTGTTACCTTTGACATCAACATCATGGAAAACATCACATTTTTGTTCACCTTTTTGCCTTCCAAAATTGAAAGAACATTTGAGATTTACTAAAATAAAATTGAAAACCTTAGAAATAATAATAAAAAAAAAAACCCAACCCATAAATGACAAAACACAACTAGCAACAAATTAAAAAATACTGTTTTGGACATTAAGTAACTGAAGATACTGCATTTTACATGAGAACAGTTTAATCAGTGGTATTGTACTCTGTGAGTATTGCACTTTAATGTACTTTTAGTAGTCATGCAGTACAGATGATACCAGCAAATGTCAAACAAATTCTTCTGAAAGATAGCAGGAGGAGGAGAGGAGGTTGTTTGTGGTCCTGATGTCAGTCCCATTAAGTGGTCGGACTTCCTCCCATGGTGGTGAACAATAAAGAGTTAACTTCTTACAGAAATGGTAGAGAGTGACTTGACACATGAAGCAGAGAATTAACGCGTCTCCAATGAGAGAGTTCGTTCCCACCGAGCGTCTGAAAAGGTGTGAAAACAAGTTGAAGACGAGTCGTTAACGCGGCACATCACGTAAACACATTTTTAGAATATACAGTATCTGAAGCTGCTTCACGTACAGAGTGTTGGGGAAAAGGACAAACACAGAGAGTGTTCTGTCCTGTGGAGGTTCAGAGTGGTCTTCCACATCGACAAACGCCAGTTTGACCCAGTTTGTCTGGTCTCATGGTGCAGACGCTGCTGTGAATGTGGCCTGCACTCAGGCATTTCTTCTTGTTGGAGATCACATCAATGTTGTTTGTCTTTATTTACGTGCTTCAGCTTCAGACCTGGATAAAAAAAACAACAAAAATCGATGTAACAATTACACCCCACTCCAGGAACTGTAGTGAATAAATAAACTCTGACACTGATACTCTGCTATCACGTCACCTACCAGGCTTGTACTGAATAAAAATAGCATCACTAATGCTACTGTTATCATTATCAATATAATAGTGTTATTAATATGTCATTTACTTCTCCTTTACTGTCTCCTTGTGGGTCCCCGCCCCCCACTCTTAGCACCACTGTTTTGATCCCAAGCACAATTTGACCACATGAAAAATGGAAATATCAGAGTGTGTTTCATTTGTAAACATCAATGAAAAAAAGCCTCCCCGGCCGTGGGCCTGTGGCTGCTGTGGACATTAGCTGGAGCCTCAGACCCATACCTTATTTTAATGGCAGATCATTATTAGTGGTTTAGTGGCCGTGATGTTTACGTCTCAGGAAGCGTTTGTATTTTCAGTATTGAATATGCAAAGGGAGAACAGAACCATCCATAAACATGACATCATACATGTGTGCGCGCAGAGGGAAAATCCCACCGGACCAGTTCGGCTCCCCCAGTCCTATCTGCGCCTGGCAATCCAGATGTTGACAGAATATACGACCACACTCAGTGCACAATCAATTGAGGCAACGTTATCATACCTGTGGTCTCCAAACAAACTCCGCTCAGGCCAGACATAAACCAAGGCTCTGGTTCTCAGGGGGGTCTTTCTGTGTCCCCACCAATCCATAACTGTGACAGCATGCCATGCCGGCTGAATTGGTCTGTGCACATATACTCCCCTCATTGGCTGCGACCTTCACATTTCACTGCAGGGATGCCTGTGGAATAGCAACGACACCCGGGCCGCTGTACTGCTTGATACTTGCATCACATCCCATCACCTCCCACAGGTTGGAGGGTGTCTCTTAGACCTCAAATGCTGTTTGACCTGCTTTGGTTTTGGAGTTTGGTCGTGTGAAAATGACTGTTTGTTCTGTGTGGTTTAAAAGGTCAGAGGATGCAAATGAAACTTTTGATCATGCAGTTTCAAAACTCACTGCTTCTTTTTTTCTTTCTTTCAGAGACAGAGTGCTATATACAGTATGTGTGTGTGTGTGTGTGTGTATGGGTGTGTGTGTGTAAAAGCCTAATTAGGCACCACATACAGTAAGTGTGCTCTGTGTTTGGGTTCCTGTGCCTGCTTTTGAAGTGCAGCCATAACATTAAAGGCAGGGAAGTTGATGAGATGCTGCATTAAATTCCCTCCACGCCTCCATGTGTGTCACGCCTGTTTCATGCATGGACGTGTCAGCAGCTGCTCACACTTCCTGGAGATGGACTCACCGAGGCGTTTGTCATCTACAAACATCTACAGTCAACATCAAAGACGGTCTCTCCGTTACCTTCACTGTTACTGCGACCTCCTTCATGGTTTCTCGTCTCTTCACTCGTGGATCTGACAGACTCTTTGTCAACATCACATGACTGATTTGTCCTCCATCTCAACCTGTCTTCTCCAACTTCTACCTATTTAGAAAACTGCTCAGTCTCAGCTGGTCCTTCTGGTTCAATTATTTTCTAATTAAAGTAATTAAATTAAATAATTGAGTGTCTCACACAATAGACTTTTGTTCCTGGTACCATTTCTCTGTAGAAGAGTTAGTTTGAATTGGTTTATTTTAGATCAAAAACTTTGACTTATTTATTTCTCATATAAGTACATGGCTGCTACTGTGTTTAGATACTTGGTATTACATACTGTTGTCTCGACACTTACTGCCCTCATTCACTCGTCTCATTCACTCCTCACCTTTCCATCTTTCCTGTCTAGAATTGTTTTGATTTGTACTTTATATTTGACTTAGTTTCTGCAACTAAGTAGTTGTTTGCCAAAACAATAACCTCTGCTATGGGAAGCTCCACCAAACCTAACACTTCTGCCTATGTGAAGATCCTCCATTAGCTTCACTCCTACACGATAAAACACTGAAGCTAATCACAGCTGTGCCTTTAGCACAGTGCTAAATGATCACCAGTTGTGTGATGTAAACACATGAGGTACTAACAATGAACCATCTCCAGTCTCAAGTCTCTCACCTGAGGAAGAGGTGGGCGGGACCATGTAGTAGCTCATTAGCATTTAAAGGTAAAGACACAGAACCCAGTATTAGATTATGTCCCCTGAGTGATTAAAAAGAATTGTTATCGTTGGTGACTGACTTGAAACCTCAGTTTAAATACCAACATATTTTTTATGCATATATTGAATACTATTTATCTCTCATTTCTGTTACTGATGCCCAGCACAGTCTTCCATATTTTATTTCCATTTGTACAGTACAAATATTTAGAGGCCAGCCCCCCCCCACCTTCATGCCCCGCCCCTCAACATAAACCTGAAGGACAAATTAGAATAAAGAGCACACGTTTATCCTCTCACTGCACATCATGACATGGAAAGTTTTCCAGCATGATTTAGGACCTTGGCCTTCACCTTCACTCACGATGGCGATGGTGGCTGTATGAATGTGTAATGATTCTACGATGGCCGAGATCACATCCAGTGCACGGTTGGTCGATACACGCTGACCTCTCTCTCTCTTTTTCTCTGCCCTCATCGATTGGACAGTGAGTGCCTGTGAACCCGGCCATAAAGTGGGGAAAAAATAAATACAAACCTTTGGACACATTATTTAGTCTGAGTGTTGCCGGGGCTGAGGGGAACCAGCAGTCTTCTTAACGCGGCCTACTATTAAAGAATAAATCACTCTTGTCCCGTCTTTTGTTGAGGATTTTAATATGTAATGCCTTCATCCCCCTGCAGACCAGACACACAATGACATTCATAATTTTACTGAATATTTCAGCTTCTGTCTGAGTTAATAACCCATTTCAACTGAGCCTGCCAGACTGATAGGTCAATCTTCAACTGCTTGAAATCCCAGAGGTTTAGATATATGAATTTTCCTCCTTTAATTCATAGCAGGCAGACAATCACTGCCTCTGCTGCAGCTTTAACACCTCAGAGACGGGAAGGTTTAGGAAGGAATGTGGAGCAGACTGTGCAAAATATTTAGGCAGGTACGTACATTTTGTCTGTTAAAGTAGGTTAAGCAAACGTACGAAGCATAGTCTCTAGAAGATTGAACCTCAGGTGATGTTAAAAAAAACATCTGGGTCGGGGACTGCTAGCGGGGCTTAATGGCTTGTTATTACAGGAACAGTTTGTCCAGGGAAAAAGGTTTGTTTCCTGAACTCAGGGAAAGACATTTTGGCAACACTTGGTTGTTGTACCATAACTCAGTTGCCAGGAGGCAACAATATCACGCGAACTGTGCTTCTTCTTTTTTTATTATTATTTCAGCATTGGACATAAAAATGCTAGTGAAAGTTGAAAGGCTGAAAGAAAAATAGTGAGAACAACAGTAGAAGTGAAGAAAGATGGACCCTGGTGTTTCAGATCTGTCTTTACAGTATGGTTTAGCAAAGGCGTCCATTTGTACCATCATTAGGAACAATAAAGCAATAACAGATTCTAAGGGTGTCAATGGAGTGACTGTGATCACCAAGCAAAGATCTCAGACATTAGAAGAAGTCGAAAAGTTGCTGATTACTGATTTGGATCAACGAAAAGCTCCTCAGCACAGGTAAGGATGAATTAAATTACCTTTCCTTATTTATAGGTTTATTCTTTAGTCTGTTTTTTTTTTTCATCTCTTTTGTTAGATCAAATTATTTTCATTGGTTTTGTGTATGAACTTATTCACAAAATACTGTTGAAAAAGCTTGAATAAGCAGTCATCCAAGGGTCCAGGAATGGATTCATCCATTAGTCATTGATTCCTATGGGGAACTGTTTCAGTTCTTCAGGATTCCTATGGGGAAAACTGTTTCAGTTCTTCAGCTGGTTCACGAACGGCCTTCAGGAACATTTATTAAATGCTCCAAAACAAAAAAAACAACACAAAACCAAAAACAACAAATGAGCAGTAGATGTACTAAAAGTAAACACCGTCATTGACCCAACCTGATGAGAGAAACACATTCCAGGAAGTTTTTTCAAAAGATTCAGGAAGTCTGAAGTGTTTAAGAGAATGTTGGATAATCACGATTGATCGTGATTCATTTAGATTATTCATGATTAATCACAATTAATCACGATAAAATGCCGGCTTATCTTAGGGGCTCAACAAATAGTAACTGAGTAATTGGTTGTAATTCAAGGACTGAATCAATACTCTTTTTTTCTATTAGCAGTTAAATGACTCTGAAATCAGAGCCTCAGGTGATGAATTTGATCAGCCTGTGTTTACTGGAGTGAACAACACTGCTTCACAGCCTAGACCAGGATTAATTTAAATCTAATTACTTATTAATGGTCGTGATGTTTAAATGAATTGGATGAAAGGAAAGAGGGGAAATGGGGAGCGTTTTATTTTTGTGACTAAAGGCCAGTCGACAACATGTTTGGAAATGAAAGCATGCCGTGGAGCTTAAGCTTTTGTCCTCTTTTGTTCAGCTGATCGCTGTGTGTCTGATAAGTTCCACCAGACACACACTACAA
>NC_024317.1:15433350-15449313 GCF_000523025.1 Cynoglossus semilaevis
CAGGAATGAGGAAAAATGGAACAGGAATTAGTAAAAATGAAACTCTCCAACACAACTTCAACTCATCGCTAGATATTTTGTTTCCATGGTGACAGAAAGCCGGACCAAAACTTCCTGTGAAAACAAAGATGTAACTACTTGAAGAGCTGGGTACAACAGCATGACCTCCTTTCTGCAGGTTTCAATAGAATCTTGTTTAAAAAAAGAACCAAAAGGAGGCTGCAGCCCCTGTGACACTCCTTTCAGTTAGTTTCTGACTGACATCCAGGCACATATCTCTTTTCAAAAGCATTTACATACTTTACAGTGATAGATACTCACATTTCCTTGACATACACTAACTCTGAATAGTTTCAAATGTGTTGCTGAAGTAGCTTTAAAATGGTTGTTGGCCATGCAGCAAATATAGAGAACCAAAGTGACTAATGTATAAAGAAGTCCAGGGCTCTGGTAGCTTCAACAGCAAAAGAGCATTTGACAATTTAAATGATGGCAGTAGTTTTGAGCACAGTTTTAAATCCACTGGTTTATAAAGGCTGTGGACATTTTACTTTTATTTTGTTAAAAACAGGACGCAAGAAACCACTTTTCACGTACAGTGACCAGAGGTCAAGATTGTGCTGTGCTGTTTTGTTATTTTGCTGTTGGTAAGAAAGCTGACTTTTTATTAAAATCGCACCTTCTTCCTCTCTGCTATCTACTTATTAGACTGCTCTGATGCATCAAGCATGATTTTGAAATACAGTCAGGTTAATTTTGGTCCATTTCATTACCATTTCACTCTTTGTGCCATGTGTGGCCCAGGAACCATAGGTTGCGACCCCTTGTCCTTGACTAAAATGAATGCGAGGTTATGTCATGTGTCATATCCAGTTTGGTTTCTCCATGATGATGCTTAAATGAGATTTGTGTCTTCCTTCCTGAATATTTTTTCACACCCTGGTGTAATGCTGGAGTCTGCACTTTCTTTGTGTTTAAAGATTTAACACAGCCTCAGGTGTTTTTTTTCCAGGCATGTAGTTTCAAAAGAGGTCATTAGAATCTTTAGAGGATTTAACCAGCGTGTTAGGAGTTTAGTAGTTGCCATATTTAGAAAAGGGGAAAGAGAGACTTGGCATTTCCTGCGAGTTTCACATGTGGAAATTAGAACCCACGGCGGTTGAAAACAAAGGAGTGTGCACATGTGCAGCTAAAACCGCAGACGCCACTGCTGCTGCCAGTCAGTGTGACTTACTAACAGCACTGATTTGGGGCACTTTCACAGTGAAACCAGGTATAATCAGAAGAATCACGACGGAGTGGAAATGAAGTGACTGATCCCGAGGCTCGGGGTTCCCAATATCCGTAAACGCACCTTATTTTGACAGACAAACGCAGCCTCATCTGCTGGAGAAGAGCGAGCATTGATTTACAAAGCGACGCACGCGTGTTTTTCAGCACCATGGAGAGCAATAAGCCTTCAAGAAGAAATAAGAGGCGCAGTAAAAGAGCAGGAGATTAAATATTCAGCTCCGACACAACAGACTGTGGCCATGTGACACCAACACCTCAACCCTGTCATATTGTTTGCCACCAAAATGACGTTTTCTTCAGCTGATTCTTTTTGTTTTCTTTGCAGTGAGAGTGAAACAATGACTGATGATCTTTGGAAAAGTCCAAACAATAAAGGCTTTGTTGCGGAGCAGGAATAAATTCTGGCATTGATTTTTTTTTTATTTTATTATTATTGGACGGTGAAGGAGAAGCAATAAGACGTGTCTTCACGTTAGCTCTGATTTAAGAGCCCGACTTTAATCTGTTGCCGTCTCCACAGATGATAAAGGTGACAGGGGTTCGACACCGGCGCTCACTTGTAAATAATAACAAGACCCAGATCAAACAGGTGATTCACCAAGAGCTTTTGTTCCTTCGCGTTTTAATAATAAAGCGCCGTGCACGATGTTAAGTGTCAGCTTAATTTCTGATTGGGCGGGTGGTGGACGTATGTTAGACATATGCGCGCGGTGGGTGGGTGTCGACGTGTTTTGAAAAGGAAAAAAGAGGAGGCAGGGGGAGTGGAGCGTTTCAGTATGTGTGGAGACGCACGGAGAGGGGATGCTCAGAGGAGACGGTGAGTGGCGTCGGCCTCAGCTCTCCAAAGCTGTAGGCTTTGGGTGAGAGAGGCGTGGCGCACCAGTGGCACCCAGACTGAAAACCACCTGTATGGATGAGCAGACCTCCGGCGTGATCCAGTTGCCCTCGTCTGTCAGGCACAGGGTCAGCAACGGCAAAAAAGGATTTGTTGCGGATAAGGAAATAATTTTGGCATTTTTTTTTTTTTTTTTTTTATTATTGGACGGTGAAGGAGAAGCAATAAGACGTGTCTTCACGTTAGCTCTGATTTAAGAGCCCGACTTTAATCTGTTGCCGTCTCCACAGATGATAAAGGTGACAGGGGTTCGACACCGGCGCTCACTTGTAAATAATAACAAGACCCAGATCAAACAGGTGATTCACCAAGAGCTTTTGTTCCTTCGCGTTTTAATAATAAAGCGCCGTGCACGATGTTAAGTGTCAGCTTAATTTCTGATTGGGCGGGTGGTGGACGTATGTTAGACATATGCGCGCGGTGGGTGGGTGTCGACGTGTTTTGAAAAGGAAAAAAGAGGAGGCAGGGGGAGTGGAGCGTTTCAGTATGTGTGGAGACGCACGGAGAGGGGATGCTCAGAGGAGACGGTGAGTGGCGTCGGCCTCAGCTCTCCAAAGCTGTAGGCTTTGGGTGAGAGAGGCGTGGCGCACCAGTGGCACCCAGACTGAAAACCACCTGTATGGATGAGCAGACCTCCGGCGTGATCCAGTTGCCCTCGTCTGTCAGGCACAGGGTCAGCAACGGCACCGACAGACGGGGTGATGCCGAGGTGGAGTCGGGCGTCATGACGGTGGAAAACATGCTGGAGGAGTCCGCCGTGCTGTCGGCGCCTCACCTGACCGTGGGTCGATATGAACGCGGACACCAGGGATGCTGCGAGCGGGTGGTGATCAACATTTCAGGTTTACGCTTCGAGACGCAACTGAAAACTTTTAACCAGTTCCCGGAGACGCTGCTGGGGGACCCACGGAAAAGGATGCGTTACTTTGACCCGCTGAGAAACGAGTACTTCTTTGACAGGAACAGACCGAGCTTTGATGCCATCCTGTACTACTACCAGTCCGGAGGGCGCATACGGAGACCTGTTAACGTTCCAATTGACATTTTCTCCGAGGAGATCCGCTTTTATCAGCTGGGGGAGGAGGCCATGGAGAAATTCAGGGAGGACGAAGGGTTTATAAAAGAAGACGAGCGCGTGCTGCCCAAAAACGACTTCCAAAAACAGGTTTGGCTTTTGTTTGAGTACCCTGAGAGCTCCGGGCCAGCGAGAGGGATTGCCATTGTCTCTGTGCTGGTAATTCTGATTTCTATTGTCATCTTCTGCATGGAGACTCTGCCTGAATTCCGGGATGAGAGAGAACAGTCCACGGTGGCACCGGTGGTCAATGGCACTGCCCCCAGTGTGCCGAGCCCCTTCACAGACCCTTTCTTTGTTATAGAGACTCTGTGCATCATCTGGTTCTCCTTCGAGTTGCTGGTGAGATTCTTCGCCTGCCCCAGCAAAACTTCCTTCTCCAAAAACATCATGAATATCATTGACATTGTCGCCATAGTGCCATACTTTATCACTCTGGGCACAGAGCTGGCTGAGAGGCAGATCAACGGCGGCCAGCAGGCCATGTCCCTCGCCATACTGAGGGTGATCAGACTGGTAAGGGTCTTTCGCATATTTAAGCTCTCTCGACACTCAAAGGGGCTTCAGATTTTAGGACAGACCCTCAAGGCCAGCATGAGGGAGCTGGGTTTGCTCATATTCTTCCTGTTCATCGGAGTTATCCTCTTCTCCAGTGCGGTTTACTTTGCAGAAGCAGACGACCCCACATCCAGCTTCACCAGCATCCCAGATGCCTTCTGGTGGGCAGTGGTCACCATGACCACGGTGGGATACGGGGACATGCATCCAGTGACCATAGGTGGGAAAGTTGTGGGGTCACTGTGTGCGATCGCGGGCGTGCTAACCATTGCTTTACCAGTGCCAGTCATCGTGTCCAACTTCAACTACTTCTACCACAGGGAGACTGACGGAGAGGAGCAGCCACAGTACGTGAGCACCGGGAGCTGTGAGCACCTCCCCTCTGGGGAGCTGAGGAGGAAGTCGTGCAGCTCGTCGACCCTCAGCAAGTCTGAGTACATGGTGATAGAGGAGGGCATCAACAGTGCGTTCAAACAGCCCAACTACACAACTGAGAACAACCAGAACTGTGTAAACATCAAGAAGATCTTCACGGACGTGTAAACCAATCACAGACGGAGCAGCAGGAAAAAGCTATAATGTTATATAATAATAATATTATTTTTATATAGCCCAGTGTAATGTGTCTGTCAGTACATATCTGTGCATAATCTCTGCTAAAATGTCTGTTTTGATAAGTAACTGGTGTATTGATTATTTCTTCTTTTTTTCTGAACATTCCAACTTATGAATATTCGTTATCTCTCCTATTTCTAAGGCTTGAATGTGACCTACAAAAAGTAATAATTTCACTTCATGAAAATATGAGTTTGCAGTGCATTTATGCTGCTTGTAAAAACAGACATTTGTAAACAGTGTGATGTGCCACCTGATGCCTACATATCGGTGTTATCATGCGAATGTTGTTGGTGTTTATGGCTGGATTATACACGTGTAGCATATACTCTACTATAATGCATCTATAGCCATCAGTCGACAATGATGTCTCGTGCTTAACTGTGGAGAGAGAAAAAAGTTGTTATTGTCCAGTAATGTGAAAAATAGACAATGGACAGAGTCCAACTTGATATCATAACCAGTCAACCTGTTGGACTCTTGTGCAGGTTGTTTTTTGGGGTATATTTGAAGACAAAATAGAGGGAAATGGTTATCACAAATGATGAGGTGAAATTTGTATTTTTATTCACTACATGCCTATAGCCTCTATATGAAATAAAAGGCAAGTGATGTAATGTGGACTCAGGAGGTCATTATCTGCTTTGCTTCCATGTTGATAGTATTATTTTGTATTTCTGATTTACTTTCAGAGTATGTGTGTGTGTGTGTGTGTGTGTGTGTGTGTGTGTCTGGGTGTGATCACGTGACGCTAGCATGAAAACAGCATGGACAAAGAGGAGGAAGAGAGCAACAGTATCCCGCCTCCCTGCACACTGATCCCGCCTTGTGATGCAGTCTCCATGACGACAATGGTTTCCCGGGTAACCCCCTCTAATGTTACCATGGCATTTTGTTGGAAGACTTTCCAACTGTGCTTCATTATCTCCTTTACTATCACCTTTTTGTCCTTGAAGGTGAGACAGGAAGTGGTGTGTGTGTGTGAAGGTTTTTATTTCCAGGTTTGCATTTATGACTATTTATTTTGATTTATTTCAGTTAAACAACTGTGGATGGGTGAACGGTGTCAGTCTGTGATCCTGGTCCTGAATCCTGCAGCTTCAGTGCAGTGTGTTGGTGGATCTCTTTCATCTCATTAAATCTCTGGGATCTCATTAAAAAGGCATCGTGTTAGTGCAGCCGGCCTTTTGTCTTTTCTTTTTAACTAAAAGCACCGTGGCGTCTTTGTTTTTCAGATGTGAGCTCCTTTCTCTGGAGTTGGCATGTCAACTGGGCCCTGACGTCAGCTGCTTTCATCCCCTCGTGTGAACACTTGCATGTGTGCCTTGTAGTACAAAGTGGCAGCCACTAACAAACAAACAAAGAAGCAAACAAGCACGTGGAAAAAATACCTTCAAAGGATCGGGATGAAAAATAATTGAAAGGCTGTGTCGCATGTTAGTACATTTATAAAAGGGAGACAGACAGAGATCTGCAGCAGCAGCAGCAGATGGTTGTTTGTCTTTTAGATGACCAGTCATCTTGTCATCTGACCATCAATTATTCAGACTCTATACAGTTAACTGATGAAAGCAATTATNTATATATATATATATATATTCATTTGACAGTGACCTCAAATGAGGTGTTATTACACAAATCATTTTGGGTGAATCAGACAGAATCAACCTATTTTGTCCACATTCTTTACTAAAACAATATTCTTGACTAAACTGTTTTGTTTGTTTGTTTATTCCTTTCACCTTTTTAAACTTTTTATACTTTTCAGGTGGAGTTGGAGTCCATCCCAGCAGTGATTGGGCAGGAGCCTGAAGGAAGCACATGAAAACACAGGGAGAGGAATTCACCAGGGTTCGAACTGGTGACCTTCTTACTGTAAGGCAACACTACTAAACAATATTGTAGTCGGTTCTATGTTCCACTGTTTGAATAATAATAATAATAATAATAATAATAATAATAATAATAATAATAATAATAATAATAATATGTCATTATTATATTGATATCAGGGATAATTAAAACCGAATCATACTAAAGAACAGGTAAGGTTCGTTAACGTCTGTGACGTCATAACATAATGTGGCACTGTGCTGTTCAATTCACACTTTGACAACGGACCAAAAATAGCTCAGTGCTGTCCTCTAGTGGAATCTTTTAGCTATTACCCTTAAGGCATGATGAATGACTAGAGTATATGAGTTTGGAGCAGCTTTTATTTTCCATTTGTGCAGATTAATTATTTATACCGTAATACGAGGGAACAGCAAATATTTCAGTGATGTTGTAAGAAATACATTTACAAATAAATCACACCCGGTCCAATTAATGGTTTTCAGCTGTAAAATATTAAACAACGCGCCTTGCAATATTAAGACAATTTATTGCTTTATTGCTCACTTTATTCTTCTAAAATAGTAATGGTACTAATTGTAGTACTCTTTAAATCCACAAATGTCTTAATTGTACTTGGTATGACGACATTAAAGATTCGGATTTTAATTAGTGAAGTACAGAATACAACGTAATACTTACGAGTTACATATACAGCTTGTCCTAAAAGTAAACCATCGTTAGATTGAGATGTACATTTTATTTTCTCTTGCTGAGTGTTTTTCTTTTCTTCTTCCAGTCTGACGTATAAAGTTTTAGTTTTAGCTCCAGGTGCTGTGCCAACAGAACTGCTGAGCTCCCGTTTCCCCCTCGTCTCCTCCGGCGGAATTAAAGTCCTTCTTCAATGTATTTTTACACTAGGGAAAATGAAATCATAGCTCACGCTTAGTCGACGCCGTTAATCATCTGCTGCAGAGCTTGTCTGCCGCGCAGGTAGGGGACACCTGGAGATCAGCGTGTTCTGCTGCGGTTTACGCAGAGAGAGAGAGAGACATAGAGAGAGACAGAGAGAGAGAGAGAGGGCAGGAGACCTTGGCCTCCGGTGCCCGTTACACTGTCTCCATGTCTCCATGTTCTTCCCTCAACTCCTATGAGAAATTAAGCATTGTTTTTTAGAAGATGTGGTCATGTTTGTTACATCAGACTTTCATGACTTTTCGATCATTTATTTAATACATTTCAACCGGTCATCAGAAATGCAGGGTAAAATGCTGAATAAAACACACACACACGTCCATTCAGGCGTGTGAAGCGGCTCATGTGTGTATCAATGGGCAGCCTCACAGCTGGTTCGCCTGACTGCACCCTGCTGGTCATCAGAGAACAGGAAGCAGCGGAGAGATGGTCCACACACACTGCTGCTCTGAGGCACAGCGGAGACACTTAAAGAAATTCACATGTGAGACACACACATTCTCACACAATCGTACGCAGGGGTTAGGGGAATGGGGAGGGGGATGCGTGGGGGCGGCGACATGTGCTCCTCTGTTTCAGTACCATTTCATGCTGAAGAGAGGAAACACGTCCAGGACTGGGCTCAGCTGTGGCGGAGCAGAGAGGAGACTCCAGGCTTCCCCTCTGGCTCCGTCACTGCGTCCACGGTGCCAGAGCAGCCACCTCTAGAAGCCAATATGAGGACTGTGTGTGTATGAACCGAAGCAAATTCAACACACACCCGTGAGGAGACGCGGCAGCAGCTGCAGCACCCAGTGCCGCCCCCCTTATCTGATGGTATTTCAAAGCGTTTGCCCCCAAACTGTAACTCAGCGCTGCCAAAATAGGCCACGAGACGTATTTGCCATTATTTCCCTGGGTTCCATTCATCCTTCCGCTCTGGAGGCTGTTCATAAAGTTCACTTCTCTGCATCAGAACTCGGTGTTCATCGCTTCCAGGGAGACACAGAAACGCCCCCCCTCTACCCCTCCCCCTGACGGCAGACGCGCTGACTGCTGAGAGTGAAATCTCCCCTCCTTCAGCGGCCGTGGCAGCTGTCTGTCAACACGTCTCAGGTGTGAAACGACGTGGAACAAGGTGCGTGATAATCCACACGGTTCTACTCTTTAATTCACCGTTTACCGGTGCAGCGGACTACGGGGGGGGGGCGTCTGAAGTGCTTTGTCATCATGCTGCAACTTTACTTAAAATATCTCAGTAGCGCCAGAGACATTATGGCGTGTGACGTCACTACCTGAACTCCTCCCACTCTGGCCACGGAACGTGTGACGGCAGCAGCCGAATGAGGCTGAACACAGGAGATAAGGCATCTACTGCACTGATGCTGACTCTGGGTTTCTCTGCACAGCATGGAGCTGGGAGGGGGTTTGAACTTGGAAGAGTCTCGTGATCTCAATCTGGCCTGACACAGCAAAATGAAGTGAAAGGCAGGAGGCTCTGGTGTCCTGTCAGGACCTCGTGACAGGAGTCCGATCCCTCAGGTGTTCTGTGGGTTGGCGTTGACCTCACCCTCGGCAGCCTCACCTGCCACAGATGGGTCTGCAGTCTGAGGATGATTGGTTTGTTTTTTTTTATTTATTATGGTATCTGTTTTCAGTGACCTCAGCACTGCAAAGTCACAGAAACACTGTGTGATGTCACAGTTAAAATGACGTTCACCTTCAGCAAACACAGGTTTTTATAGTGAATACTCCAAAGGTGCCGAGTACCAGGACCAAGTCTCTACTTCAGTGGTACTTTTGTAGTTCTGATGATATCATGGTGATGATGTCACACACAGGCCTATACGTTAGTTCAGAGTGTTCCAAGTAACTCACGCTTGTTCTATGTTAATGTTAGCGCCACCTATGGGTCATCCCGATTGTACGATTCAATAATGAAATAGGAGAAATAAGGAATTACATCAATATGAAATCCAATGGATGAGGAATTGAATACATTAGCAATCAAATATATAAGATAATCAGAAGAATCAGTCTATATATATATATATATATATATTCAAGTATGTAAACACATGCTTGAAGTCACTGTAGATACACAGGAAACCAGCCCCCCACCCTCCGACCTCTACACACACTTTACTGTGCATGAAAAAGGACTTAGTGCCACATGTTTTATTTTTGTCCTCTCCTCCTCATATCTTATTCCCGCTCTGACCTTGGTGTATTATTACTCAGTGTTCCTGCTGCAGCCTCTTACCTTGACTTCAATTTCACTCACTCACTCTGCTTGTACTCCATGTACAGAGTGGCACATTGTTACAATGCAGTAAAAGTGAGGGCATCCCTGCGAACGGTGTGACAGCTGTGTGACTCAGTGACTCACTCGGCAGCAGAGAATCTGATGGAGCAGAGACGCTTTGATTTGATTTGATTTTTTCTCCTAATTGTCGAGATGCTGAAGCTACTGACGAGGCGAATGTATGTGTATGACCATGGGCTGGTGTTCTGGAGACTTCAAAGTTAGAGAAACGGCTTGTGCAGTGTGTGTGTGTGTGTGTGTCTGAGAGAGAGAGAGAGAGAGGTTATCAGTTTAGGTGAGCTGTAGCCTAGCAGAACACTGCAGTGGGCCAGTGTCCTTGTGTCTCTGCTGGAGTCTGGCTCTTTTCCAGCACCTGCCCTCATCCTGCTGGGCCTCAATCTGACACAGCTCCCTCCTCCCTGTTCTCCTCTTCTTCCTCCTCATCCTTTTCTCTGCCTAATATCTCCCCTGTTCCATCAACATTTTTGATCTCCTCTCAAGCTGTAAGCCAAAAGGTTAAAAAAATATAATGACAGCTAAAATCTGTGATTTGACAGAAACATCAAATATTCCTTATTCTGTGTCAGATTTTAATTGGAGGTATTTGATATTAAAGGAGCGTCAACTAAAGGCCCTGACTTTGCCAGAAAAGGAGGTGAAGGTTCAGAAATATTTGTCAAGCTTCACAACACAGTCACAGAAATGATGACGACAGACTGTTGACCTGGAAAACTGGAAAGCAGAAAGGAGGGTGAATCCAAAAAAATGGTGATAATCATAAGCACATGTTCAGACAGGACTCTCAGCCGCCTCCAACAGATTTGACTTTTATATATATAAACATTTGGCAGTTTATATATATAAAGTTGAGCTGTGCTTTGTTTAATTTGTTCTGATTTTTTAACTCATAAAAATTAAACTCATTTGAAATTAGAACTAACATTAGGTTTTAACCAGACTGGAACAAAATCCTTGGAATTATGAAAGCCAAGGGTTTTGATCCAACTAAAATGTGGAATAAAAATCCCCTCAAACTGATCGAATATTTGACAAAGCAACTGGATGACATAGATAGATAGATAGATAGATAGATAGATAGATAGATAGATAGATAGATAGATAGATAGATAGATATTTGTGACATGACTACTGTATATTTACCTGTTGGTCTTGTTAGCATCAACAGGCTTGTATATTTACCTGTTGTTCTTGTTAGCATCAACAGGCTCTGTCATCCATGTCATGCTAAAAACAGACAGTCATTTAATAACTGTGCTGCTCCTACTGCATCATATGTTGCAGTGGCTCCAGATCCAGAGTTAAAAAAATACCAATCAAAGCGCTGCAGCACTATGTAGCATCGTAGCTAGTTCAGTGATAGATAGATAGATAGATAGATATTTGTGACATGACTACTGTATATTTACCTGTTGGTCTTGTTAGCATCAACAGGCTCTGTCATCCATGTCATGCTAAAAACAGACAGTCATTTAATAACTGTGCTGCTCCTGCTGCATCATATGTTGCAGTGGCTCCTGATCCAGAGATCCAATCAAAGCGCTGCAGCACTACGTAGCATCGTAGCTAGTTCAGTCATTTTAATTACTAGCTTCATTTCCTAATCCTGTTCTTATTGCTGTGGCTCCTCTTTCACCAGGCGACTCTGACTATGTGTCCTGTACAGTGATACTGGAATGACTCATTTCCCAGAGGGTAACGGAAACCCTGTGTCTGTGAAGATGCTCTGGAAAAATAAGTTTCAGATCAAGGTTATGAAGTTGCTGAACACCAGGGGGAGGGGTCGGTCATGACAGCTGCCTGAATGTGTGACACGGTTGATTTTAGGATGAGATTTTTAATATCTTTGCCCTGCTTCTAAAAGTGAAGTAAAGGAAAGACAGGGGGAGAGAGAGACAGAGGGAGAGGGTGGGGGATGAACGGGGAGAGAAACCTGTGGCTGCTGCAATGCAGTATTTAGCAGAGTTACAATCCATAGAAGGAGCCCTGCCCTCACCAGGACCAGACTGAACCACCCTGACAACTGCCAAACCTGAGTCGGCCTTTTGTCTAAGTGCTTTAGTTGCTCCTAAACAAACACTGTAAATAACCTGAGCACTGAACACCTGCTGAGGTGCTCCACTGTCCGTGTGTCTACAGGTCTACGTTAAATCAGGTCTTTTTTGGGTCAATGCTGGTGAAGGTTACTCTGCATGACAACAAAGATGTGTCTGCTCAGAGCAGAGCAGCAGAGGAGCAGAAGTGAAGTCTGACATGATTAGGAGCAACAGACAAGATTGACAGTAACAGGCTGTGGAAACTTGAGCCGGGGCAATAAACAGGGTCTACGAGATCACCACAATGGAGAACATGTTGCTCTAAGGTCACGCACTAGAGCTAACGTTAGCAACAGTTATTACTGTACAGACACCAGAGCTAACGAGGTTAGCAACAGTTATTACTGTACAGACAGCAGAGTCAATGTTAGCTACAGCAGTCGTTGTACAGACACCAGAGCTAGCATGAGCCACAACTCTTGTAGTCTGTCTTGGTACAGACAAATGTTGTTGTGCAGGTGTAGGGTTCATAATAGCCGTAACTGTACTGTGAGTTTGTACTAACCTATGAATACTGTCGACTGATGAAAAATACACAGATAAATATAAAAGGAAAGGCAATTACTTTGCTCTTTAACTTCTCCTGCTTTGATTCAGTTGTCAACAAAAAATAATTGCAGTTGAAAAAACAAATAACAAATTATCTAATCACCTTGATTTTTAATGACAATCAACCATCAGTAGAAGTCGTACACAGATCTTAGCAGATAACCAGATATAATTTACCCTGTTATAATCAGCAGGATGTTGGTTTAGATCAATTTTATTTTCTAGTTATTTTTTAAAAGTGAAACATACCCCGTGTGAGAATTGACTAAAAGTCCATAAATATTAAACATTTTTCCTCTAATGCACTCAAATCCCATTAATAGAATATTAAAGATATTTTAAAAACCTTTTCCTGGCAGCGGGGTTGGCCCTATCATCTATTTTTCATCTCTTTTTAAATGCAGGTAGAATTACAACCAAATAAGACACCACAAATATACTTTTTTTTATATATGAAACTGGACACTTGAATGTCACAAATGGGTTGGGGAAAAGCCAGTAAAACTACAAAATGTAAACATTAAATACTAGAAGGCAGGTATTTTACAAATGTGATGAAGTTTCCATGGTACCTCACACAGCAGGTTGATGTAAAGGTTGATGTAACACTAACTACTACAGGAACTGTCATTGAAGGTTTTTTTAGCTTGTTTTTTCCCCCACAAAAAAATTGTATCTTGGCTCAGTATCAGATAGTTAGATATTTAGTTGCATTTACTTTTGCAAATGGTCAATTTAGATGTAAATGCAGTCATTTTGCAAAATATCCATAATAACATAATATAATTTTTTTGGACACTGCAGTGAGAGTTTCTATTTAGATATAATGTGTAGAAAACACTTATATTATAATAAATATTATTTAAATTAGGGATATTAGGACTGTAGCTGTGAAGTCCATGATGATAGCACAGTTTTACTACAGTACATGTACAGTTCAGGTTGAAGTTCAGGTTCCTGGGTGAAGAAAGGACCTGTCATTCCCTGTGATCCAGTTCCATCGGTCTGACTGTCTGTGCTCACTGTCCCTGCGCCAAAACAACATCTGATGAGACAACCATGAGTCCTAAAATCAATACCTCCTGGACACAAATTCTTCATCGACACCATCATCGTCCAACTTACACATCCACCCACCCACCGTCGCCTCCCCCCAGTGATTAAAATCACATCAAGCATCCCCAGAGCTAGGGCCCTTCACTTTTAATTAAAGAAAGCAAGCTAATGCAAAGAGCAGCAAGCATCAGAGTCTGCTTTATGGTTCTCTCTACGGCGTTCCCCCAGGGTCCATAAATAATGCCTGATCTGCCACGAGGAACCTGGAAAAACCATAAAGAGATAATGTGTGGTATACGGACGTATGGCAGCAGGCAAGCAGCAAAGAAACACAAGAGAAACACCTCAGGAGTCGTGATGGTCTCAGGTCTTCAGGGAGTAACCTTGAAAGAACCGTGTCCCACATAAATCATTCCTGTCCTGCTCTCACTGACGCTCCACATTCATCCCCCAGCCTCGTTACGATGAGGGATTCCCGCTAACCTCTGACTTCTCCTGAGGTCACTCCTGGCCACGTCACTTTCATTCCCAATCTGATAATTGGAATACGATTCTTTATGGATTTTTTTTTTCCTTCTCTTTTCGGTTCATTCTGAAGCGACCAAGCCTGGTTCTATTTCTGTCCCCCTCCCATCAATTATTTATGAGGCTTGTCAACACTGAAAAGATTACAATTGTAAATGCTGTGCAAAACACAGAAACCATACAAAAGACGGAAGACTATAAATGTACAAGGTATTAAAATTCTTCAAAAGTAGAATTAAATAAATACGTAAATGAATAATTGTTGTGACATTAGCTTCATTTATCGCCCAGCTATTTACGTTAAATAACCTGTTGTTTAATTACTGATATTTATTAAATAATTCATCTTGAGGATTAATCAGACGACAGGTAAATTAGACCTTTATCTTTAAAATCTGAATTTGCGCACAAGCTTTTTAACATACGTAGAACAATCGAACATGTGTTCACTGGTTGTGGAGGAACTATGACCTCAGAAGCCAAGGGTGTAGATGCATGTCCTTCCTGTGTGCACAGGGATTCCTCCAGGCCCCCTGCATACAGACACTGTAAGTGCTTAAATGCTTTACAAAATTAGGTCACGACGTTAGACCACATAGGAAATGGACGGAGCCGTCTCGTTTCTGAGTGTCTTTGCAGAGACAAGCTCCAGACAATCATGGACGAGTGCTGCTGATCTAAGAGCATGTAAATAATAGCTTTCAAATGGTAAATAGAAGAACCTGAATAATGTCTACAGTAGAACTAAAGCACAGCTGTGGATGCTGTGTGATGATATCTGTCAATAACAATGATGATAATGGGTCTAATTTATAGTGTTTCACATCGGATGCTGTCTAAAAACAACAGAACTCTGGTCAGTCCGTCTCCCTGCCTGAGTTCATCAGTGTCATCACCCTCACCTGTGTCCTGTGGTCACCTGTTCATTAGTCTCACTGCCGTCACCTGGTGAACTGGGTATATATACCTCTCTTCCTCGACCAGTGTTTGTTGGGTTGATTGTGATTGTGATGTGTCCTTGTTCCTGTGCTCTCTGTTCCTAGTTATTGATTCATGTCTGTCCCTGCTGTTGTTTCTGCCTGGTCCTTTTTTCAGTGATGTGAAGTTGAACTGTTTGGAAAAAAACCTTATTTTAAATGTATGGTTGTTTGTCAGAATCCAGGCAAAGTCTCATGTCATGAGACTTGATCTGCTCTTGTGAACCACCCATATGTCATGCTACAAACATTATTAATGAGTCCTATAATTACTGTCGATGTAGACGCCCTGTGTTGCATTCAGGTGTTCAGCAAATGAAGAAATCAAAAATGAATCTCACTGCAAGCGTGTGGACTGAACTCTGGAATGGACTGAGTGTTCTGGAGGTGAGCAACAGCATCTCTGCTGAAGACTGGTGGAGATGTGTGTCCCTTTAAATAGCCCACACTGCAGATATGGGCAGGATCGGGTGGGAAGAGGGCAGATGGAGAGAGGCTTTTTTTTTTCCACATCACTTCCCCATCAACATGCACGTCTCTTGGTATGCATAACACGGCTTGACTGCAGCTCGGGCTGAGCTTCATAAAGCAGACCAGCGGCCTCTGCTGACTAAAGACTGCTGTTTAGTCCAACCATCCAGGTTGTGGACATTGTGTCAAAGTCACGTCTCCTCAGTAAACCTTTCAACCATGTTGTTACAAGTCTGTGCCTGAAGATGCTGCTCCAACTGGAGCCATTCAGAGCCCTCCGTGTGTTCGTGTGCAGTGCAAACATGTACTTTAACACATGTGCGGCACAGAATCAGAATCCAAGTCCAGACGGGAGAAAATTGGGGAAATAAACTCGTAATTGACGCGCGTTTCCCCGAGTTTGACTAATTATTAAATCTGGACAATAAAACATTCTTATTTCTGAGATCTGTCCCACCCACTCCCATCTCTCGCCGTCCCACCTCCGTCCTCCATCCTCTGCAGATGTTGCCTCTCCGTTCAGCTCCTCACCAGGACTATTTACCTCTGCGGCTTTGCTGCAGCCGCAGCTCGTCACACAGTCACGCTGGCGGAGTGGGAACATTTCAGGCACATCGTTCTGCTGATTCCAGCATCTTTGGTTTATTCAGGGAAGCACCAGCGCCTCCTAGATCACATCCCTCCTCCTCCCATCTCCTTTTTCTTTTTTTTTTTTTTTTTTTTTTTTTTTTTTTTCTTCCTCC
>NC_024317.1:15449461-15497410 GCF_000523025.1 Cynoglossus semilaevis
CCCCGTCCCCCTAATACCACCCCCCCCCCCCCCCCTTTCTTTTTCCTTTTTTTTTTTTTTTTTTTTTTTTGCCAATCGCCATCCCACGACAGCCTACCCGGAGGAAAGGAGTCGGGGAGGGGAACGCGAGGACACACCCGCATATACTGTACCCGCTGTACGCGGCGAGGATGCTGTAGACAACATGATGAGGTGACTATCATCGACTGTCCCATATTGGAAAATTCATGTTTTTTGAACCCCATCCCTGCATGAAGCCAGGAGACCTGAGTGTCGCAGCTGCGTTTTCACCTCCCTGATCACAGCAGGAGCTTTAACTCACAGCTGCAATGAAGAAGATGTCAGCAGGTATGTGTGAAATTAACTATAAAAGCAGCTTACATCCGGTCACCACATCAAAAACCTGTCTGTAGATTAATGTGCACTTCTGAATCTCTACATCACAAGTGTGTATTTTAATGGACGCCTTGTGAAGGATTCACCATTAAAACTGCACTTTCCCTCTGATTCTGATTTTTCCTTCCCTCTATTGGAACATATTTCCTTGTGTGTATAAATTATTTATAGGTGTTTCTGAATATTTCAGCGACGAGGCTCCATTTCAAGGAGATATTTCTCCAAACCAAACTCGTCTCATGCCAGTTAATGTGAGACATCTGTGGAGCTGGCTCTCCCTCTGCGGTGAATCTCAGAGGTGTTATGAACATTTGTGCTCAGACTGCAGTGGTTATCAATGATATTCTAGACTGGATGCTGTCTGTGCCGATTCAGTGCCTGCTGCAGTGCCATGTCGGTGCACGGCACCACTGCAAGAAGGTATTCCCGGTCGTTCCATTGGATGTGTGCACAGCAGCATATCGCTGCCCTGGATTTATGAGGCGCTGGGCTCTGTGTGCAAGGCGAAGAGCTTATTAGCATATGAATATTTCAGAGGCAGCGGAATGTCTCTAGTTCTGTATGGCAATTAATAATATGTATTAACCACTAACGGTCTGTGGTATGTCAAACGGTTTGACACTGTCTTCAAAGGATGGTTTCAAGTTTACCTGACCTTGTTTTCTGTCTTTGCTCCTTTCTGTCCCACCTACAGTCAGACCATAGCTGACATCCTGTGGGCATCAGGTCTTTACGGTGTTGAGCCCCCTCCCTCTCCTGGCTCCTGCCTGCAGTTCTCCAGGCTGCAGGACCCAGACTCCCTGAAAAGTGCAGGCCTCCTCTCCTTGCAGAATGACTGTTGCCACAGGCGACCCCTCTGACGAGGCAGCTGCGCATCCGGGTCACCCGCAGGATTACGACCCGGAGGCTGACCATGAGTGCTGCGAGAGGGTGGTCATCAACATATCAGGGCTGCGCTTTGAGACCCAACTTAAAACGCTCTCTCAGTTCCCCGAGACACTGCTGGGGGACCCTAAAAAGAGAATGCGGTACTTCGACCCGCTGAGGAACGAGTACTTCTTTGACCGGAACAGACCCAGCTTTGACGCCATATTGTATTATTATCAATCAGGGGGCCGGCTCAGACGGCCAGTCAACGTCACCCTCGACATTTTCTCAGAGGAAATCCGCTTCTATGAGCTGGGTGAGGAGGCCATAGAGATGTTCAGAGAAGATGAAGGTTTTATCAAGGAGGAAGAGCGCCCCCTTCCAGATAATGAATTTCAGAGACAGGTATGGCTGCTCTTTGAGTATCCAGAGAGCTCAGGTCCTGCTAGGATTATTGCCATAATCTCTGTCATGGTTATCCTGATATCTATAGTCAGCTTCTGTTTGGAGACCCTCCCCATTTTCCGCAACGATGAGGACGACATGCACAAGGCTCACGCTGCAGTCTTCTCACCTGAGACCAACACCACCATCATCAGGTACACCTCCACCTACTTCACTGACCCCTTTTTTGTCCTGGAAACTCTCTGCATCATATGGTTTTCCTTTGAGTTCCTGGTGCGGTTCTTCGCCTGCCCCAGCAAAGCGGGTTTCTTTGTGAATATAATGAACATTATTGACATCGTCGCCATCATCCCTTACTTCATCACACTGGGCACTGAGCTCGCAGACAGGCCAGATGACGGTCAAGCAGGTCAGCAAGCCATGTCTCTAGCCATTCTAAGGGTCATCCGTTTGGTACGGGTCTTCAGAATTTTCAAGCTCTCTCGTCACTCCAAGGGGCTTCAGATTTTGGGTCAGACCCTAAAAGCCAGCATGAGGGAGCTGGGTCTGCTAATCTTTTTCCTCTTCATTGGAGTCATCCTTTTCTCCAGCGCTGTTTACTTTGCTGAAGCTGACGAGCCCGAGTCACAGTTTGAGAGCATCCCAGATGCTTTTTGGTGGGCCGTGGTGTCCATGACCACGGTTGGCTACGGTGACATGGTCCCGACAACCATCGGTGGGAAAATCGTGGGCTCCCTCTGTGCCATTGCTGGTGTGCTGACCATTGCCCTGCCGGTACCTGTCATTGTGTCCAACTTCAACTACTTCTATCACCGTGAGACTGAAGGTGAAGAGCAGGCTCAGTACCTACAGGTCAACGTGCCTAAGTCGGACTCCGCAGAGGAGCTGAAGAAGAGCCGGAGTGGCTCCACCATCAGTAAATCAGACTATATGGAGATCCAGGAGGCCGTGAACAACAGCAACGAGGACTTCCAGACGGGCAACTGCACACTGGCCAACACAAATTATGTAAACATCACCAAGATGCTGACCGACGTGTAGTCATCTGCTGGTTTTCTTGATCACGAGAGTGGGAAAATGTGGAGCCGAGCATCACGATGGGACAGCTGTACCCCCACCTCCTCACGAGAGCTGGGAAAATCATGGCAATAGAAATCAGGACGTCAATGATGATGATAGACAGCTAAAAAAAAAAGTTACATAGGCGTTTTTTGATCTGCTCTCATCCTGTCGTCAACTTGCTGTAAGAACTCCTGATTACTGTCGAAGAGGGTGAAATTTTCCAGTTTCATATTTCTGCATGGATCTGGCTTCATCTGTGTGGCTTTACAAAAAAAAGAACAAAACAATGAAAAACAACAACAAAACACGTACCAAACTCGTTCTGTTGATGACAGTAGCCAACAAAAGGAGAAGACACAGCGAGATAGAAGAAGAAAAAAAAAAGCTTGAAAAGCAGCACAAACACCTCAAAGCTTGCTTCAGCCGCCGCCCCGCGCTTTCTCATTCCCCTACACACTGCTCTGCCCTGCACTTTCTGAGGAGCCCGAATCGCTCGCTACATATGCTGCTTCCTGGAGCCACTGGAACAAAATAATAATAATAACAATTTAAAAAAAGAACTGTCTTAAGCCACATCGTTAGATAAGAGGACATACGAGTGTAGAGGAAGCTCACTGCGGTCGGCCTGTCAGTGACGTTTGATGAGGTGGTTAAATACACCGCCTTATATCGAGGATGAATGAAAGCCATCGGCGCTAAGCTAATGGTTTGACACCTTCTTTTCCCAGTAGACATCAGTATCTGATGAATGACTGAGAATGGCCTTGACTTTTCAATGCTTTTGGTCCTACGTGTACTGTATGTATCACAAAATGCAAGCTTTTAGCCCCCCACCCCCCGCCCCCGTTTCCACCCATACACATTCACCCAGACTGGTCTTACTGCAGAGCTTTGAGGACAGCTTGAATGTTTCCTTCTTGTTTAGATTGATTTTCCACACACACACGTTGTTCATGTAGACACCGTAGACAGGCTTACTGTGACTAAACTGACGGCAGGTTAGAAAAGGTAGGTGCTGTTCGTAGTAAAACTTAGTGCGTAGATAATTGCATGACGTTTCTATCTCGATGAGAAAATTCACTTAACTGCCACTTGCTTCTTCACACCACTGTATATTTGTCCGTACACTGCCTTCTATACAGAATCTAAGGGTTTTTACAGAAAGCCTGCTGGTAGCTCTTTAAAGATGTAATAAACTAAAGCTGTATGTTAAAGGATTTCTTAAGGAATAATCAGGAGGTCCATTCTGTCCTGAGCAGGAAGTTTGAAGACCTCATCAGTAGTAACATTCCACGTAGGAATCATCATCAGCCGAACTGTGATTTCAGGCGTTACCGCACACCTTAGGCGTGGGCTTATCTAATCTCATCCGCAAACGTGGTAGACTCGCAGCGTTGTCCTTTTCGTGGGTTCATCACACGATGATATCATCTTCCTCCTGAGCAAAGTCGTAGACTTTAAGAACTTGTGCGTAGAATTATGCTTCCCCCAGATAAAACTGCCTCTTTTTTTTTACTTTTTTTTTATCAGAGATTAAGCTACTCGCATAGTGTTGCATGACCTCAGAACATTCCTAGAAGCATGCATTTAAGATTAAAGAAGAAGAAACAAGCCTCTGAGACAAGAATAACCATTATCATAGATTTATTTATTTCTAATATATATATATATTAAAATAAATACATGGATAAAAGCATATATGTATAAAGAAGAACAAATACGGTGCACATATACTTTTATTAGAGAAAGTAAATAACTAAAGGGAGGAAGAGACTTTCCACATCTTGAAGGTCATCGCCCTGTTTTGATTTTTAATGGTACTTGTACTCGTTCCCAGCACTGTAGTACGTGCTGCAGTTTCCCTCTGTGTGCCAGGGAAACACTTACTGGACGGTTCAGTAGTCACTGAAAGGCAAGTCGTTGTTCAAAACAATACATACATCAACCCTAAACTGACTTTTAGACCAGAAAGCTTTTATTGGCCCGGCTGAATTTAAATGGAGTCTGGCCGTCCTCAGAGATGTCTCTGATGCCAGGAGCTCAATCTGTCTTCAAAAGTTGGCAGTAAATGTGGTGATTCCGGGACCGGGTCCAGCTCGGGTTTTTTTTTTCTCCACAGCCCTCACGCAGCCAAGGTAACGGTCAAAGACAGAAACATCAATATTGGAAGTGATAATTAGCCGCAGTGTAGCAGACCTTTGGCTAACCTACCCTACGCGTCCTACGGGGGCAGCGCCAGAGAAGCTCTCCAGTGTCTGTCTCCTCTGTCTTTGTCCTTGAACCTTCTGTCTTTCTCCATCTTTCTGTGGATGTCAAAGGTCATTGGAAAGGTGACAAATAAGTTTGTAGCAAGCACTATCTGAATGATTTCCATCATCAAGGATGTATTTTTTATTTATTTTTTTGCTATTTCTTGTTATTCTTATTCTTGGTACTTTTATTCTTCAATGTGAGCCGGAGACGTTGGCGTTTATAAGTGTTATTTAAAGATTTTCATGGACGAACTTGAACAAAAAGGTGAGTTTTATCAATTGAAGGGTCAGGACCCTGAGGGTAAACCCGATTATTATCTAATCAGCAATATTCCCATTATTCTGAACTAAGGAAGAGTTTAATGTATTTTTATGTTATATTTATTAACTCTGTTGTTTATTTATATTCCTCTTATTGATAATATTATTTTTGTGGTATGTAAGTTTATTCAGAGTTGTGTGTGTGAGTGTGTGTGAGTGAGAGAGAAGAAGAAGCACTGAAGGTTGGTGTTTTATGTCATGGTTGTACGGCTGCATTTATGCAAGAGTCATTTCCATATATATATATATATATATATATATATATAAATGAAACAAAACAAAATAGTCTGACCAAAAATATCCATCTATGCATGAACACGCATCAAATCTCTCCACGTACTTCACCGTCGGTTTGCATTGCTCCAATATTAGTCACATGACTGCACTGTACCTCAGCTGAATTCACTGTAGCACATTCACTCATACACTACAACAACATGGTGGAAGAGAAGAAGAATTCTGCTTGAAAAGGCAGAAACAAATGACATCCTGTTTTTTTGGTTGTTGTTTTTTCTTCATTGGAGGCAAAATTAAGATGAAATCATTTACGTTTGGGGGAGACTAGGGAGCGTCTAAAAATACCTGTCTCACCTGCTGAGTGACGCACCAAAAGGTGCACTCAGTGACAAAAGCAGTGGATCTGCTGAGAAACCTGTGCAGAAAGATCAGCGGTTTCTATTTGTGATGTTAAACAAAGGTTTAAAGTGCAGATTTGTACATGTAGTAAAACCTGGTGGAGCGTTTGACACAGTTGTGCAAAGGTGAAGTACTTCTTTCACACTCACACTATTTTTTAGTTCCTGAAGCACAGGGTTTTCTTTGGACTGGATCAGCAGCTCTTTACTCAAACTGACGTTGTGATAAGAATAAAAACATTTCATCTTCCTGGGAACCAAGATAATCAATATGCAATCGGTGTGCATGTGTTTGTGAGTGGACGGTTGTTCTTCTTTTTCTTTGGTTTTTCTCCCCCCCCTGCCCCCCCACTCCCCTCAGCCAGATCCAACAGCACATTAAGGACACAACACCAACAGAGCGTCACCCCACTCCCACCCTTTGTCATGGAGGCCTGAAAACATCCATCAATGTCAGTGGATTACGGATTTTCTTTCTGTGAAATGAAATGTGATAGAATACTGTAAATACTAACCAACGAAAGAAGGAGAAAAATATCATGCTGTATACTGTATACGTGACGTTTGGAATTCAATACATAGTATTATCTGCACTTTACCAGACAAAAAGGACAATCCATGGACAAGAGAAAACATTGTGTGACTTTACAAATGCATATAACCGTTCCCCGAGGGTCATGACCTTGACAGAGTAATATCAACAATGAAGCCAATAGTAAAGCCACTCCACTTGTGCCGTGTGGTTATTGTGTCCTGTCTCACAACACCGGGGTTGTCGTCGAATGTTTGATCACTGTCGTCAAGATGACTGGAGAAGCTAATTTTAGCCAAGAAAGTGTCAGCACTAGAAAAAAGAGAAAATGTCAATATTTGATGCCTTTGTAGTTATTCCTAGCAGGGCCTTTGTAGCACAGAACATTTTCAACCATACACAGTATCTTTAGCTCCTTAAGTGCACAATATAGACTGCTTGGAAGGAGAGAACACGTTGTTCTAAAAATATAGTTTTTTTGTTGAAGGAAGCGATAGTAGGAGGAGAAACGTGACCAGTGAAGGAGACGGAGAAGAAGGAGAAAAGGATAGAATGTGAAGTGGTGGTTAGTGGTAGAAACAAAGAGCTATAAATACAGAAGCCAGATAATATTCTAGAGCAGGGGTTCTCAACCCTCAGTCTGTGGACCAGTACCAGTCCATTGGTCATTTGGTACCAGGCCACAATGAAATAACCAATAACTTACTTCACCTACATAGAATCTGGTCATTTCCTCTTTTTCAAATTATTATGTCTTTCAGAAAATGATATAGAATAAAGTCTAAAAGTTATTTTACTGTTCCTTAACAATCCTCTAATGGTCCTTTAACCAAAAGGGCGGCGCTAGACTTAATGTATTACTGTCCTCCTAAAAAAAGGAAGATGTATAAACAGTAAATATAATGATTTTATTTTAAAATTAAAACATGGGGATAATGTTAGAGAAGAATAGACTTCACATTATTACATGTGTCTGAAGTACAAGGCAGCGAAATGCCAGTGTTTGTTTAATTTGTTATGATGTTTACTGTTTACAAACGGTGTCACCATGACAACTGGTGAGACAGTCGGCTAAGGACAACGGCCTGGTGCAGGTGCAGCATCTTTATCTTCAGGTGCTGTTGTCAGGCAGCAGGGAGTGACTGAGCGTTGTTTGTCAGAGATGGGAGCGGGGAGCGCCCCCACAGGAGCGCGGCTGACTAGTCATGTGGGTTTGCGCTGTGCTTCTCCTGGTGTAATTAGAAGACATGCTCTGTGGGAGTCTGTGCTAATCCCACTGAACTGCCCCGGCCCCCAGACCACGGTTAATTACGATCACCTGAACCTCACTCCGACTGAGTCCGTCTGCAGCAGAACAAGAGCAAATTAAATTTAGCTTTGATTATTGCCTTCGTTCCGGGATCCATGCAGTTGCAAGGTGAAGTCATACTGCCCTCTAGGGGCGATTTTAAGACGTGAGTCGTGTGTGCATGAGACAAGATTTAAAAAAGGAATAATCAGTTATATATTCTTTAACATTGAATCTTGACACAATCTGCATAAATACAAGGCAGGAAGAGTTTTTTTTTTTAATTAATACTATCTTTTATTTAAATAAATACATAAAACTATTTTGGTGTTTACATTTTAAAGCTGATTATTACTGATATTTATATTTATAAACATGTTATTTTCAGACTAACGAAAGAAATATTATATACAAAATCACATAAAGGATTTTTGTTACAACATGCAAACACACACACAAACGCACACGTACGTATATACATACAGTATATGCATACATATATACATATACACATGTATATGGACACAGACTAAAGTCAGAGATATAAATAGATATACAGTAGAAACAAGAGTGGAATGGAAACGAAGAATATAAATAATCCTTCTTAAAATAGGAAAAAAACAGACTGAGTCACTAAGGAAAATGTGATTATCAGGACGCAGGACTGGATAAGAGCTTATACCAGGTGTTAATGAGATGTTTGTACTGTGGGCAGTGACCTTATGACCTGGTGATGACTGGTGGTTTAATCTGAGGAACAGCAGTGAGTTATCTCTCCTCTTTCACCAGTCTGTATGGAGCTCTAATAATACATACATACTGTATACTGTACAGCCAATAGGAATAAAACATATGAAACCTGAGAGAAACCTCAGAGCATGTGAACGGAATCATTTTGAAATTCTAACATCTGTCTTAAAAAAAGTTTGGCTTTGTTTATTGGCAGACTGACTCAGTGCTGTAACCGCTTTCATCCTGCAGAGGGAGGTAAATACAGACAGGCACCTGGAGAGAACGTTTTAGATAAATCACCTCTAGATGGTAAAATATAGTTGTTATTTAAAATATTTCTTTGTTTTTGTTTGTTTCTTGAACATTGTCATTTAATTTATTAAATGAAATGTATTATGTTAAAGAAAACATCCATAAGAGCAGCTTTGACTGTTTTTACTGTCAGGTCAGCATCAGGAGCTGCTGCCTTTCATCCTGGTGTGAAGGATATAAAGAGAACACAAAGACCTGCCTCATCTATTATGTATTGTTGATTAAGATGAGTGATGCATACATTAAGTTACTTAACATAAACAATTTTTTGTTTGTTTTTTTGTTTTTGGAGGCACATTCAATTCAAACACATTTTTAAAGATACCTGTCCAACTGTTTCTGTTATTTTCAACTTTACTCTTTACACTGTGTGTGTGTGTGTGTGTGTGAAAACCTGTACCATGACTTGTACGACCTTAAAGATTTATAGCAGCCCTATTGTTGTGAATCAGTAGACCATGCAGCCACACCATGGAAACAACAGCCAACATTGTCCCACTGTATAAGAAGACACCTGTGTGGAAGCTGAATACCTGTCCGTCCTCTGATAACAAGGCAGAGACGCAGCGGTAATGGCACCTGACCGATGCCTCCGTGTTATTCAACTCCTCCTATGGCCAAACACTAGGAGTGTATGAGGACACAATTGTAGTGTTGGAATATAACATAGTAATAACAGTAATTAACAGCAGAGTCTTGATCTGACAGTGTGTCAAACTGATGCCATGGAACTTTGTCTAAGAGAAAAAGAAAAAGTTGGAAATCAAACCAGCGTCAGTCACTCCAGCTTTATTTTGAATCTGTCTGTAATCTTTAATCAGGAGCCAACCCTGGCGTGTGACCAGAGAATTTTACAAACAAGTGTGCAATGTGATAGACCGGCGGTCAGGAAGATGGACAGCTGCAGGATGAATTCATTCAAGCTTCTAGGCAGAGACTGTGGCTGAAGATGAGGCTCCAGGAAAGAGCAAAGTTGAGAGAAGACAAAGAGCAGGTTTCAGGTGACATTCTGTCATACTGTCCTAACATGAAGGTCAGGTGGAACATATGTATATATATATATGTACTGGTTTTTATATTGAAAATCAATATAACCAGTGTACATGCTTCCTCATCTAATGCCATGCAGCTGTTGATGCCCTTGTGGCCTCTGGACCCAACCTTGTACATTATTTGCACTGAGTAGAGCTTTTGCTTTAATATATATATATATACAGTATATAGGATTACTAGACTGGAATAACCATCTGACTTTAGCAGAGCTCTTAGATTACCAGGCTGGAATATTTAATCCCTGACACCTTACATGCACTTTGAAATTCTGTCACCCTGAATGATAGGGCCTTTGGTATGGACTTTTGAGATACAGTTATGACGTGAGACATCACTGAGAGGCTGCGTTTGATCAGCGTCATCATCTGGAGGTAACAGTGGAGAACCTGTAGGGAGGAATTTCAAATATTTTATGCAGAAAGAACAAATATTTAGGTGAGAATGAAACACAAATAGAAAACAGTTTGCATTTGTTCTTGCCTCAGTTATGGTAGTGTTTCACTTAAAGCACACTGGTTTGTGTTGCTACAACATTTTATTGTTTATAACATGTTTGACAATGAGATTTCAGATCATTTTTAACCTGTAATCATACAGATATGACCAAATATATATATAAACATATGTTCACACTATGCCTAGTCCACTCACATTTCAACTCCTGCCAGGCTGCATGTGTTTGCATCAGTGTAGCATGACATGGGGTGTCAGCTGATTAAGAAATCGCTTTGTCAACACCAGCCTTTCAATGAGTATGGGGACAGTGTCATGAGGACGAGGAGGCACGGAGGAGACTTGTTATCATTCCTGTCAGGAATCCACAGAAAAAGAAAGTCTGCAGCAGCTACAGTTCACCTGTGAGTCCATATGTCAGCATCAGTGCTACACTCTGATTTCCACTGACGCACGTCGTGGTGCAGGAGAACAGGCTGATTATTTACCCCCCACTGTGACACCTGGGTTCAGTCCGTGATCATTCCTCCACTTGTCTCTGCACCGCCTGCAGCAAATCCGACTGCTCAGTGTCGGAGTGACCGCTCATGCATCAGCTGACTGCGTTCTCAATGACACCAGAAAACAAACACACGCGTCACAGCTGTCCATGCACGTGCACATCTGTACCTCCGCTGCACACGCACGTCAGGTTCATGACCGCTGATGCACATGTGCCTCATGTTGGCTGTGAGCACACGTAGTAATGGAACAGTGAGAGGTGACGGAGTGCACTGGGTGGTGACTGCAGAGCATCACAACAGTTTTGTACCTGTGACCTTCAGAACATGCGACCTTGCCTGCAGTGGTGCTGCTAGTGCTGCAGTGTTGCAGGGGACCAGCCAAGAGCCAGCCCACGGCTGCAGCAGGACGAGGGAGAGTGAGATGAAGGGGTGATTTCTGACTCCAGGATACTGGTTCTCTATCCAGTAACACAATATTCAAGCCATGCTGCCAAGTTGGCTGCCCTTCTGGGGGAGCGCGAGATTAACTTTGATTAAAGTTTTCACCTCTCAAGAGAGTTGAACAAAACCTAGAAAAGCCTTGCTTTAAAGTTACATTTTACCATGTAATTATTTCACTCTCATGATTTGGACTTTTTCTTTTTTAATCAAATCTAAATCTAATCTTCACTAAGTTTTGGCTAAAACTTAATATATTTTTTTTAATTTAAATTGTAACAAAGTTCAACCAGGAGTGTGAACAAATGTGTTGGACAGATATGGCAATTTGGCATTTGGCAATTAATTTAATTTAATTTAATTTAATTTAATTTAATTTAATTTAATTTAATTTAATTTAATTTAATTTAATTTAATTTAATTTAATTTAATTTAATTTAATTTAATTTAATTTAATTTAATTTAATTTAATTTAATTTAATTTAATTTAATTTAATTTAATTTAATTTAATTTAATTTAATTTAATTTAATTTAATTTAATTTAATTTAATTTAATTTAATTTAATTTAATTTAATTTAATTTAATTTAATTTAATTTAATTTAATTTAATTTAATTTAATTTAATTTAATTTAATTTAATTTAATTTGTAGTCATAATTCTGAAATATTGATTTCCTAGAAACAACCCGCTCACATCAGCATGGAAGGCTGAGGCTGTAAACAAGAGATCTCCCAGAGGGGGTGTGAATGACTGCAGGTACCGGGGACTGTGATAAGTTCTGTACCAAGGGCAGAGTACGGTAACCAAGGTGAGGGTGGTTCGGATGATCTTGAATGAAAGTGCTTGTTCTGCAGGAAAGGGAGGAAAAGAGCAGGTCTCAACGCTCACTTTGCCTGGACCAACCGCCGTTGGCTCCTGTGGAGTAAATCTCCTATCAGAGAGCTACTTATAACCTGCTCATTTATCCCAGTGATGCTGGAGGGAGAACAAAGGCAGGTAACCCGTACTTTCTAAACGCCGCCAGTTGCGTGCATGCATGCATGTTTGTGTGTGTGTTTATCTCAGCTGTGTTTGGGCACATTTGTATGTAAGTGAGCGTGTGGGGCTACCTCAGGTGTGTCTGGTTTCAGATGGCTATCAGATGACTCAATGGAAGCCTTATTAGAGGCTGCGTCTCTGTTGATTCTGACTGAAGGAGAAGGCATAGAGAGGAGGAGGCAGCGGAGCAGCCCATCTACCAGACGGAGGACAGAGAACATGACAACTTCTGCAGAGCGGCTGACACTGTAAGGTGCGGAGCTGGCTTTAAATGTACAGTGTTACAAGTTACATTTACTGTTTGAAATGGTGTTTATATAGAGTTTTTACCTGTGTTTGTGAGGATTATGTGATCTCATCAGGAACTATAGTGACGCCATCGGTCTATTCTGTAACGACAGCCTAATGAAAGAAAAGGAAAAATTCAGTAAATCAAAAAAAAAAAAAAAAATTGTAAAAATTCACCAGCTAAAAGTAACTTGTTAAATGTCTTGGCTGCCTCCCTCTCGGTCGTGTTTGTTTCTCTTTCTTGTCCTTTCTCTCTGCTGACATGGCAGGATCGATAGATCGACTGTTTACATCAGCCCTATCATGGTTTTCTTACGTAAGAGGCTTTGGTTCAATATCTAGAAAACATTGTGCAGGGTGTCTGCTACAATGCAAGTGTAAAAAGAGCCGATGAGTCTCTCGGAGTGCGCAGGGCCCACGGTGTCAAGTGGACTCAAATGTTGCAGCTTAAACGCATGTGTCAGGGTTTGGTTACCTGTCCAAACCAGACAAATGGAATTATAAACAGCTACTTAGACGTAACGCTGACAGACTATCCTCAGCTGGACAGAGGTGCGTTAACCGACGCAGTGCTAATTGACGTACGAGCACTTAATCATTTAGGCAGAAAAAAAAGATTCTTCTGTGTCTCTCCGGATGACTTTTGATTTTTTGGTTTTCATTCAAAAGCAAAGTTACGTTTGTGTGTGGGTTTTTTTTTAAGAAAAAAAAAGTGACATGTTTTGAAATACTAAGCACACGGTCAGCGATAACATCATCCATACACACTGTGAGCACTTTCACAGCTGAACTTGCCGAGTTCAGTGTTTTCAGTGGGGTCACCGGAGGGAGAATTTGGAGGGGAAAAAAAAACCCAAAGAAAAATACCTGTACAAGCAGAGTATCAGATGGCAGCTCCACTGCTGATGCAAACAGCGCTGACAGAAAAACCTCTTTACCAACAAAACAGTAAAAAAGCCCCTTCACCAATAAAAAAAAAAACTCTGCTCTGCTCTTTCTTCTTTTTTATAGGTTACAAAAGGCTAAATTTGAACAAAGTGCACAGCTGTCTGAATGAAAACCAAGAAGAGAGAGGTCCTGCTGGGAACTACCTTGTGGCATAGCCGCTGGTTTCTGCCCCACTTCCTGCATTTACACCGGGCTGAAAGAGAAGAGAGCTGAAGAGGCCATGGAGGTGCCTCTTGTTAGCTTCGAGAACATGGACGATGTCGGAATCAACTTGGGTGACCCCAATGACTCGGGGTACCCTACCTCCCCAGAGGCCCCTGAGCAGAATCTGTTGACCCACCGCCTGAGTTCTCCTCACACTTCACCACACAGAGGACGACGGAGGTTTCAGTCAGGTCAGGAGGGGCTGACGCCGTCCTCTCCGCCGACACTGACCACGAAGGCCAACTCCAGCAGTTGCAGTCTAATCTCCAACCTCAAGCTCTTAATCAACAGCGACTCTCCCTCCGACAGCGTCTTCAGTAGGGTGCCCAAGGACTGCTTCGACAACGAAGATTTGTTAGAAAGGCACTGCGTGGAAGAAAAAGACGAGAAAGTCGTCATCAATATTTCAGGGCTGATGTTTGAGACACAGCTCAGCACTCTCAATAAATTTCCAGAGACTCTGCTCGGAGATCCCATGAAGAGAATCAACTACTTTGACCCCATGAGAAATGAATACTTTTTTGACCGAAACCGTCCATCCTTTGACGGAATTCTTTACTACTACCAGTCTGGGGGGAGGATCCGCAGACCAGCCAACGTTCCCTTAGATGTTTTTGCAAACGAAATTGTTTTCTATGAATTGGGTCATGAAGCAATGGAGCAATTCCGAGAAGATGAAGGTTTTATCAAAGAGCCTGATGTCCTTTTGCCCACCAACGAACTCCAGCGACAGTTCTGGCTCTTGTTTGAATACCCTGAAAGTTCTAGTGCGGCCAGAGCCGTAGCGCTGGTTTCTGTGTTTGTTATCGTCATTTCCATCTTCATCTTCTGCATCGAGACTTTGCCAGAGTTCCGAGATGATAGTGATTCCCCTGCAGGCTTGACTCAGATCATCAATGGCACCCAAGTCCCTCTTCCGGCAAAAGCCCCCAAAGACTTCATGACTTACCTGACTGACCCTTTCTTCATCGTGGAGACCATTTGCATTATTTGGTTCTGCTTTGAATTGGGGGTCCGGTTTGTGGTTTGTCCAAGCAAAAGTGACTTCTTCAATAACATCATGAACATCATTGACATTGTGTCCATCGTCCCCTACTTTGTAACCCTGGGGACAGAGCTGGCTACATCACCCGAAGACGACGTGAACGCGGGCCAGAATATGTCGTTAGCAATCCTGAGAATCATTCGATTGGTGCGAGTTTTCCGAATTTTCAAGCTCTCCCGGCACTCGAAGGGTCTCCAGATTCTGGGTCAGACCCTAAAAGCCAGTATGAGAGAACTGGGGCTGCTCATTTTCTTCCTTTTTATCGGAGTCATCTTATTCTCTAGTGCTATCTACTTTGCAGAGGTGGATGAGCCCCAAACACAGTTTGTCAGCATCCCGGACGGTTTCTGGTGGGCTGTGGTGACAATGACCACCGTGGGATATGGAGACATGTGCCCCATCACCATGGGGGGCAAAATGGTTGGCACCCTCTGTGCCATCGCTGGTGTCCTGACCATCGCTCTACCTGTCCCTGTCATCGTCTCCAACTTCAACTACTTCTACCACAGAGAGACTGAGCAGGAGGAGAAGCAGGTGATGGATGCTGCAGCCGAGGCTGCCCAGAAAACATCAGCGGCCAACATGAAGTACAGCAGCACGCCTTCTCTGAACAAGAGCAACGGGACCTGGCAGAACGAGAAGAACGGTGTCCACTGACAGAATATTATCACATCCCAACAGACCAATGAGACTGATGATGTCTGTTGATGACTTGACATTAGGCACAATTTTGAACTTGACAGATCAATGCACATTATTACAGTATTGACGGGAACTGTGTGCAGGGTTGGACGGCCTTCGTACCAGTTGTCTGTCTGCTTGTGGACGTGTCAAAGTGCAATTAACACAACTCTGCAACTACTATGTCAGTTACTAAGAGTATTAATTATTGTCCTCAGTCTAAGAAACATGTCTTCCTTGTAGGCCTATTACGGACAAATACCTGATCTTTAAAGTAGTATTAGTTGAAATCAAAACAGCGGGATACAAAAGAATTGGGGCGACCATGGGGTCAAAGTCAAACTATCGAGGTACAGTAGAGTACTATTGGGTTAAATACTGAGGTTCTCCGGTGTTATTGCAATATCCTGAACATGACTCTTAAACATTCTTGAATTACTGTTGTTCTGGAATAATCTGAACAGCTTCCTCAAGATCCCCCCGCCTTCATCACTGTCTGTAGGCTGTTATGCAGTTTTTAAGGTATCTTTATAAACGAGAATGAATATATAAAATATTAGGACAATTAATGCACACTAAGAAGAACTTACAAGGGTTTTTTTTTAATACAACGATACCACATTTTATCAATATTTATCAGCATCTACTTTAACACTGAATGATTTCCAAATACATGTACTGTAAAAGACCGTGTGTGAGAGGAGACAAGAAGGACATGGGCACATACATTGTCTCATCAGCAGATCTCCACAGTAGCCGTGAACGCTCAGCTCCGGCACCTCTCCACATGACGCGGCGAAACTATATCTCTGTCATTAATAATTGCCACGTTTGCACGTTCTCTCTTCTCATATATTTATACATATACATATATAATAGGTGTAAAGTGAAACCTGCACATTGACCCCAGGGAGTATATATATATATATATAGATTACTGTATAAATGCAGTAGTGGCTCCATTCATAAAAAGCACATTTTTAAATGACCCCAGGTTGTATTTTGTTGTTAGGAGTGATTTTTGCACTAAACTAAAACTAAAATATTTAGCCACTGATGCAGTCACCATCTGACAGGCTACTATAATGTGAAGTTACACTTTAAAACCATATCAACCATATAGTCATTGCACTGACGGTTCGTTTTCACCCAGTCATATCTCAAGCACCTTCAAAACTTCACGCCATCAGCAGTTGTCAGGGAACAAAAAAAAAAAACATATATTAGATATAGTATATTTAATACAGACAGGGAAGGAAAACAATATATTTTCCCAGATATATATACAGTATGTATGTATATGTGTGTAAATATATGTACATATATTTATTTATACATATATATGCACATAATCATATACAGTACATGTATAAATATTTTATATATGTATAGACATATAGACACACAAACACACATATACAGTACATATGCATATATATGTATATATATGTAGACGTGTATATATATTTTTTTCTAATCAGATTAATCACAAGGTAGCTGTGGATTGATCACAATGAATCATGATTAATCCAGACCAATCAACATCTCTGAGTATAACAAAAACTTTTTTTGCGTACATTCCTGGAACAGAAATACACACCCCTTTGACCTTTATAGATGTATTCGTACTGCATGGCATCACGTGCACTAACGCAAGGTTTAACTCTCAGTTATCGTAGTGTTCAAATCCTATAGTAATAATTATACTCACATGTATTAAGGAGAAGCCAATACTTAAGCTGGGTTTCTAATACATGACAACAAGTACCAGATGTTAATGACACACGAGTCAACACCTTACCCTGTATGCATGCCACAACCTCGATCATGACGATATATATACTGTAGGTACGTGAGATGAGTAGAAGTATAAGAGACACTGCTTGTACTGAAATGGCCTTGGATGTAGTCGCAGCTCAGTGAATGTCTGTAATGATCCCTTTGTTACGCAATAACGATGGCAGGAGGAAAGGAAAACAAAGAATCCACTCTGTGAATAATGAAATGCAATAAGGTGACATCAGAGAGGCCTGCAGATACTCAGCACTTTACTACCGTATGTTAGAAAAAAAAGCACTTATTGTTCAGGGACTCCTACTGTATGTGTCAAGAGTGTACAGCACACAGCGGCAGCGTCCGCTGCGTTTGATTGATCCTGTAATGAGTGCCTTTCATTAAACACTGTACCCTAACTGTGTGGCGCTCCCTGAGGACATTACTTTAATGCACTTTTCTTTTCAAACTGAATCGTGTGAGATAGGCAGGTTTTAGGCTGAGTCAAAACATTCTAAGACAAATTTTAAAAACAACAATGATTGATTTCTTTAAATATCGTTCTTCTTAATCATTCAGCAGGTATTTTTCCATTCCTCGTAGAATTTTAGAGGATTTAACACAAGCACAGCACCATCACAACCTGCTTCCTGGTCTGGTCTACGGACTGAAATCCAGTTCCTTTAAATGTTCCTTCGGTTTAAAAAAAATAAAAAAAATAAAAAATTCAGAGGAAGTTAGATTTAAAAAAAAAAAAATCAGTTGCAAAGTTTCATTCAATTCAACAAATTTATGTTTAGTTTTAAAAAAAATCTGATGTTTGCCCTTGTTTTATAACTGCTAATTTTTCATGAAATTTGACAAACAATGTATATTACATCTTGATGCCTGAGAGACTCAGTGTATTTAGTGATTCAAATAATGCTTCATTTCAAATAACAACATCTGCCTTAGAACTTTTTGACTCACAGAAAGTTTTTTAAGTAAAACACGAAGGAGGTCAAGATGATGTCCCAAAAACAAAAACCAGGAAAAAACAACAGAGGGGAAAACAAAGCTTGTTATTATTAATTTCAGTCTGGAGAAACATTAAACTCCTGACTCTGTGTCACAGTGTCTGTAACAACGGTGTGGATGGCAAACAGCAGGAGCCGACAGTTCTCACTGTGTCCTGAAACAAGGCTGTTATGACAAAGAAGAAGCAGCGCGATCGTCTTTCTAACGAGGGATCAGAAGACAGAGAAAAAAAAGGCTTCACCACAGTGTTTAAATGATTCTGTAATTTTTTATATAAATTAAAAAGCATATATGGAAATATATTGTTCTGTATACGATACACGACACAGGGCTGTCAGTTTGAAGAAGGAAAGCTGGAGAAAAACTAAACATTGTTTTGGAAATGGTCACTGGTGAGTAAAATAATTACGGCTTCATTTGTCAATCAGCCAATCAGAATCAGCCAAGTTTTATGTCTCTGTGTTGAGCTTTGTTAACAGCATTTTTTTTTTAAATGAAGTTCTCTCGAGTGCAATCGTCAAATTTTACAGCAAACTTGAATGGAAACCTGTTTAAATTACACTTATTACACAAGGTTTGGAAAACTGAAATAACATCTGAAGGAAGTGTATTTCTGTCCTTAGACAAGACAAAGAAGCAGGTTGTGAGCTGGTGTCAAAGGTCATCCTACAGAACTGAATGAAGAAGAGAGTAGACATGTTGGGAAGGGAAACTGTACCATAACATCTTATTATGACCAAAAACAACTGTAATTTCAAGAATACGTGGAATATTAATTTTATGGCTGTCAAACAATTACAAATAACCATTACAATGAATCATGATTGATTGTCACCCATCATAACTGTCTTAATGTCATGCTCTCAATGAGCCTGAAGTTGAGACCTCTATAAAAACATGCAGGGAGCTCAGATGATATTTCAAGCTTCAGTTTCCAGTTTCAGGGAAAGGAAAATGTTTTTCCAGCAGTGTGTGTAAATAACAATTACGCAACAGTACAACATTTTCATTGACATAACCAACATAGAATAAAAAAAATAAAAAATCCAACATATTATGTGTTAGTAGGGACTAAGGAATAAAATCCATGAACTTCTTTGTACAACCTTGCAGTTTATTCACAAACGCCTGCTCCATACTGTATTTCACTTAAACACGATGCTATTACCTTAAAAAAAAACACCAAATCTGATATGCATTCAATCATTTAGAGGATGAAGAGCGAGCTGCTCCACCTGATGTTGTACCATCCTGTACGGTCACACTGTCACTAAACACCCGACTCTCCACTGTGTTCCGTTTGCTGTGGTTCACTTTGTGTGCGTTTTACTTTTCATTTCAAGTGTCAGTTTCTGGGTGAGCTGCTCAAAGGTCTGTTAAACTAATCACTAGTTAATGGGCAGATCGCTGAGACGCCTCTCTGCCCCGATGATCACTGATCCCTGTGTGATACCCCAAAGACGGAGCCTGATAACATTTGGCGTTTACCAGACAGGTGCCTCCACAAGGTCAGCGTCAATGTGAGTGTGTCATCTATAATTCACTGTGTGTTCCATGAAGGGATCACCTCCATCCAGCCTCTGGATAAAGACTGAGCCCTGAGGAAATGAAGCAGCGTGACAGAGCAGACTGCAGCTCCCGTCTTAAAATAACATGACAGCCATTCTGCTTTTTAAGTTGGTGACAAACTGTGTTCAGGGGAACAACGGAGGCACAGAACCCAGCAGCTCAGACAGTAAGTCTCGCACCAGTGGATTGGGTTACTGTTCTGTCAGCAGACACATTATGAGCCAATCTCAGAGTTGCATCGACAGCAACCTCTGTGCACTGTAGTTCCCGTCCTGCAGAGGACGAAGACACTCGGAGCTGTGCGCCTCCTGCTTGAGCGGAATCACTCCAAAGTCTTCAGGCTCTGTCACTTTGGTGGCTGTGGCTTAGAGATCAGACTGGAGCATCAGACTGCTGCTGCTGCTGCTGCTGCTGCTGCTGCAGTGACCTTGTGGTTTCTTGCAAGCGCAGCAGCATTCGTGATTTTGGGAGGCAAAAGAATTCCCATGAGTAAAATATTGATTCCACTGAAATCGTGAGAATGCAGTAAAACCTGCATTTCCGATCTTTTATTAACTTTCATAAATCTTCCTCTGATTCTGGAAGACTTTTTAATCTGATCTATTGATGCCCTGATTTATTACTTCATCTTTTCAGCAGAAATCCTGCAGAGATTAGGCTAACACCCTGTTTATTTGGGACAAACAACCGAACAACCATTCACACTCATATTCACACCTATGGCCAATTTAAAGTGAAGGGATACTGAAATGTGCATCAGACCCAGATGTTAGAGCAGGAAAGGCCACAGCTGCCAGGAGCAGCAGGAAAAGAATTTACTGTGTATTTATGGGTGGATGATTTACAAGAAAGAAGAAGAACTGGTCATATCACTGCCACGTAGGACTGACCACAGACAGCCAGGAGGGTGGGGTGGGGGGGATTTCTGAGAAACACCCCAACCTTAAAGGCAGATCTTTTATTTACATAAAAAACATTTACAGTCTAACGTTTACATAATAATTATTTAATCAAATTCACTAGGTAATAAAAAAAAAGCAGAGAATCTTCATATTCCAATTGTTGAATGGTGGTTGGCCCCTGATCACCCTACAATTTCTGAGATTGACTCTATTCTCACAGGTGTGAGCTCTGTCTGCCTGAGTTCATCAGTGTCATCACCCTCACCTGTGTCCTGTGGTCACCTGTTCATTAGTCTCACTGCTGTCACCTGGTGCCCTGGGTATATATACCTCTCTCAGTGATTGTTGGGTTATTGTGGTTGGGCTGTGTGTTCATGGCTGTTGTGACAGGTCATTGGTCCTAGTTACTGCTTCATGTCTGCTTTGCTGTTGTTCCTGCCTGGTCCTGTTCCACTGAGTTTAAGTTGGACTGTTTTGAATCATCTTTCTACAACTGATCAGTGTCTCTAGTGCTGCATGTGGGTCCTGCCTGCTTCCCAGCATTACAATATGAAATAAAAGGATCACAATGGATGACATTCAAACAACCATTCACACTCGGATTCACACCAGTGGTCAATTCCGAGTGAACGATTAAACTGGTCCTGCATGTTTCTGGTCAGAAACTATAATAGTCTGTGAAAGACAGCAGGTATTGAACCAGTGATCCTCTGGCTGTGACTGTAGAGTGTGACCCTTTCACCATGTGGCCTGTGAATCTAATGAAATGGCTCATGTTGTGTACTGTAGTTAAAGACCGCAGTGGTCTCCTGTGTTCCACCTCGGACCTTTCCAAACTCCCACTTCCATTTATCGTTTGTTCAGTAATGGAGAACGGAGTCAGGAGAGGGTCAGCGATGACTCGTGCAGATAAAGTTTTTACGACAGCTAACGGCAAAGGTGAAGGTTTCACTGCAGTAGGTTAATGACGGGGCCTCGTGGAACGGAACGTGAGTCTCACATTTGTCCTGCTTAGCACCCATAAAAAATGAAGAAGGTGACCGAAACTATTAGCTGGGAACGGACGCCAGAAGACACACCACTATGAGCGGCTTCTGTACATGTGTAACTGCAGACACGTTCTCACGGTCACACAGGCCTGAGGTGACGTAGTGGTGAGTACAGCTGTCACACACTTGAGTTCTTTCTCTTCTTGCAATCATATACATACATACATACATATATATATATATATATATAAACAATTGAGTGGTGTTCCATTGCTGATCAAATGAAGAGCAGATAAAAAAAAGGTTTTAAAGAGGTTTTTGACATTAGATACGACATTTGGTTACGTGTAACACATTTGCATATGTTCTGTTATTGTTCTGTTATTACAGTAAGACTGTGGGAAACAGGAAGTCTTTTTAAAGAAACAAAACCGAAGTTTTTAATGTTTAGTGTGACGTCGTGTGGTCGTATGTGGTACTACACTTTTACAAATATGGCCTGATTTATAATAATTGTGAAAAAAATCTTTTTTATCCTACCAAACATTTTACTTCAGACTTACTGAAAATACTACAGATGTTTTTATAAAAAGTATGAGTTAAAAAGGCTTTAATAAAACAACCATCTGGTCTACCTCAGTGATATAAAGACAACTGACCATAACTGATTTTTTTTAATGTTTTATTTTATATTTTCTGTAGCATATTTTATCTGTTAACTCTGGTTTAAATCTATTGTGTCCAATTATAATAAATGAAGGAATGGGGAAAAAAATTAGGATAACCACTTAATGACAGTTCAACCAATGAGTAAACCAAAACCTCAAGCAGTTCTAAGGAAGTCACTCAGTCAATATCTCTTCCTCCTCCAGACAAAAACACAATAAAACTGCTTTCAGTTACAGAGAAGGTTTTCCAACAAACAGGTCAGATTAGAGATTACTCACAGTCATGTGGACTGTAAGTGGAAACTTTACTGGGGGTCATAACTACAGTACTGTAACTACAGTAACTCTTATCATCACCCAGATCCCTGCTCTAACTCCAATCTGACCCCGATTCTAATCCCTACACCAAACTACAAACTTAATTTTAAAATGTCCTCTCACTCCCATGAAAGTGTAATTTTCAAAACATGTTCCAAAAAAGTAAAGCTATAAAGATGTCACACACACACATACACAGAGACAGAGAGAAGCAGTGTGAAATAACATCATTGTTAAGCAGTTTGTGGTTAATGATCAACAATGATCAAAAAAACCCAATCATTGCAGAATAGAAATAATTTGTAACTCTGTCAAACAACACAAATCATTTAATGTAATTTCTTTAATGTAATTTCTTGAATAGAAATATAAAACTATTGGTTTGTGTCATGAGGGCATCTGATTTAAAAACTCTGAGGAGTCACTTCTGAGACTTGGTCACATGGTAGTGCAGTGGTTTCTGCTAATATCTTACAGAAAGATCAGTGGTTCGATCCCAGTGGTAGCTGATTGTCTTGTTGTACGACTTATTCTCATGTATTCAACACACTGGAGAAATTGACACGATCCAACAACAACAACAAAAAAACCTATAACAATTAAAGGTGACCATGTGATCAAAAGATCAAGATGAAGACCCTGGAATGAAGAAACACAAGTAAAATAGAAACTACAAACACAGGGCAGCAAACCTGTTGACTAACACAGTGGATGGACGCAGTCCTACCATGAGCCCACTGCCAGCACTGTTGTTTTTTTGTTTTTTTTTTTGACTGCTCACACTAGAATAATTGTGAAGTACTTAAAGGAAGTGTCCACCTCATCTTTGCTGCGATCACAGCTACTTTTACTTCCTGTTTGTTCATTCGAGGGGGAAAACACAGCAGTCTACGTTGGCTGGAAGTGTTTCTCTGTCCCCTTTTCTCAAGACACGCAATCTGTGTGCGTCTACAGGTGAGGGAGGAGGAACAGCAGGGGAGGGACTGGGTGAGGACGTGTCCAAACATGGTATGAGAGCTCTGAGGCAGGTATGTGGATCCTACTTTCATTTAAGACAGACCTGCAGACGGTCGGACACATTCAATAACTGCTACAGCTGAACTGGAGAGGAACACCTGACGCCTGGTGTAGGTGAGTTCAAACAAATTATCATTCAAAAAACAAAGACATTAAAATGTTCAATTTTCTTCTAACAACTAAACTGTCATTCTGTGTCTGAGTCCCAGCTGTGAAACCACAGTTGTTTTTCTAAAGGTTGTTTGAACGTTGGGTGTGTGACACATGTAAGTGTGAGGTTGGACTTTGAATCATTAACGCCTCCAACATCATATTAGACAAGTCTCAGACTAGCGTAGGATGAAAGTGAAACAGTTTAAGGTTTTTATCTCAATTGTGAAACTCACTTCCATTTGGCTGTTGTTTTACTTGGTACATGACAGTAAAAAGACATCATGTAGTAAAATACTCTGGGTTCTAGTCTCGACACAGTACACAGTACATGTACTGAATTGTTTTAAATTATTTTCCCTTTTTATAGTTTGGCCTTGTGCTATTGTCATAAACAGGTCAGTACATGAACACATGATGTGCTGTGCATGATGTGAGATTTGACTGAAATTATTTTATATTTATCAGCAAATATAAATAAACAAGATGACAGATGCTTTAAGAACGGAACACGGTCTCAGTGTGAAATGTTGCTTTATTTGACCTGCATTCAAATGTTTTTAGTAAATGTGCATGTGCGGCAGGTCTTTTTTACATGGACTGTGGATCAGTGTGGTTTACCCTGCTTTTACAAACATTTGGGTTTTAATGAAAAGAGTGGAAATTTTATTATTCTAGAGTCATGAGGACGCCAAAAAACAGTTTATTGTGGGGCTAGTCTTTGTCAACAAAACTTGTCTAGTCTGTTGAACCTACCATACACCAGGGGAGCAGTGTGTGGGGACTCAAACCTGAAACCTTCTGGACCCAAGCTTCCTTAACCACTAAGCCACCACTGCCCCCATGTGAATGATGTTTCCATTTTTTAAAATACATGTTATATTGCAGAAAGATATATTTTGGACAATCTGAGGAAGATATGGAGCTGTGAAAGATCTTAAAAATTAGTTAGTTTGGTCCACCATAATGGTTAGTGGCTAGTTCTATGGTTCCCAAAGTGGGGAGCAGGGCCCCCTAAAGAGCTTGAACCATTGTCGGGGGACCACAGCAAGTCAAATGAATTTCCTTTTCCCAAAATTTTCTTTAATTGTGCCACAGTAGGAAGATTTGCCCTGAATTGTTATGTAGTTTCCTTTGCCTGACAAGAGCAGCACTCTGTGGGAATTACAGTGTCTTAAACAAAGCTGAGTGGAGTCTTAAAATGTTTGGAAAACACTGACCTGTGTGCTTCTATTTTTGTAGCCAATTCACCATGGACCTGCAGCCGAACGATCAAAGATTAAATCCCAGCCAGGTAATTTTTGTGCCACACAAGGACACCGTCCGTCTCCTGGAGGTTTACGTCAAGCGCAGCCTCAGTGTAAACGATGGCAGCGTAGAAGAAAGGAGGTACAGGAAAAAAGAAAAGTGGGTGACAAAAAAACAACGGAGACATTCCAGTGACCCCTCCCTTCCCCTGTTGGAGGGATTAAAGGACATTGACAAGGGTTTGTTTTCTGCTGTTGAACCTTCCACAAATGAACTTGAAACGTTTCCTGAAGAACCTAAGAAAGAGACCAGGAAGAGTAAGAAGAACAAGAAGCCCTCGTTTTGGAAAAGCATAGTAGGTTTCTTCTCTTGGAAGAGCGCCGAGGAAGGGGATGAGAAGCAGGATGGTCCTTCAGAAACGTCCAAGGATTTACCTACAGAGGTGACCTCTGAAGATGTGATCACCTGCATGCCCTCACCTCCAGCCAGCGCACAGAAGAAGGTCAAGAGGAGAAGGTCTTTAAAGAGAAGGTTCTCCAAAAAGCGACTGTCTTTGATAAAACCAAACAAACCTGACAAAGATGGCCACCATGTTGACATCGGTGGATTTGAAGGTACCCTTGGGAATTCAACTCCAAACCCATGCCTTCACATTATCTACAATAACAGCTGAACTCCTCTTACTAACTTAATGTACTAATAGTGTCAAATAATGTCTCTTTGCAGCTGTTGTGAGTGTGGAACCAACATACTCCTACTATGAGAAGGTGTCGGAGGAAATGGAAAAGATTGTCCACGAGGTCCAAGAGAAAGAGGAAAGTCAGCACCTTTCAGATGGTGAGAAGCCGGTTCTCGTAACTCACATTAGCCACATTCCAAATGTTGAGTCATCATAGTTAGGTAATCATGGAGTTCATTAGAAAAACAACAGCAATATGAATCATAACCATTAAGGAAATTCTGGAATCACAACTTGGTCCTTAACATAGTGGAATTTTTGTCTCTCTCTCAGAGGATGTCATCAACAAACTCATCACTTTGCTACGGGAGGAAGGAGATGCTATAGATGAAAAGGTCAGAAATGTAATCTGAACAATCACTGGGTAGCTGTGGATTATTCACAATTAATTGTGATTAATTACAATAATGATTAATCATGAGTCGGTGAAATATTCGTGCACACATATATATATATGAATAGAAATGGTATTGAAAGACCGTACGACTTTTTCAGAAATACATTTTAATGTAATCCCTTTAAATAACTTAAACCTTTTTCTTGTTGCTAAAACACTGTCTCCTGAAACCACTCACCTGACACATTTACAATGCTGTACTTGACATGGTACACCAAGAAATGAGCCTGATTGTGCGTTTCTCCATTCTGGCTGACCATAATCTAGTGTGATAAGGCTTTAATGGCTTCCCTGGTCAAAGTTCAGTTTTGGTAATTAATGACATCACTCTTGTGTTTACCTCTTGCAGCTGAAACAAAATTTTACCTTGGGAAACATCTTCCAGGGCCTGACGTATTCGTCCTTCCAGAAACTGGCTGATGCCTATCTGCAGGAAGAAGTGTCTCCGTCCAACACTCCTCTCACTGTGCTACCAACCGCACCAGAACTGGTCAAACTGGCCTTCACATTGGACTTCACTGCCAGGATCGCTGCTCTGTCCAGACACAACATAAGTCACATCACAAGTTTGGGCAACCGCTACCTGCTGGACCGCTTTGAATATAAACAGGTGAGACTCAAAATCAGGTGTGAGGACCAAATAAATACACTTTTACTTCAAATGTCTCTGCTCTTAGTTTTGGCTAGAATTAAGTTAACAACATTTAAAACAGCTTACATTATGTTCATTATGTATCACATTAGTAAACAGAGGAGAACTGGTGACTTTCTATCTGATCCTCCCTCCTTACAGGCCTGCACAGATAATCCACTGTCCGACTGAGATGATGCAGGACCATAACCACTCCTCAGCTTCTTCCACAATTGTGAGCTTGCGTGCATTTTGCCCACACTAACATTGTTCCTCAGAAATGCTGTCTAACCCCCCCCCCCCATGTTAATTATAAGTCCTCACATGTAAACAGCCTTTTTCATTCAAAAACTTCTGAATCAACCCAAGATGCCAACATATGTGATGTTTGTGTTACTTGATGAACATGTTTATAAGCTACATTATCTTGTGCCGTATGATTCTGTAAATATCTTTGATTATCAGAATATATTATCAGAAACTAATACTGTGATGTGTGCGGTTTCTGTTCATATGGATGCTGGCGTTCATATGAAATAACCAATAATGTGCAGTGAAACTATGCATGTGGAAAAATAAAGTTTTCTAGAGAATGTGCAAGAGAATGAAGTGAGCTGTGTTCAGTAGCTGCAGGCAAACACCTGGTTCAGGCCTTTAGAGAATAGGGTGGTCTCCTTGGAATGGTAGTGTGGTTGGTGAGGTGTTCTGTAAAATGTGTCTTACACAATTAGTTTGGAACTTGAGTTTGGGACTTTTGTTGTATTTGATGTTTTCTTTTTTCCTATTTTCAATCTAGGCTCTAGTAGAAGTATACCACTAGAAAATTAAAGTCACTTCACTCAAGTACAACACACTGTTTTTATGTCGACTTGTGAGAAGCTGGTCATCTTAGATGAATTTTCTGCTCCTCCCTCTTTATTTATTCCATATACAGCATAACAAAAATATTTATACCATACCAGCCTTTTATACTGATAACAACATGCCCATGTTAGACTATCAGCACAGAGATAAAATGTTAAAAGGGTGTGCTTTAGGTTTGCCCTAAAATGGTAACATGACGCCTTGTGTTTGTCACCTGTGGAACTGGTTTCCCAGTGAGCTGGAGATCTGCCTAACAAAACAGTGACTGGGTCCACCTTTAACATGGTGACACAGATAATGGGCCCATGTGGGACATAGGTGCAGTGCAGTGCTATGCAACGCATGCACACATACAGGTATATTGTACACCAGAGGAGGGAGATGGAGGCAGCAGCACTTAAACCCCTAACCTGGGCTGTTTTTGACTTGAAATGTGATATTCTATGTTTGTGCTGTTTTCCACTGGTAAAGTTGACATGTCAGCTGAGACGTGCAGGGAAGCAGGTAGTGGAAAGAAAAACATTTGGTTTGAATTACTTCAGCTTTGTCAAGTGCAGTGACTAAATGTGTCATTGCTCAAATCAAAAGAGAAATGTAATGGACTTGATTGTTTTTGATTAATGGATCTCAATAAAGTGTACAGTCATACTTCAAGCACTGGTGTTGCCACATAGTGTAGCAGGGAAAACAGATTAGTCATAGTTCTGGTCACACATGTTGAGCAAGGCAGCTTTTCCTCAAAAGATCAATTGTTGGGACTCAACCCACACGGGTGACAACATTATTGGCAGTCTTACAGTTTGTTTTTTTTTCTTTTGCTTTAACAGATTGTGTTAAAGCAAGGTAACATGTTTGATTAAGTTAAAGAATAATGCAATTTTACTTAAGAAAAAGAGATTTGGAAAAGTAATGATAACTAGGAGCAGCAGCGGGAATAAGATAACACAAAAATGAATAGGATCAGTGTTTTTTTTGTCATGACCAAAACCATTTACTTCAGTACTTTGTCATGGGTATACTGTACCCTAGTCTGCACTGTATATATACACATACAGGTGCACACACAAATATAGAAATATGTATATAAGCAATATTGTATTGGTGGAATGTTTTCAGTTCTACAACTGACACCAGTTGATATGACTTCCTCATTTGAACTTCTGTACTCCACACACACCACACACAGGCTGGGTGGACACTCAGGGTCAGGGTTATTTTTAGAACACCACAAAACAGCTTAAACCATCCGAGCACTTCCATGTTTGAGCTGCCTATTGCACCAGTGATATAAAAAGGCTTACCAATTATATCAAGTTATATTAAGTGGAAAAAAATGACAATAGACTGATATGTGTAAACCTTTTACATTTTTATTGCTTTTTCAACCCAGAGAAGGCAGATTAGTCAAAGAGACCAAAGCCCATGTCTTCGTCTGACTCTTCGGACTCTTCTTTCTTCTCTTCTTTTTTCTCTTCCGCTGGAAGAAGAACAAATAAAACGATGTAAATACTAAGAAACCATGAAAGAATCTTGTTCCAAAACTGAAACTTTAAGCCAATGACACGACACACACACTTGATTACTTTACAACTAAAAAGAAGAGGTTTAGTTTACTGTCACAAATAAAATATACATTTAAAATTCCCTAAAATCTAAAGGTACACCGATAAAATTTTTTTGGCCAAATTCAGTGTCTGTAAAAGAGCAGAGAGAAGAGATGAGAAAGGCAATAGTAAAGCTGGGATTAAAAAGTTCAGAGTGAGTTGTTGGCATCTGTAAAAAGCAAAATAAAGTTCTTAAAACGCACTGGTCAGTGTACCTCTAAATAAGTTAACTTAAATTTGCTAAGTGGGCTACATCTGTACAAAGAATTAAAAGATTAACGTACCAGCAGCAGGTGGAGCCCCAGCTCCAGCTGCAGCTGCCCCAGCTGCAGCAGCAGGAGCCGCAACAGCACCACCAGCTGGTACAGAGGCTAACTTGGAGAGGCCTGTGGACGGAACAAAGCAAAAATAATTCTGGCTTCACTGTTCACAAAAGACATGTTCTTGTCTGTGTGCAAGTTCAGTCGGGAAATTAACCTGAGTTCATGACTTCATTGATGTCTTTTCCATTCAGTTCATTAATGACCTGCAGAGAAGAAAACCCACCATAAACAACTCTGATCAACATTGTTAAAAATATTTGTACTTTTCAATAGACATTTCTTCTAGCCTTGTTTAGGCGATCATCTTCGGCCTCAATTCCTACGCTGCCTAGGATGGTCTTGATGTCTTTTGCAGAGGGTTTGGTGTTTCCACCAAGCACAGCCAGGAGGTAAGCGGCCACGTAACGCATTCTGATGGAGAAGGAAACAGGCTCTAAAATTTAATAAATGCACAATAGGAAAAACAAGGACTAAACAGAGAAAGGATTAGTTGCAGAACATAACATAAAAAGTGTAGAAAACAAATAGGATACTTTGCAGTGAAAAGACAATGATTTATAATACATAACATTATCGTGGAAAATGCCTACAAAAGCTATTTTCTGAGAACATGGAAAGATTCAATGACATGTATATACCCCAAGAAAATAATGTTTTCATTCCATCCATTTACAGTAGACACAAAAACATTAACATGTTATATATTTATTGAACCAAATAGTAGAATAATGAACAAACATGTACGGTGCAATTTGTATGACAGTTTAGTATTTAATAATAGTTATGTCAGGTATAATAGCATAGAAGTCACAAACACAAACCTTATATTAAATTTAATCTGTAATTGCGCAAACCGAAAGCCACCGCTAGAGGCTGATATTTCCATATGCAGTATTTATAATATTAAAAATTATTCCAAAAATATAACCTTTAAAACATTGTACCTTAATAGTTATGAGTTACTAAGTTGAAGTTTTGTATTTTGTGTTTGGATATACACGTGGGAATGTGTTATTACCGTAAATGTGTCATAAGGATCTGAACAATGCTAACGCTAGCTTTGCTGTGGATTCAGGGCGATGCTTGCGCTTGAGTCACGCTGTTTACACACGCTATTGTTAGAATCAAAGAGTTTATTTTATAATGAATATCCGTATTAAAACACGTATCGTTTACCGTGGTTATTGCATAGCTAACAGCGACACACTATGGACACACTTCACAGAAGCAGCATGGCGCCCGCTGTTTTTCTGCCTGTCCTCCATTAACAGCGGTGCTTTACTTTAACTGCGTCACATATATTCAACGCCAAAATCGGTAATTTAATAGTTTAGGTATTTAAGCACAACATACTATTAAGGGTCTGACATTTATATGAATGAAGAGGTAAAAGCTTTGACTTACTTTAAGTCTCGAAAGACACGAAACGTCGGTCACGCCAGGAAATTCGGAAGAAGGAAGAGAAGGTAGAAGAGAACCGAGAGCAACGGAATGCTTCGATCTCATTGGTCCATCCAGATGACAGTCCACATGTCATCATCGTGTTCAAGACGTTCATGTAAGTAATGGGCGAAAACTAACGTTCACATTTCTTTAAAAATAAATTGACTTTATATTAAAGCAACATTACCTTGGTAATATTGTCAATTAAATTTACATTTTCAAGAGATATTTAAATGAACGTTGTAAAAGGTTATTTTGTATATAAAAATGTAAGTATGACGATGTATACCTCGACCCCTTTTTTTGTACATTTCTTTATCTGTAGCTCTATCTGACCTTCTAAGATTTGTGATCTAATATCTATCTAATATCTAATATATATAATAACCACCTAATTAAATAAATTATTTGAGCCAAATTTGAAGTTTGAAACATTTAACTATATAAAATGAAATAGTGTAAAAACAGAGTAAGACAGAATTAATAAAACAATGCAAATTAGAATTTTCCACTTGCTCAGGTTGGTAAATTCTGTGCAAATCATACACACAGTGACGCAACCCAGAACCACTACACATACATTATTTATTTCCATGGTTCATCATCAAAAATAACGTCACTGAATTATTTATACATGATGGTATGTTCACTTATGATGTGGGTATAAATGGATTCCTTTCTTAACATCTGTAATAACACATGCTACTAAAACAGTAAGACAAGAATTATTTATCGCACAAAGAGACCAGACGTTTGTCAGTCGCTCCACTGGATTATGAAGCTACAGTTCCATCAGCTCCTCTTGCCTCTCCTGTGTGAAGAGCCATGTGAACAGCCAGACCAGAGAATCTGACACAGACTCTGCAATTTTCCTCACATTTGTCACATACCACATTTTATACCAAAACTCCCCCAGCAGCATAATTCCAAAAATGATCAACACTCCGAGGAAGATGCGGTCCACATAATAGTTTGCCCTTTCTCTGGATGTCCACTGCTCCCAGGGGAGAGCACGCCGGGCTTCAGTGTAGGCACTAAAGTGAAGCAAAGCTTGCTCACCATCGCTCAGATGGTCTCCTGGGTCCTCCAGATCCTGGACGCCTTCTGCTCTCTCACTTTCAGTCATTTTACACTGGTGTGGTGCTGGAAATCAGAGTGCTTTTAGTCCTCCTTACAAAGGTATTTAAATAGACACACTTCCATTGGAGGGCTGTTGTAGAACATCAAAACGTTCTGCAGCTGTGGTAGGATGAATATGAACATTCTTACCTGTCAGAGGTCTAGATTAACAACAATGGAGACTCTAGGATTTTTAATTCATATTAATTCTTCTTTAGTGCTCAGCGAGCCACTTGCCACACGTGTGGCTGCGGATGCCAAAATGTTTGTGTGTGGCACCTACCTCACTAAGGCGAGGGCTGAGGATTAGAACACACTCAGCAGTTTCAAATCCCTCCAACAAGATGAAGGTGACAGATGGCAAAATGTGTTCATGAGTAGTAGACGAAGGGAGAGAAAGGGAGGGTGGAGGTTCTACTGTATATGTTCATGCAGAATTTAAGGTTAAGTACAGTACAGTATCTCTTTGGAGCTTTGTTAATATGCAGTACAAATATCTAGACATCAAATCACGTTCAACAACAGAAAAAAGCAATTGATTCTATACCAGGGTGCAGACAGAACTGAAAGTGTGGACAAAGCTGAGGCAGAGGCTTAATCACATCAACACTTTGCTCTGTAGGTAATTTACTCAAAAGCTTCAGATCCTTTTTAACACCCAGCAGTATCTGCTGAAATAATTGAATTATAGCTAAAGAGGTGCCAGTATCCTGAGGATCTGACATCACTGCGGTTGCTTTATTTGGTTCAGTGACTTCACTGGTTCCAGTAAGAACCCTTTCCACTTCTTTATATTGAAATTTTATTGTTAAACATAAAAACAATGAACACCACATTGATTTGTTTCCTGTATGTTTTCACTTTCATACTCTGATGGGTTTTTTCTTCTTCCTGCAAACCATTACTCCAACACCATTACTTCTTCTAAATGTAAACATTACATATGATAACAATAACATTATTTTACAATCTATTAATTGTTAAGGTTTTCTCTACATTTGATGGTGTGCTGCTAATTGATTTGTATTGTATTGTCTGTACTTGTATTTTTGTGTTATTCCTGTGACTATCTATCTATCTATCTATCTATCTATCTATCTATCTATCTATCTATCTATCTATCTATCTATCTATCTATCTATCTATCTATCTATTTCTACACCTATTTTTAGCCTCATGACAATTGGTCAAACATTTCATCACCACGTGTCATCGAAACGTCAGGAATGGACTGACACGGTTTAGCCCTGGCAGACAATTAACCCTGAGGTTGGCCACACTCTTGTTAATGAACAAAACCTACTCTTACTTTGTAACCTGAAATAAATACTGTACATACAGTATAATATATTGGTTTTTATGATCTTTTTTTATGAAAAGGATGATGTAATTCAATATGAATCGATCAAAAGTACACAGTGCAGGATTTAGCAATATTTGTCATCTTTGGTCAAAATGTTAAAATGTAGTGATCCAACATGGCAGAGAGAAAAAACACCATTTAATTCCATGGACCGTACAGTCATTCTATATGGGACCATAGTGTAGTGTTTTAATTTTGTTAGTGTTTTCTAATTTCTTCCATCTTTTGCAAGTAATCAGGAAATCTTGGAAAAGCAACGCTGAGGATGAAGAATCAAAATTTGAAGAAGAAGAAAAATTAGCAGTAATGCTGCAGTTTATAATACTGTTCATATATTGCTATCTTGCTATCTAGTGTTTTTAGTGCGGAGTGGCAAATCTGTGAAGTCAGTGTAATTGTTGCTTCAAGTTGTTTTTTGATGAATAGAGAGCCTGAAATTAGCAATGTATTGATTTTATATCAGGCTGGAATTTCCAATTAACATTGAGGGCAAATGCCAACAGAAATAAATCTTTTCTACTTTTAAACATCCCCCTTCTCTGTCAGGGCCGGCATTCTGCTGGGACATGGGGTGGGCTCCGTTGATTTACATAACATGCAGCGGCGGAGGATCTGCACCAGTGTGACCTGGAAACGTTCTATCCTGAAGGCATAAACCATGGGGTTCATGGCTGAGTTCACGTGGGACATGAAAATGCCAACATACATCGCAAACTTGGGTATGCGACACTGAGGGCAGAAGAAGTTGATGCAGTTCATGATATGTATTGGCAGCCAACACAAAGCAAAGAGTAAGACAACCAGGGCCAGTGATTTGGCCAGTTTCAGCTCCTTGCGATAGTATCTGTCTCCATCGCACGTGGCCTCGGCGCGTTTGTTCAGCTGCCTCCGGATCACCCTGAAGATCTCTGCATACAGAGCAATCATGATGGTCAGTGGTACCACCACCCAGCCAAAAAAGTTGAAGTAGACCATGTAGTCCATCCTGATGACAGCAGTGAACTCACACACGATTTCACTGGAAGTGCTGAAGTTTCCCTGGATGTCACGGTTATTCCATCCAATCATTGGAACCAACCCGGAGAGAACGGACAGGATCCAGCATAGACAGACTGCCACATAGGCCCTGCCCTGGGTCACTATGATGCTGTACCTGAACACGCATTGAAATAAACAATGGTCAAAAGGCAATACTGTAATGGTTTTCTCAGAACCAGCACCGGTCGTAGATTCCAACTTCCTCCAGCTTCTCTCATCAGATTCCAACCCATAAAATACAAAGGGTGGACACATGCCAGACATCTGTGCCATGTCAGGTATTCAGGCACAACGTTTTAATTTACCTAAAAGCTTCTAGTGTGTTGTCCATTGATTTGCATTAAATGAGCCTCAATATATTGCATCATGTCAGACATTGACACAGCCTTAGAACTTATTTGGTACAGAAGCTCAGTCTGATGCAGCGTCACTAAGTAGAGTCAGATCCTCGGCATTTGACTGTCGTACTGGATCATTTTCTTTTTTTTGTTGTTATCACTTTGTCACATCTGAGACAGTGTAAATATTGATTTTTGGAGAAAATGTCTTTGCGTGGAAACAAAGTAATTGAATTAGTGTCCTTTGAGTAGGGTAAAAATGTGTGTTCGTTCATCTTTATCTGTGACATTACACAGTTGCCCCAGTAGAAACTAAATGGTTTTATTGTTAGAAAACGGAAGAATAATAATGGAGTTTTAAAGACAAATCTGCTTCTTGATATATACATACATATACACAAAACATATTTAGAATGTTTATAATATTTTTGGGACAAATTGACCTTTTTTCTGTTCAGGTCTTTTAAGGGTATTTTAAAACCACTGAAACACTTACTCTACTAAAGATAAAGTCCCAAAAAAAGAAACAATTTAGTTAATCTAAAAGTTTACTCTTCATGTTGGCATGAAAGTAAAGGTGAGTCTGCATTTTTTAAATGACACTTCATTTTACACTCTAGTGACAGTGTCCACTACTTCTTTAACAGTGCTTCAGTCATTGATCAATACACTTTAATTATATTGACAGAAACTCGACTAGTATTGACCATAAAATACTCATAGGTTACGATTACAGACAGCATGGTAAATATCTTAGTTATTATCATAGTGTTTTTAGCATGGTAAATATCTTAGTTATTATCAGTGTTTTTTTTGTTTTTTTTTAACGTCTTACTTTGTGGGAATCTTCACTCTGAGGTACCGGTCAATGGCGATGGCCAGCAGAGACAGGATGGAGCTCTGGGTGATGATGAGCAGGAGGCAGGAGAGGAAGAGGCAGGTGTAAAATTCCGTGCTAAATCCAAGGCTGATGATAATAGCCAGAGGGATGACCAGGACGCCTACGGCGATGTCAGCCACGGCCAGTGACACGATGAAGCAGAAGGTGGTGTTACGGAGAGCACGGTTGACACACACCACCAGCACCACCAGCACATTCCCCAGCACTGAGGCCAGGGCAACAGCTGTCTCAATGGAGATGTACAGCAAGTCCACATGCTCCTGAGACTTGATTCCCGGAGAGGACGACATCTTCACTCCTCCTGGCAAGTTTCACTTACCTTTATTCATACTGTAGAAAAATTCAGTGTTATGTGGAAACTTCTTGTCTCCACACTGGCTCGTGCCTCTGCTCAGAGAAAGTCTCCATGGATACGATGATGGTGAATCCTTCCTACTTCATGTTCACAGTTAGTGGCACTTCAGCTGGTAGGATGATGCTGTGGGATCAATTTCCCATATGAGCTCTGCAGAAAACTGTACTAGTGCATCATTCCTCCTCCTTCACTCTCTCTCTCTCTCTCTCTCTCTTGCTCTCTCTATCTCCATTTCTATCTCATACTAGAAGGACTCATAAAATCAAGGGGAGGGACTTTGCCTTTTGCAGCAGCATGCAGCAGGACTGCTGTTTGGGCGACTGGATTTTTTTTTCTAAGTGTGCCAACATTACGGAGGTGTAGTAGTAAAAATATTTTAGTATCTTGCTTACAAATCAAAGTTTTAGTATTGGCTGCTCCTGTTATTTCCATAAATAATAATAAAAAAAATAAAAAATAATAATAAATATGTAATCAAAAAACCAGAAGTAAGTAAATGTAAATGATTGTATTACTTTTATATATATTAAGGCTGGCAAAAGATTAGATATTTTAAATTGATTAAAACATTGTGATTGTAAAGAATAGTGATATATATTTACATATATATGAAATTCACCCTCTCTCTCTCTCTCTCTCTCTCTATTTATACAAATATATAGATAGAGAGAGATAGATAAATAAGTGATAAATAGATAAATGTATTTATATTTATATGTATGTGAAAATATATGTGTGTGTGTGTGTCAAAATAGTCTTAAATGATTAAAACAGAAAATATACAAGAGAAGACTAAAGAAATGACACAGTACTGTGGGGAGACAGTGTTTGATTGACAGCTGTACTGGCCAATACTGTCACTTGTAACACGTCTTTTAAAACATTGGCTCATGATTTACAAAACATTAGGAACCTTTGGTATCAAATCAGGAACTTCTTAATTCTACTGCTGCCGAGCTTTAGCAACTATCAATAAATAACTGTAAATGTATGCCTAACTTGCTGTTTAAAGCACATCCTACAAAGTTTATCTCTATATCTTGGAATCATTTCCTGCTTGTCTGAAATCTAGATTGTGTTTGTTTGCAGTTTTTAACCGCAGGCTGGTCTAAAATGTGCACTTACTGTAGAAAAGCCTTGATTTAATTGACCATCTGAGAATGAAAAGACATTGGCAGTGAGTTTCACCGACAAAGCAATCACTGAAATGGTCTGTGTCTGCTTAAGGAAGCATATTCAGTAACACCAATGAATAAATTCAGTCTGGTCACTGGACCTCTCTGAAGAACACATTGACTCGCGATGACGTTCCAGGATGGTGTCCTCACACGGTGTAGTCTCAGACTGTGGTGTTGTCATATGTTGGGTTGTCAGTCCCAGCCTCTGACTCACTGCTGAGTTCATCCGGTCAGTCAGTGTCAGCTCTGATTCATTACTCAGGTCAACAGTTATGACGAGGCGACTGAGCTGTTCCACAGTGGCAGTTGGCCGTCACGTGACACAGAACATACAGTACATGGCTGTGGTCAGTGATTGAATGATGATTGAACTATAAAGAATTTAATTATGGTCTTGCAGGAATCCGCTCACACTTCTGTTACTGGTTCAAATGAAGAACATTTGTGCGGCTAATATTTTTCTGCTGCCGTTGTCTTTCTAACACTCCTTAACGACGTGATGTATGTAGTGATGTATGACACTCACTGAATATCCACTGTTTCCACCATTTATCAGTACTCTAATTACTATAATTATTGATATAGGTGTTGAAGTTTGCACCAAGTGTGAGAAATAATTTCACCAAAGCACCTCAGGCTCCAAATAATTTGGGTCAGATGGCTGTCTTGCTTAAGACCAGCCTCATGAAGCACAGGGCTACTATGTGTGAGATCCCCTCCCCCCTGTCTCACCTGTGTCCTGTTGTCCCTGGTTGATTAGTCTCACTGGTGTCACCTGGTGCCCTGGGTATATATGTCTCTATTCCTCATCCAGTGTCTGTGCTTCGTGTCTATGCATAGCGTTTTGCTCCTCTGTGTTCCTGTTTGTTCCTGCCTGCTCCTTGAATCCAGTAAGTGGATATTTTTTTAATTGTTTGGACATTGAATAACCTTTCTGAATCTAAGAATTGTTTGCTCTAGTGCTGCCCTTGGGTTCCACCTGTTTCCTGACACCAGCTCAAAATGTATGTCACTGTATGTCTGACAAGCTGACTGAGTTTGAATGGCTGTCTGTGACTGTATATGCCCTTTGATGGACTGGTAATCTGGGTGTAAACGGGCTCTCCCAATGTTGGTATTAGCATCAGCCCTACAGTATAAGGACCCTGAAGAATTTTTCCCGTTGTGGGATCATTAAAATTAAGTCTAATCTAATATAAAATTATGTTTTTTTTTCTTCTTTTTTGTGTCTGATAAAGAAAGCCAGACGTACAACATGCTATAGGTATCTGTCTATGATTTTCATGTTGCACCTACAACTTTTATTCTTACCACAGCTCTACATATGACTTGTATTAGTCTCAAGTTTTACTTAAAAACCTCAAACACAGCCCGAAACAAAAGTCTAAATTTTATGAGCAGAGCATTGGCAGGAAGACGGTCTCTGGTTTTGGCATTGTTTATTCTTCTGGCTCTTACTCAACATAATGAACGGCACTGCTTACTTAAGCTCACTGTACCTGAGTCAGCGTTCAGTGATGGTGTCCTGCTAACTCAGCTGTACACACAGTGGTATACAGTATGTGGTGCAGTGGTATCATTAGTGAAAGTATTTAACAATCAGGAGATGAGCGTAACAGATGATGTGGAAACTGTGATTTATGAAACAGATTTTATGTTAGTTTCTCAATAACAAAGATCTCATGGCTAATCATAAAACTGAATTTTTACTTTTATACAGTATTGACTTTATGAGAGGCATTCAATAAAAGTAAGAAATAGTTTTAGTTTGTACATGTGTGTACTGGAGTTTACTATGTTTTTAAGACTTTGATAACAGTCACATAGTATAGGGACCTTTTGTGTTTACTACATTTTTGAACAACCAAATACTGTAATACTTTTTCCAGTGATGCTCATTTTGACCACAAGATGGCATCGCAGTAGCTCTAAATGATTAGGGGAAGGAAGACTTTATTCCAAGCACTCATTGTACCTCTCAAGGAAGGTAATAGACTGTATAGTTATCGCCTGAGTAGGACTGACTCCATCCCACAAACTATACAACCTACTACCTCACCTTGCTAGGCTCAACTTCAAGAAACAGAATCTCACAAAAAAAGAACACTTTAGAACATGCTGTCAGAACGATACAGTAGGTCACCATCCCCAGAGGTGCGTACAGCTTGGCAGACCATCCTGTCTCCTTAGGAAAGACAGTAGATTGCATAGTTATCTCAGAGGGAGGACGTGAACCCCACAACTATTCAATCTACTACCTCATCCTTGAGGACAGTTGTTTTTGCAGGTGATTGTTGAAATATGTCCATCAAACTGTAAGACAAAATAGAAATATGTTAGTTGTTTGATAGCACCAACTTTAAGCAAACTAACTTCAGTTTGGAATCATAGTGTTTGAAGTCAAGATCGTGTTGCTTTTTGGGTGATTTCTTTAGTTGTGAGTTAATGTTAGCTACCACAGTCCTGGTACAGACACAAGAGCTAAAGTTAGCTACAAATGGACCCGATGATGGGTATTAGAGCTTTTAAAAAGAAAACTTTATATGTTGACCATAATAGCTGTAATTGTATTATTATTACAGAGGCAATTATTATTGCCTCTGTCTAACATGATTCTATTTTATTTGCGCCCCTCCTCTTCAGAACACTGTCATTTACAATGACATTGAAAATGAATTTTTAATTGCACAAAGCTACTTTAAACAGCACAGCTGCAGATACTCTCAGTAGTGAGTACTTCCAGGTACTCACCACACCCAGGCAGGTCAGGCTTACAATGGCATGTTCTGCTTTAATTAACAGCTAGCTCTAGTATGTCACAACCTGACACCTGTGAACTTAATTTTTGTCAGTTCTTCGTGTGAAAATACCTTTGACTGAATAATGTAATTAAATTCATATTAAAAATAAATAAAGTGCTGCATCACACAACTTTTGGACAAAGTAATTCAAATTGTGTTTATAGCATCCCCTGCAGGGTAGGGAGGGAGAGCTACATTATCAGATTTTATAAACAGAGGGAGTGTAGTCTTACATACACAGCATGTAATTTAGTAGGAGCGGAGTCTTTACAAAAAGATGGTATTCTTTTAAGGTGTAAAGAATGCGACGGAACGCTAATGGCAATAATATACAGGAAGCAACCAAAAAGGTCAGCTCAGGACACGCTACAACTTCAAGGTTTTTGTAAGAGGACGCTCTCACTGACTTTTTTTTTTTTTTTTTTTTCGACAACTAAGACTGGCGATTACTCATTTAACAACTGTGTCTCTAGAGGGATACCAGTCAATAGACTGTCAGACCAACTAAAACTGAACACATCAAAATCTTGCAGGATATGAACAGCGAACAACATTTTGAAGGCACTTGCGATTCTACTGCCAAACCAACCAATCAATCTTCCCTCAGTTCCTGTGGCCCAGTGTTCCTTTTCTCTGCCTGTTTATTCTTTGTTGTGATATTTGTGCTACACCAGTATTCTTCTGACACTGTTGTCTCTATCAGACCTTTTCTTTTTCATTAGCTCTTGGTGACATGCATTTTAGCTGATGTTGGTAATCAGTTCACTCTACCTGTCCAGGTACTGCCAGAAATAATTTAAACGTGTTTTTTGACTGTGAATGATGTTGGGTTGGGTCTGTTCCCCTTACACAATAACTGAGTTCTGTGCCAACAAGCCATGCCAAATGTCCCTAACAACTACAGACTTGTCCAACAGTAAACCAGGAGTAAAATCTGGTTAAAATACTTGTATTTTTGTGTCCTTTGTTTTACAACATCAACACTGTTGACAGTTGATGTATTTGACTAAACACCACACAAAGAAACATAAAGCAGTTTTTATCTTTGCTAAGATTGAGTCACTTGCAACTGTCAGACCAAGTATTTGACCTACAGTTAACAAACGAAATACACATTCTTCATTTATGTATGTACTAAAGTCAAGATGCACTTCAACACTAAAAAAGGACCAATTTTTGGCAAAAACAAAAAACTACTCACTTTCACACAAGTGGGCACGTAACAAACGGCAGCTGGGCCAAATATCGGTGCCAACTTCCTGACATACAGAACAAAACTGCTTAGTTGTTCACTTTCAAGACTTTTTCTTGCAAATTACTCCCTTTACTTTTATATAAACAGAATCTAATGTTTCATATTAAGACAATAAACTTACAAACGACATGCAGGCCAAGAAAAAGTTATATTCATGGTGCAGTTTTAGGAGTCAATCCAACAACTATGGAGAGACCTGTTCATTTCTAGTCCTTTCTTCTTCTTCTTCTTCTTCTTCTTCTTCTTCTTCTAGGTTTTGGCAAACAATCCTTATGTATATTCTTCATACTCAAAGGAAGTGTAAAAAAAATAAAAAAGGCCCGATAGCAGCCAACTGACGAGTAGAAGTTTAGAAATTTGATGTGTACTTATTGGCTTAAGAAGGTTGGGATTAGCTAGAAAGTTGACTTTAGAGAATTGTCCTTTGTACTTCAGGGTTTTTTTAGTCGGTGTGAAAGCCACTTAATGTCAGTGACTGTTTACTGTGCCAGCTGGAGTCTGGAGCACGGGCAGAACGGAGCTGTCTGGGTCCAGACAGAGCCCTGCTTTGGCTGAGCCCATTGCATCCAGACACTGTTTTTGTAGACGACGACAGTCAGTCCATGCAATGGCTAGGACACTTTGCATAAATTAGCATGTGAACCATGGTGGTTGAAAAGCAGTTGGGCAGTTCATTAACATTCTGCGTTCCTGGTTGGTCTAATTAATGCTGACAGTGATTGAAATGTTTTGGCAGACGTTGCCAGTCTGATGCCAGGTCGTGCTCATTGGGGCAGATGAATGGCACAGGGGCATCTGAGAGTGAGAGGCTGTGATGAAGATGTTGAATTAATTTGACGGTAAACACAGGTGACTGCAAATATTGATCTTAAAATTGTACAACCAACATTCAACAAATTCAAAATTTGTTCCAGTAAAGACAATTTAAAGAAGAAAAAATCGACATGGAGGCACCGGACCAATCTAACCTGTCTATGCACCCATTTTCGTTTTTGGGTTGCTACCTTACCAGGCATTATTGGATTGGATTTTTTAGATTCATTTTTTTGATTATTAAAATGGCTCCGGATGACATTATGATAAAATATATCTTGGCAGGATTTTTTGTTTATTAGCAAAATAATTGTATAGTAGGAAGTCTGAAGAAAACGCAGCCATGTTTTTATTGGCTAAACACTTGCTTTCGTTGTTTCTGTTTCGCTGCCAACAGCCAAAGTTGCCTGCTGTCCCTTTTGATGCAAACCTCCCTTAACCACGCATCAGTGATTCATGTTAAACCTGCCATCAAATACGACAGCGAACGTTTTCCTTTAAACCTGGTCTAAAGCTTTGACTTTCACTGCTCCTGCTGGTAGAAACATGGCTGCGCTGTAGAAAATAAGAAAAGGGTTGTTTGGAAAGAAAACAGGCAGCGGAACAAACAACAACGCATCACTGACAATGTTAATTAACTGTTAATTTAGACAAAAAAGCCTGGGGCTATTTTCTCTGTCTCACATTTCTGACAAATTGAGAATTCAGCAGACAAAGGCATGAGGAGAAAAAAATACCCGTCACATTTTGGTGAAGATCCACGACGAACGGCAAAATTTGAGGGATGACTGTAAGGAAATAGACTTCTCGCTTTCTCTCCAACATTTGGTGCCTAGAATTCAGCATTGTCTGCGTGCCAAGCTAAATCAGGGAGACACAAAAACAGGGGGGTGGGGGGTGATGTCGGGGATGCAGCATGGCAGAACCCACGGCTGAGGGGGAGGAGAGTAGAGGCAGCTGAGCAATGAGATGATGCCATGTCAGGACGGGGGGTATGACACCCACTCAGAAAAGTACGGTGCCATCGCCTTGCTACCAGATGCTCAGTTGAGTGTTGATGTCATGTTAGCAAGGTGTTCACACACTTAGAGAATAGTCCCTTGTTCTGAAAGCAGACTGTTAGCATATGTGAGGTACGTGTGGTTATGTCTTGAGGTTTCACTTCAGTCTCATCATTTATGATGTAGCTTCCTGAACAAACCTCAGCTCTATGGTTGATTCACCTCCTCTGTTGAACATCTCCTCTGCCAGTACTATATCAGTACTTGATATTTGAAGCCATGATTTAATGACACAGTGTTTCTAATTAGTTGTCCTTTCAGGAAAGCTTCATGTAAAAGGTTTTCTTTTCTTTGGCCTAGTTCATTTGTGGTTGTCATTTTAAGTCGGACGACGGATCTGCTGAATAACTGTTGATTGGTGTTTTCGGTTTTCAATTTGTGCAGATGCCCAGTATTGTAAGAAACCCTGAAATGAACCACACTGCGGCCCCTCTGAGTCATATCTTCAGTCGTCAGTTCCTTTTTAGTTTTTTTTTGTCCTGTTCCTGATTTAACTCTCGTTCTATTCGTTGAAGATTATTCTTTCTTTCTGACTTTACAAAGATACATTTACTTCTAATCTCCAGCAAAGAACATAGGCTGTACAGAATATATATATATTAAAATTAAAAATAAATTAAACAAATTCACCCATACCCGCAAAATGTTCAGTAGTAGTTTTTCTGACGATCGTTCACTGACAAACGATTTTATTTGAACTTTCAACTTGAACCTTTAACAATTTCCCATGTAACTACTTTATGAAGCCTTAATGACTCAAACACATCAGACTCCAATGCCAAGAAATGGCAAACCTGTGGAATATTTGAAAAACTATTTCCGGAGTGAGCTTTCATCAAAGTCGATGTGAGATTTATTTTTGTATTTCTGCTTCCAGTTGGCTGTAGCAGGTTATTCTATGACTGTAATCCTGCTGTCGACGTTGATTCTTTTTACCTGGCCTAATCATAGCCAACAACAACGCGATAGAGCCAACGAGTCTTACCATCAAACAAGACTAAAAGGACCAGTAGGTGGATTAGTGGTAATAACACAGTATACGATTCATATATTAGTTTAAGTAAAATAGCTGAAAAGGTGTTACTGTAACTTTGATATGTTATTGTGGTTAATGTTGGATTGATTGTACAATAGTTTCTTGGTGAACTTTAGTCACCGCGGCTCAGTCAGTGACGTAGATTAGAGACAAATAGTTCAACGCAGGTAGCAATAACTTTTAAACCCTGCATGGTGTTTTTTTTTTTTTTTTTTTTAATCGTGTACAGTCCATGTTCCTGATTTCTTGTGACACAGCAGGGACAGGGGATATTTTATGTCATTAGTCATTTATTCTAACAAACAGGAAAAGCTTTAGTGTGTGTGTGTGTGTGTGTGTGTGTGTGTGTGTGTGTGTGTGTGTGCGCGCAGTCTGACCTGATAAAGGCAACATGCAGAAGAAAGAGAACTTTGATCCTGTTAACCACAGAGTCACTCTTACCATGGGGAGGAGAGAAACGCAAATAGCAGAGGATATGGCTTTCCAAACAACATGTCATCAAGCAGCAAAGCGAGTTCATCTGAGGAGAACGTAGGGGGAGGAGGAAGTACGTTTATTTTCTCTCCCTCCCCCCCGTCCCTGCCCCTTTTTTCCCTTCATTCACCCTTTCTGTACAGTGCACTTTGCTTTAATTTGTTGTTATCACACACTTTCAAAACTGCAAAGCCACTAAAAACTTGAGTCAACCACTGGAGCGTGTGCTACGACATCTGTGAACACGGTCACCGCTGCGAGTTTACTTTAAATAAAGTGGAATAGTCTTTGTGTCTGGGTGTAAAAATTGGAATAAAAGCGAAAAATATGTCCGCGCCGTATCTGTGGATCTGGTAACAAAACTCCAGTGAACCGAAAAGACTTGATCAGAACAGAGGCCATGTCATCGTTCGATACAAGCCTCTTCATGTATGGAACAATGCTTGCATCAGAGGGATCTGGTTTGTACTGGTTTTTGAACAGATACATCAAGACACAATTCAGACATCAACCTTTTTTTCTGTCTTCGCAATTGGAATAAAAAAATACTCCTGTATTTTTCAGACTCTTATAAGTGATATTTACTGTTTTTTGTGGTAAAATAGATGAGTAACAGCTGTCACACTAGCTTCAATGCTGGCCCATTCACACACCTAGGTCGCAAATTAGCTTCACAAGCTAAAAAAAACTCTCTTTTTAAGAGCCAATTATATTATTATTTATAATAATAAGTTTAATGATGTTATTGATGTTTTTTGGGCACATTTTTTAATCACCAGATGTCCAGTGTGGTCAGGCCTGACCAGTAAATGATCACAGTTTAGATTTTGGTTCTGTTTTAAAGAGACAGTAACACCACGACTAAATCTTGTTTCTTTGACTCATCCGACGTGTTCATGTGTTATTATGATGAGATAATATACACAAAATGATATGTTTTCAACACCGCAGGAAAAATAAAAATGGCGCGAATTAAGGCATCGTGTTCGGTCCAACCACAGCATATGTGTACGGTGAAAAAACCACCACGCACATATGAAGTGAGAATTCAATACAAATATGAGTATCAAGGCCCAAGAGGAGCGGAAATCAAAAACCAGAAATACCTTGGTGGTGACTTTTTCTGTACAGGTCAGGCAAGTGTTCACCTGCACAGGAGGCCGTGGTTGCGATGGTTTGAAATCAAGGCAGGTTTTTAAAAAGGAGAATGAAAAAGAGAAAGCATTTCCACATCCTTCTTTTTCGCCTGCAAGACGAGGGAAAGGCTGAGAAACGTACAAGCGAGGAACCCCACTCGAACAAGGGCTGGGGGTTGAGAGCGGTTTCTGGACCATGCCCTCCTCTCTCCCTGCCCACTTTTGCCCTGCTGCCAAGTAAGAGAGACAGCAAGAAGAGAAGAGAGACAGGAAAAGAAATGTAGAAGTCGAAAAGTGACCAACAGAAAGGGCAAAATGTTGAAGAAATATGTTTCAGAGTCGACAGATTTGGTGAGAAAGTTGCTTTTTGATAGACGCACAGGTTTGGCTGTGATATCAGAGACGATGGTAGAAGGAAGGAGAGAGAGAGAGAGAGAGAGAGTCTGAAAGACACAGAGTTGAGTAAATAATCCTGGATAAAGGAATCAGAAGTGAATACTTACATGTTGTCTTGAAGCAAAGCCAACAGGGTTGATAGATTGATCTGCAGTTGGCCAAACAACTCAGTGCCAGATATTTCTTCAGCTCTTTTTTCCGAGCAAATGACTTTAAGGCTGCGTTCAGAGCCATGCAGCAAAGGCTTTTGTCAGCAGTTGGCATCGTTCCCAGGTAGTACATGCCTCGCAGTTTCCATTTTCGATAGTCATTCCGAACGTCTTTAGTCGTTCTGCACCTGCCTGTGCTTTTAATTCAGACTGGTCGCACGGCACGCAGAGAAAAATCCACATCCATCTGGGTTGTTATTTATTTTGAGTGGAGAAGTGAAAGGAAACCAGTGTTTGCACTTGACATGACAGACTTGTGGTTCTGCATGTTTACCACAGAATATCCTCAAGTCACAGCATGTGTCATGGAGGACTGGAGCACAAATATGGGCAAACGAAGAGTACGTTTTTTAGGAGGGATCGTCTCCAAAATACACATTACTGTAGCACGTCACCAAAGATGTGGAAAACACTGAAAGAATCCAAAGTACACATCTGGAAAGAGTACGAAATGATGCCATGGACACCCGTTAATACGGTATCTCTCTTCAGGCAATATCCAAGACAGCTTCCTGTGTGATGTCACTGACCCTTTCCCTTTTTTTTTCCAGAACAATAATTATTCTTAGACATACCTAATGTTGTGTCTGTCTCCATGTGATCCTCTTCCCAAAAGCTTATTCCAAAAGAATGGTTACATTTTAAGGAAGGTTTAAATGTAAATACTAATGTTCAGTCAATTTGCGGATCAAGGAGGAGCAGAGGAGAAGGAAAGAGGAGCTGCAAACTGCCTTTACAGATCTCACTTTGTGTCCCTGTCTTCCTGCTCACAAACACAGAGCGTGTAAAAGTTTCAGCTGCAAGAGCTTGGGCCAGCCTCCACTGGCACCGATTCAAAAGAGCCAAAGAACCATGGGGACAAGTCTCTCTCTCTCTCTCTCTCTCTCGCTCTTCTCCTTTCTCTCCCTGACTCGGGGCAGTGACCATTCTCAGACTTTTATTCCGGTGCCAGCTAACTTGCAGCACAATAAGACATCTGTTCATCTGCTGTGGATTCACAGACGTCCCGATTGCCCCACGTTGGCAGGTCTCAACCACAGACACACGGAGAATGGGAAATGCAAGCTGCAGCACTATTTCCTGGTTACTTTGTCCTCCATTTCAGATGTGTGTATGTGTGTGTGCGTGTGTGTGTGAAGTTCTCACCACGCTCTCAGCACTTCCTGTGTAACAACCCACACAAGGTTCAGGCTGTTTCATCCTTTTTTTTTTCTCAAACTACTGAGGGACTTTTTGTCGTAACTTTGATTCACATTATCGTTTTTAGTCTCCTTGAAGTCGGAAAAAAATAAACATGTGTTTATTTCTGTTTTTAGTTCTAGCCAATAATCTTGTACACACTGCTACACTTGGGATTTCCAAATGTAT
>NC_024317.1:15497467-15503548 GCF_000523025.1 Cynoglossus semilaevis
GACCAGGCCAGTGCAGAGGGCTTTGAAATTAATTGATTACAATGGTTACAATGTTACTGTTTAGCATTATTTGGCAAAATTGAAAGAATTTTCCGATTCAAATAAATCGTACATTTTTCATCTGTCTACTACGTTCACAGATTACTACAAATTCAGAGTATATGTCAGCTATTATATTCAGCATTTGAAGTTTTTCTGGCTCTGATCCCTGTCATCTGCTTGTTTTCCTACTGCAGTTCAGTGTCTCACTGTTCTCATGGTGGTTTACTTAAGTACAATAAACTACAATGTGACAGACACCGGAGCAGGACTTACTGTAACATTTGTACTGTTGTAATATGAACACCTAAAACAAACACCTGAAAAAAAGTCTTAGCACCGAACACGTTATGTCTCTTCTCAGTTTAACGTCACTGTGTTTACACCTCACCAAGTCACTTTCTCCTTCCAAAACTTCTTGTTGTTATTTAACCAACATTATACTTATTTGTGTGTTCAAACATGGAAATAGTTCTACACAGCTTAAGTGAAACTTTGTGTCATTGGACCACAGAAGAAATGTCTGCAATTAAATGCAATATTAGTATAAAAGCTCTGCTCACTTTCTGCTCAGCTAGTGTTGGTGAATCTTTTATGTTATCTATCTGTTTTATTTTATTTATTTTTTTGTTATTATTTTTATTTGTTTAATTCTTAGTTTTATTCCATTCCAGAGAAGTACCTGCATCGCCGAGGACACAAAAGAAAATACTAGGGATGTCTGATAGTATCGGCCAGATATTAGCAGATTTTGTCATATCTGTAAGAATCGTTATTGGTTTTTCTTCCGATAATGAAAACCTGATAACGCAATGCCTGAGTTTCGTACAAATGATGTGTGCTCTAAAAATTGTTTAATGCCCCGGCGACAGACCAGTCAGATGCCTCAGTGTTCGGAAGAACTTTTATTGAAACACAACTGCAGTAACATGTTCTAAACTCATTGCTCTCAACTCAGCTTCTTCAAAAACGTCTTTTCCTCCTCTAAGACTCTCCACACTCTCTTTTCCTCATACACGCGCTCACACCGCCACCTCACTCCTCTCCCAACTGTTAACTCCTTCATAACACATGAATACAGAACATTATGAGCGATAAAGACGCCTCTTGTCACTAGATGGCAGCATTGCAGCTCATTTTATTAGTCTATATTGATAATCGGGAGGTTGTATTCAGAACGCTGGTGCCAGCAACTCTTACACTGGTTTGTACAGATAAATACATATTACCAGGAGCTCAATAGTATTTCAATTCCGGCCCCTAGGGGGCAGAAAATAATTGAGAAACCCATCACCTTAGTGCGCATGCAACACCTAACTTCAACCACTGCCCCGCTATATCGGTATCGGATGACATCAGAATCGGAAATTAAGTGTTTGGACAATTCTGAGTAACGAATATCGGCAAAAAGATAGATTGATATCGGACATCCCTAGAAAATACCCGTACTCGTATTGGTTTGTAAAAAAAAAATGTCATCAGGACAACGCTAGCCTTGTGTTGTAGAATATCGGCAAAAAGATAGATTGATATTGGACATCCCTAGAAAATACCCGTACTCAGTACGCAGAAAGTCTTGATTGTTATTTTCGTAAACTGTTTTTATTTGAAACAGATGCAGATCTTGTTTAAAGAGGATGTAACTTCCTTGAGCTTGTTTTTGTAATTATCCTTATGTAAAGATGCTAACGTTATCTTCATGTTTTATGGACTTCTGTTGACTTTGAGTAGTTAAATAAATACAGTGAGACCTTTTACAGTAAAGGCTATATCAGGGCTCCTGTCCCCGTGCAGACAACAGGATGTGGCCCTCTTGATTCTGTGTTGACACTATTGGTTTCTGTCTATCAACAACCTGAGCTTCTATTTTTGCTCCTGAATGCGTTTCTTCCATCCATATTAAACAGATTAGACCTCCTGCCATTGTCTGTCGTTCTACTCCTCCACATTCCTCCAGTGATTCCTCCTGAGGGAATGGATTCATTTAGCACACATTTTCCTGTGTTGTCTTCATTGTTTGTCCTTCCTGAGATACACTCCCTCTGCGGACCGTACAGAGCCACTGAGTTCACGTCTCCACTGTAAACTCACTGAGTGAACCAGAGTATCACCATCATCACTGCTGCAGAGCACTGCTGTACATGCATGTGTCCATCACACAGTAACTCTTCCTGGTCTGGTGTTTTCACAACTGCTGTTTGGCCCTGGTGTTGCCGTTAACATTGACGAATGTGTTTTCGTTTGATTCGGCCTTGTTGTTACAGTTGATGGTAAAATAAGGGTTGGGTTTCATGGCCTCTCTGCCCCTCACTTCTCATTTGCTCCGGTTATGTTTGCTTTTTTGGTTGCGGCAATAAAACACAAGTGACGTGAAAATGATTTGGACAGAACCACACGGTCGTTTCTTTCTCTATAAGATCTCGTTTCAGCCGCTCTGTAGAGGTCGTCGACCTTCTTCAGGCTATGTTGTTTGTCTAACAGGAAGTAGGTGTCCGTTGTTTACTGAGGGGAACATTTCACACTGTGACACAGTTCTACCAAAGGCTCTGGTCAGTAAGCTCATACTAGTAAAATAACAGCACCACCGTGTGTCCCCTGGTGCCTCACAGCTGCTCTCAGGCTTCTTTTTGATTTGTCTCTTGAGACGCAGCACCATCTGCTGGTGAACTGGAAATCACACACAGATGCACATTGAGTCAATGGACTCGTTTGTTTGGGTCAAATGATAAATTATTTGTAACTGCCACAGCCCTTTGTCTTGTGTTGTTGTTGTCTTTAAATTAAAATTGAATATTTTATACAGTATATCATCAAAATAGATACTCTGGTCAGTGCAACAAGTCGACCAAAATTTAAAATGACAGGTTAGCTTGTATTGCTGGTCTGTAATTCTTTGGGATTTGGGAGGATATTGGAAGTGCTTAAAAGATCAAATGCTTTTCCAAAATATTTCCATTTTCACTCCTGTATAAAATAATACAAATTTAATTTTTTAATTTCTTTGTTTTGTTTTTTGTTAAATAACGTAAATTGTAGAATAGACATGGATTTGCACAGATCTCTTCAGTGAAACTCCCGTTGAAAGACAAATTAACTGATAGTTCAGACTGGATTTTTCAGGTGGGCAAATCTTCAAAACGTCCCCCTGAAAACACCACAGAAATAAACCCAGGTGGTGAATGGCTCTTTTCTTTAATCCCATTTGTAGGGTCAGCACCTTCTGGAGGCTTCCAGTGTGTTGTATTGAACTGGGGTGTGTGTGCGGGGGGTGTTTTTTCTTAAAAATCCTCTTAGAAGTCAGGTCATGTGGTGTCCAGAGTGTGCATGGAGAGTCCAGGTTTTTCACAGGCTGCCTGGAGTCACTCAGAGATGCCCAAAGGGAGCCTGTCCTAAAATTTGTTATACTTTTTTTTTTTAACAAATCCAATTTTATTACCTTAGTTGTTGCAGGAAAATGTGCACTCTGGGTCTCAAATAGTGGGTTGTGACCCAAAACTTGATCACCAAGATACATTTCACATCTATATACATTAAGTATTATTATATATATCTTGGTCAAACCTTTTTTTTAAATTTCATTATTCCTCATATTTAAGTTCTTTAAACTGGAGCAGCTGTCTTTGTTTTGGTTCTTAGACACTATTTATTTGAATTTTCTTTATAAAGAGATATACAGTTTTTGCTCATATACTGTTTATGTGTTTATTGCTGCTCTGTTTTGATACGTGTCGTAATCACAGGATCAAACAGGGTTTGATTCCGACGGTTTTCTGCTGCTCGTCTCCGTGCCTCCACATTAAAGTGGAGGCGTCTGATCGTGAACACGTGATAAACGCGTCCTATTCTGATCCTGGGCCTCTGTTTGTTTCTCCCGTAGACGTGTTCCCACTGAGCAGATGGCTTTACACATAAATCCTATTAACAACTTGTTGCTGATGGAGACACGGGGAGTACAGGGCTTTGTCATTCTTTCACGGTCCGCAGTAAGAAGCTGCTGTTTTTGTTTCCTAACCTTGGTAAAAAGGAAAGACGTGGCCAAGCTGAAGCCTGAGGTCTAGTCATGTCTGCAGAGAAGGTAAATGATGTGACTGTTTTTGACTCAGAGATACAGTAGAAGTAAATGACAGCAAAACATGAGAAATGTAACCCTTTTCTGCATTTGTGTTCTGCATTTATTAACTTAGACAAATTAAAGAGCGTGGAGGAACATACTGTAAAATAGAATAGAAAAGGATAGAATAGATACATTGAATTATTCTAGAAAGCATTTCAATTTTGCAGCTACCTAAAACATTCAGTTCAATATTTTTTCTTTATTTATTAGGTTATTGTGTTTTTTCAATTAACCACAGAAACAGCAAACATGATTAGCCTAAATTAGCACTGAATGTGCTGAAGTACAAAGAATACACAGCTGATGATGAATTAGATTGATTGAGGGAACAGTCCGGAAAATCATGACTTTAAAACATAAAAAAATAAAACACAAAATAATGTCCTTTAGTCAAGATTTTTGTTTTCAAAGTTTTCATTCAAGTCAATATGACTGCAACAATCTCTGTTTAGTATCGTGACGCTCAGGTTGTAGCCACATTTTTGGCTATGACTTTGTCGTCCGCTGAAGAAAATACCTGCAGGAAGAGTTGAAGGCAGTTGTTGATCACCATCAGCTCCATCAGCTCCATCAGCTCATCGACCAGTGTTAGTGCACTGAGCTCTGCTGCAGCAACAACAAAACTTTAATTTTGTACATCTTGTATTTTAGATGTACGTTGGTTCAGACTTTGTTCATTTTGATTCCTGTGATTCTCCTGTGTTTGGAACCTTTTTAAACATAACACCATCATCACAGGCCCCAGAGTTGATCCATTTATACTATAGTATTAACTTCTTAGGGTCGAAAAGAAACAATGAAGAAACCGATTCTTTACAGTGATAAAAAAACCTCCAACGTTGCTCTGATTTGTGGATCACATGGACACGAATAGACGTCCTCGTCCACAGGATCTGGGTGTAATAGGATTAGTCCACTGTCTCCACTGCAGCAGTCCCACTGACCTCTTTCTCTGTGACTCAGGACTCGACTCTCCGTGTTCCTGTCACTGTGTCTACAAACCTCTATTCATTTTAATGTACATGAATAGAATACTGTAGATGTAAATTTATGTACGAAGAGGAGCAGGGACCAGAGGACCCAGGGTTCACAGTGGGTCCAGTCTGTAGACTGACCTGGTGTCAGATGGATGAAAACTGAAAATATCTGATTTTTTAAAAATTATTATTATTACTATTGTTGTTATTATTCTAATTATTAGTACCATTAAGTAGTACTAACAGTATGAGTAGTATTAGATGTGTAGTATTAGTGGTCGTAGCACTATCAACATTATTACTATGATTTTTACTGCATGTCTTCTGTAAGAAAACTGTATCAAGAGTGTTTTTGCATTTTTCTTATATCATCATTACTTACATTTTACCAAATAGTAAACAATAACATAACAATTTTAAAATAAATTCAAACCAAAATTAAGAACCAGAGAATGATGAGTCAGATTCTGTCAGATAACCTTCCCTCTTTTCCTTCCCTCTGCGTTCCTTATCACTGGGTCTTTGTTATGGTGAGTTATTATCAATGCTGAAACTCAATATAAAAAAACACATTTCACATTTAATGTTCCTACAGCAGTGATACTTGACCATACGTTTCCTCAGAACGCCAAACTTTTCTTTCATTCTCTTCTAATGTAACTCCAAAAAGACATTCACAGAAGCCAAAGAAGAAAAAGGAGGACGTCACCAGCGCCGCAGAAGCCAAGCTGAACGGAACTGAAGCCAAAGCCAAGAAAACTAAGACCAAGAAAAATGAAGACGCTTCGGATGAGGACAGTCCTGCCAACCAAAGTACAATTTAATGTTGTTGGGTTTTTGTTTTCATTCGAAGGACTGACAAAATTATATTTTTATCTATTGGCATCAATAAATCACATTGTAGTTTATTTGTTTTTATAAAAGACAAGAAGAAGGTGAAGAAAAAGAAAC
>NC_024317.1:15503594-15583122 GCF_000523025.1 Cynoglossus semilaevis
CAAAGAAGAAAATCAAAAGTGTTCCCAAGAAGAAGAAAGGTCTGAGACTTCAGTCAATGTTCACGCATTAAAAACAAAAGGGTGTTTGACACACACATCCCTAACACACGGGTTGGTTTAATGAAGTCTTTTGTCATCTGTAGACTCAGGTACAGACGAGGATGACGATGAAGACGAGGACACGCCCAAGAAGAAGACCAAGAAAAGGACTACAAAGGACAGCGCTCCATCTGCGAGTTCAGCCAAAGACAAAAAAACAAAATCCAAAGGTAAAAAAGGGAAAAAAGGATCTTAGTCTTAGTGTTTTTGAAAATCTGTTAGATTTTCTGTGCACTTTCTTTTCCTGGCTTCATTTATTTTCAGAGGACAAAGAAATTGATGGAAAAGATAAGAAGTCCAAGTCTAAGGAGAAGGAGAAGGACAAGAAGAAAGAACCTGCGTCAATGTTTCAAATAAATGGCGGGAAAGACACAAAAATCAAGAAAAAAGGTGATCTGCACCAATTTCAGTTGATTTTAGTTGAAAGGTTTTCACTCTTAGATACATTTACAGTGAAAGGCTAACATCAGGATTGAAATAATTACATTCTGCTTTTATGTGATGTCAGCTCCTGTTACTTCGAGAGAGTTGATTATAAATGTTGTTCCTCGTCCAACAGCTGCTGAAGTGGACAGTGACGAAGGTGAGGAAGAGACAAAATCCAGCAAGTCCAAGAAGAAATCTGGTGCTTCCTCAGCCTCCATGTTCCAAACGTCAGGAGACAAGGACAAGGACAAGAAGACGAAGAAGAAAGGTAGGAATAAAAACCAAAGTCTTACCGCTACCAAAAACTTCCTGAGTACTTGTATTTCCACTTGTGTGCGGGTGTGTTGATACTGAGCGCTGTCACCGATACAAACATTTGACATTGACAAGACAATTGTAATTCATTAGAGATATATAACTATAATTGAACTGTCTGATGAACAGAAAGTGAGCGGAGCTTTTACACCAACATCACATTTCAATTCAGATCACTGTCTCCTGGTTTACAGTAACCAAAAAAATCAACTGTGTAGGACTATTTCCACTTCCAATTATCACATACAACAAGTCTAAACACAAAAGTGTTGGTCAGGTGTGTTGTTTATAACACTGTCTCTGCTGTTTGTTCCAGGGAAGGCAGAGGAGAGCGATGACTCTGAGTCAGAAAAAGACAAATCAAAGAAGAAAAAAGGCAAAGGGAAGAAGAAAAAGGTATCGCCACATTTCCAAACATCCTTTCACAATAAAACTATATACTATACCTTATGTCTTCTCATAAGTATTTAACCAATTAAAGGAATCTTCTATGTATTGCATCATCACCAGGAAAGATCTCCATCACCTGAGATTGAGTTTGATGACTTGGAGAGCTTTGTGATGCTGCCGGCTCCGCAGGGTGTGACCGTCAAATGTAGAGTGACTAGAGACCAGAGGGGGATGGACAAGAGCCTCTACCCAATCTATTACCTTCATTTGGACAATGAAAAGAAGGTACCGGAACTGTTTCTAAGTGGAGCATTAAGGCAGGGAGTGGAACTACCATTTCTTTGTGTCTCTCTACTCAGACTTTCCTGTTGGCTGGGAGAAAAAGAAAAAGAAGTGCAACCTCCAACTACCTCATCTCCATTGACTCCACAGATTTATCAAGAGGCGGAGACAATTTTGTTGGAAAGCTAAGGTAACTGTTTGGTTAGTGATCAGTGCTGAAGCATGTCTCTTGTGTTCGATTCTGTTTTATTTTCTCCCAGGTCAAACTTAATGGGGACAAAGTTCACAGTGTTTGACAACGCACTGAATCCAGACAGAGCTCTTCCTGACATGTCCAACGCACGGCAGGAGCTGGCGTCCATCATCTATGTGAGTCACTGGTTGTTATTTATAGTGCAAATCATTTTAATTATAATATAATTGTAAAAACAATTATATTATCAACAATTGTAATTAATTGTAATATAACTATTTCATGTCAGTATTTCTCAAATTATGGCTCACGTACTGCTGGTGGTACTTGTGCTCCCTCTAGTGGTACACCAGATTATCTGGTTAATAAAATGAAGGAAATCAACTGTGAAAAAGAGAAGTGGCTGCAGAACCGGTTATCTAGGGCAACATCTGTTGGAAGGCAACCCAACAAAAAACAACAAAAGGGCAATAGGGGGCACCAAAGCACAATCTGACCTAAGATGCAAAAGAGGCCAGAGCAGACTTCTGTTTGTTTGTTTGTTTGTTTGTGTGTGTGTTTATTTGCCAGTTGCCAGTGATAGTAGTACTTTATTGTACAATGTGACCTCGTCTAATATCCTTATCAGTTATAAATGTTCTACTCCCTATACAGTCGGCCTTAGTTGCTGTACTTTAATCTTGGTTATACTGAAGATATTTTGAATATTTTTGTAGATGATCAGGGTTATAAAAATGTTTTGAGTACTTTTGTTTTGATTTTTAATTTAAAATAAAAATGATTAAATGTGATCTTTCAGTGTAAAATATATGTTCACTCCAGGAAACAAATGTGTTGGGAATAAAAGGACCCAGAAGGATGACAATCATCATTCCAGGAATGGACAAGGACAACAACCGTGTACCAATACGACCCAAAAGTGTAAGATCTGTGATGGTATTCTGATGGTTGTTTTTGTTTTTCTGTTTGTCACAACAAAGAATTAGATTACAATTACAAAGTACATTATGTAAACATGTGCCACATTTCAGAGTACATACATACACACACACACACATATATATAATGTATATATTTTATTTATAGAACCCTTCCTGTTGGTTGTGAGAGAGAACCTCGAGGCTGGTGTGTGAGTCCCCTGTGCCCTCTGGTCTAAAATGACTTTGGCTGAATCTTCACAGGATTATGACAGCTTGTTGATGAGGCACCAGAGTAGACGGTTGGAAAATCTGATCGAGCTTCGCAACAAGACGCCAGTGTGGAACGAAGAATCTTCATCTCACGTGCTCAACTTTAACGGTCGTGTCACCCAGGCCTCCATCAAGAACTTCCAGATAGTCCATAGCAAGGATGGTGAGTACAGTATGTTCTGCTTTAAATCAGAGTGAGTATAACAAGCTTTTCAAACTAGATGACCCACAGTCCTGACACACCCACAACATTATTAATGCCAGTGTGGGATAGTCTAATATCATGAACCGCGTAGGATTGATTATCCTTTAATACTGACATTTTCAGCTGAATTTAATTGTGAAACCTGCTCCAGTGCATCTATCTATCTATCTAAAATCTGTTTTTGGCTACAGTACCACTGTTGACAGGAAGAGGCTGACTACAAAAATATCTGGCCTCAAATTAATTTAAAATTCACCAGATTCCCCATAAACATCTCCTTCTCATGTATTCATTATTGTTTCATCTTATTTGGGGAGCACTGTTGGCTTAGTGGCTAAGGAAGCGGACTTGGGTCCACCAGCTGTCAAGTTACCACTGAGGTGCCCTGACCACACACTGCTCCCCGGGTGCTTAGAGCTGCCCACTGTTCACTTTGGTGATGGGTTAACAGCAGAGGTCCCATTTGGTTGTGTGCAGTGGTGTGCTGTGTCATAATGACAAGGAGTTCACTTTCCATCCTTCACTAATTACAACATTTTTAATCACTCCTCCGACATTCCATTTGAAACGAAATCCAGCATCAGCTTCTTGTTTATATCACAACATAGTGCTATTAAAAACGTCTTTGTTTCAGTCTGAGGCGGACGTAATGCTGCACAATGGGGTGTGTGTGACATTTGTTCTATTTCTGCTCTCTTTTTATTAGCCATTCTGTTTGGTTGACAATTGTGCTTAAGGAGCATGAAGAATGCATTAACTGGATGAAACTTAATCACATGACTCACATCAACTATTTAAAGGACATCAATTGGTGTGGACATTATTATGTAAATTGTATTATTCATGGTGTCAAATCTTCACTGTTTGAACAGCCACTACATCGTCCCTGTAGGTTATGCTCTAGCTGCAGATCTCAGAGTCAGATGAGGAACAGTTATTAACATTTTGGTTTAGCCCAAATGCTAGCTCCAGCAGCTTCATCAACTTTTAACAATAAGACCGCTTTGAGGACAGACAGTTAGTTCTCTTTGAGGCAGATTAAGGTGAAAATTGATTCCATGTATTTAACCATTTCCTGTCTTGTTTAGTGGACTACATCATCATGCAGTTTGGACGCATTGCAGACGACATCTTCACGCTGGACTACAACTATCCTCTCTGCGCTGTGCAGGCCTTCGCTATCGCACTCTCCAGCTTTGATGGGAAGATTGCCTGTGAATAAGAAAAGAGGGAAGTTCCTGGTGTCCTGATGTTGCCTTCCACATGCTAACTGTGATCGAGCATGGTTGTCACTTTGTGTGACTTTGTTGTCACTTGAATTATCTGGTAATATGTATTGACTGCTGCTGAGTGAAGTTTATAAAGTAAAGTTGTTATCGCTGTAATCATCTGACCATGATTTGTCTCTCATTGTCCAGTAGAAGAGTTCGCTCAGGTCTTCAAGCAAACTCTCAAAATACAAGGATGTTGTATGAGTAAGGTGTTAAAAAGGCTAATTATCAGTAATTACAAGATATTAATTTAAAACACATTTAATCTTTGCCATGCTGTGTCTGATAAGGTGTTGGGGAGATGTGGATGATGTTAATATTTTCCCTTTTGAGCGGGAAACACACACAAAAATATACTATTGACAAAGTCATATTAGACCTGGAATTTATTTTATTATTTCAAATTTAATTGTATTTCATTTAAATGTTTTTAATTTAATTTTTAATTTAATTTTATTTCATTTCACCCTAGTTCATAATACAAAAAAAAAAAAAAAACACTAGTGATTGCCACTTGACCACCTGGATCTGGTCATAGAAAATGAACGGCTTATGTTGCACAGGTGGTTTAAATGAATATGAATCTACAACGTTGTCTGATTTAATTTCTGTCATTTGTTGCACCGTTTTATTCATATGAAAAACAAAAATGCTGTAAAATAACCATTTTAAAAAGAAAACTGATTTTGCAGTCAGGCTGTAAGCCGGTGCTAAACCCACTTTTATGGTCCCTGACGTGGCTTTGGCTTCTCTTTTAAAAATATGTTTTTGACATTATCGTCTGCTCAGAACATACTGCTGCCAATTCAGCCGGTTGCAGTTTGCAGAGACACCCTTGCTCATCTCCAGCTTACATGAGCACAGGATGAAAAACCTGTTTGAGGCGAGGGCCTGGAGAAATGAAAGGCGTGAATTCTGCCTGAACCTGCTCAGGCAGTTGTCCAGACTTGCAGATTAAATGAAGCACGACACTGGCTGCTGCTCCTCTGGACAGATGCTGTAAGGCGAGGTGCTCTTGCCTCATTGTCTTTCTGTTTATGTTAAATCCCTTCCAACAACTTCAAAGAGCTGCTGTTGGGTATTTTAAGGCCTTATCTTTCTTACACAGAGACACAGACACGGAATGAGATACAAATAATAATATAATAATAATTTGAGTTCTTTATTTATCCCACAATAGGGAAATTTATGTGAGTCTTTGCAGCTGACATAGGCTGCCACTGGAGGTGCCATTAAGTACATGGTTGCGGCCACATGGGAGGTATATGTGGTTCCTCTGGGAATCTAATCAACAGTTTAAGACTTGTAATTGGTTTAAGGTTTTACTTTGGCTGACTATATGAAATGAGCTTCAAAATGAAGACTTGAATGTGGATCATACGTAGAACAACGTGGTGCAGATAAATCACTTTCTCTGGCATTTGTTACTACAGTGAACGCAGGTTGATTTCTGTCTGTCTCACCTATCTGTCTGGTTTCTTCTAAACCACAACCATGTGCTTCTAGGACAACAATGTGTTGGGCGTCCTGTCCACACAGTCTGGTGGCTTTTACTGTATTACTTTATTTACTTTTACTTTAACTCTTACTATTGTCACAGAAATATACATAACAATATATCTTTCTGCTGTTATTGTTGCTCTGAGTTTATTCTAACACTTTTTGTGAAGACCATTTTCTTAAATGAGCAAAATTTAAATAAAAAAAAAATCTGATCTCCAGCAGCTTCCGCCACTAATACATTTCACAAAGAAATGTATTCAAATAAAAACCAAATGCTGTGAAATAATCTTTTCTGAATGCAGCTGTACTAAGAAATAAAGATATGAATAAATGACAGCTGCCTTGTAAATACACAGAGGACAGTCAGACCTGTAACAGGGTTATGAAAGAGCAGGTAGGATAGACGGAGCAGCAGACACTGAGGTGTGGTTTGTAGATCAGGCAGAGAATGTGATACTTTAAGAACTGTCAGGCACACAGACATTGAAATAATGTGTAATCATTTGTTACAGGTTTAAGTCAAATCCCTGTGTGAATGATTAAAGGGCAGGAGAAAGTGGTGTAATCACTGTACTTTATTGTAATTATCATTTCTTGTCTGCACTTTTTCTCTCTGTGACCACTTTAAAAATACACGAAAACTTCTCCCTGTTTACTACACCAAAACCACACCAAGGCTCTTGCAATAAAAGTACAACCCACATCGAAATGAACAACCACAACTGGTCTAAAGGTATGAGCTATGGGCTAGTTCATTCTGACAAATCACTAATGGGCATGTGGTGCTGTAGGGGCTGGCGTGTTTGAAAATGTCTTATGATTTGGACTTTTTTTAAAATATAAATAATAAAACTACAAACAAAAAGGTCAAACAATCATTATTTTGATTGTCATTGTGGCGTCTAAGTAATTACTGTAGTTTTCATCTCTGTTTACTATACGAACACCACATCAACTTTATGCAATAATGTAAACTACTTCCTGGTGGTGTTCTTACTCTGTGTACAAAAACAGCAAACAATCACAGGTGCTTAAGGTATCAAGGCTAGACAAATCAAAACATGTGGCACACAGTTTTTACAAATCAAGTATTCTTTACAATAATAAGTATTAACATTCACCACAGATAATTATGTAGGTATGTTCACATTATCACCTGTATTTTAATAACTCCTTGTTTAAGTAATAGTGTTGTAATTTCGTTGTCTGTACGACGGAGACTAGATTAAACGGCGGGAGCCTCGATCTGTGTTCAGGGTTGGAGTTTAAGGAGGGGGGCGTGGTCACACAAGTTATCCCCGCCCATTATGTGTGTTGATTGACGGGCGCTGGTGGCTCCTCCTTCAAGTCTCTTTTTTCCCTTCCTCCCTCCCCCTTCGTCTTCCAGTGTAGTGCGTTGATTTCATACCAAAGTCATACTTAACATTCCAGTTATACTGTCAAAGCTCTGAGAAATATTACGGAAAACAGCAAGGCGCCAAAATTACGGCAAAGTCACTAAAGTGAGCCGCTGTTAACAGAGGCACAGAGGCGAATAAAAAAGGTAAGTTGTGGACTAATGTCAGCTTTTCTCTCTTTACGCTCTTTCTGCGGGAGCCTCTCTCTCACATACACTCTGTGAGTGTGTGCATATTGTGTGTGCGTGTGTGTGTGTTTTCACGCCGCTCGTCTGGGTGAAGTTTTCAGATCTTTGTCATTTTTTACATTTTTTCGCGGAGCTCCCTGCCTTGGGAGGGAAGAAAACATTTGTGGATTAATCGTCTATTGTGTTTGACTTTGCCACTGTGCAGAAATATGTTTGACAGCCTCAGTTCACTCGTATTTACACCGGTATTCTCACATATACACACACACTTGATAAGTCACAAACAAACAAAAGTTCCACCGAAACGGACCGAAATGTCTGTGTTCTGTCCCGCACAGTTCACCTGGATCCCAGACATCCAGGCTCGTTCCTCCACAGAAGTTCAAAACCCGCACAGACACACGCAGAAAAACACACGCACGGTTTGGAGGAATACACCAGCTTCAGTGTGGTTTGGATCTGTGCTTCCTAAAAGGTAGGAAAAGTTCACTTCATATGGCAACATAATCAAAAACCAGCACTCAGATAAACATGGGTTTTATCAACAATAACGTTTCCAACTTTTCATGACGCGTAAACTGATTTTGTTTTAATTATTTGTTATAATAATGTTTTCAAAAGCATCTTCAATCTGTGGTTGAAAATCTAAAAGTTATATTCATACTCATACTCATTTAGCTAAGCGGCATACAAACTATAAAAAAATGTGCAAAAATATATTTAAAAAAAAGTTAAGTTCAAGTATTAACAGGAGTTTTCTTTATTTAAATTGATAGCCATAAGGTTTAGGGTGCAGGCTTCAGGTCCTAAATATGTCAAAAATAAATAAATAAAATACAATTAAAATAGATTAAATAAATAATAATTGTTATCACTGTTTTAATGTTTATTAGTTTTAATTAGATTTTCTAAATTACTGCCCATTTCCCTTTATTATTTGAGTCACGAAATAAATGCAATAGAAATTAATAATGATGAATAAAAGGCTGTTGTAAAATGAGTAAAAACATGCCTCTGTGAGCGCTAACTTTGAAATCAAGGACATGATGACATCATGTCTGATGTGGTGGTAAATAATATTCAGTGACCTGACCTCATTTATGTTAACAAAATCAGACTTAAATACTAGGTTGATATTATTTCCTACATATGTTTTTTTTTTGCCTGTATTTTTTTTACCTTCTCACTGTTTTCTTTTGTTTGTTTGTTTTTTCCTTTCAGTTTTCTTTTCTTTCTTTGTTTCTTTCTTAGCTGATAAGCACATTTTGGAGAAGCGACATGTTAACACCTCCTCCATCCCAAATGTGTTCAGTCATATGAGCTGTTCAGTTAAATCATTGCCAGTCAACAGGTTTGACTAAAACAACAGAATGCAGTCTGTCAGGTTGGTGACACTGAGCAGAAAAACCAGTTAACTCCACAGCTTTTTTCACTGCGGCACCAAACATTTGTTTTCAAACTGTAAATTATTTGCAGTCTTTTTTTAAAATATTTTTATTTTTCATTTGTTTACAGCCTTTGGAGGCCAACCAGTGTTAAAGCAGGGAGACAGTTTTCCCTGCCCTGTCTTTAATCCGTGGGGCTGTAAATTTAACCCTGACAAGCTTTAGCTCTGAACACTTTGAAGTCAGTTAAAGTCAGGATCTTTTGATTTGTCAGTGATGAAGACGATGAGACCATATGTTGTGTTTTAATGACCCACGTTTCATATTGTTTTTCTCTATTGTCTTCTGATTGAGATGTAAATCCACCATCTGAATAATGTTTTATATATTTTACATGTGGGAATTATCTTGAGTACTGAAACAACCACTTTCCAGTGGAAGCTAACAATGTGTCCTTGGTAAATGAGACACACCATGATGCCTAATAATAGATTCCAATGCTGATGGGTAAATCTGGAAAGGATTAAGTATTCTGCTGCTCTGACAGATTCCCCCTCGTTGTTTTTTATGCAGAGTGAACTCGTCAGGCTTCTCCCTGTACGATGTGCTCTATTTTTTCTTTGCTCAGAGTTTATTTTATGATTCTCAGCCGTTATGAATTTATCACATTCACTCTGAACCAAGTAGGTACGTGGGGCAGGAGGGTAAGTTTAACAACAACATCCATGTCATGAGGGTCAACTAGATTACTTGAGGTAATATCCCCTCAAAGTGGGCATTTTGTATATATATGTGTGTATATATCTATATACTTTTTTGCTGTATACTGATAGTAACATGAAGCTATTTCAGCTCCTGTGGGGCACCTCTCCTTTGCAGCACAGATTATTTTCTTTGGATGCACGTCTGCAGACCGTTTGTCTTTGGCAGCTTCACTTGTTTGTGTTAAAGCCACAGAAGATTGGCTAATGAGTTTCTGCCCATTTGTGCAGACCCTGCTCGCCTTTTAGCACCAGCCCTAGAAGTGGTTGTCCAAATGGTGGACACTTACTCCTCTGTAACCCAGATCTGAACAAATAGCACTTATGTCTGAACACAGACGGCCTCAGAGAAAGGCCTGCAGCTCCCAGCAGCAGTGCATTCATGGAAATCTGGAAGACAATATGCATTTTGATGCTAACATCAAGTGGCTGACTGCACTTTTGGCCGACTCGACACGGGCCGTGAGAAGTGATTTCACAAGTTGCATGCAGCCCCCTCCACAAATGGTATTAATCAGATGAATTGTAAAACACACTGGTTATTTTTACCGTTTATTTATTTATTTATTTTCAACTCTCAATTTTCTCTCTAATGCAATTTATCAACATTGTCTTCACGTTAATCCACTGCACATGTTTACATATCCTCCAAACCACGAGGTTTTTCACAGATAAGCTTTCTGGCCTCCTGTTCGGACCACTCAGGGGAGGAGCCGGGGAGTGGCCTAGAACAGAGTAGTCTTTGTGTCAGCTGTCCCCAAGTTGCTAAAGTTGTTTAGTTGTTCTTTTTTCTGAGGACCAACTGTTAGCAGTGATGGTCCGCAGTAATGCAGCCCAGAGGAATCTCTGTGAGGGCAGAGTGAGTGTGCCAACTTCTGTGGCACCTTCAGTCTTTGTTGGTGATAAAGGGAGGCTTTGGTGTGTGTTGATATGAGTGTGTGTTTGTGTGTGTGTTTGAAAGAGTCCACTGGAGCTATGCTGACCTTAGGGCACTCATGTGAAACCTCTGTAATCCCAGTGCCCACTGTGTGTTTTGTTGAGGGATGATGGCCTTCTTCAGTTTAGAATGATTCATTTGAGTCTATTCTAATATGAAACAGTATACTGTAGGTGACTGACTGACTGACTGAGTCGAGAACATATGACCATGTCTGTTCTGATGAAATCAGCTAATAATTAATATACCAAGTAAGAAAAAAAAAACCTCTCTGTCCCTGATCATGTCTCGGCTTCCTTTAATGGATTGTTTCATAATTTATATGCTCCGATGAGTTATTGGCTGCTGGATTCTGATGCAGAGTTATGCATGTCTTAAAGGTTTCACAGATTATGGCTCCAAACCGCTTGCCTCACCACAAAATGACCAATTCATGCTAGAATGGCTTCTCTTGCTACTTTCTCTGGAAATTTTCCGATTAAATTGCTGATTCAGGCTGCGAAAAAAAAAAATAGGAAAAGCGCTCCACCGCACTCGCCCTGCTTTGTGTCAGTCTTTCCCTCCTCGGCTGGATTAAAGCTTAATTCTCCTGAAGTGCGACAATTCAAGGTAGACCACATCTCCGACAGCTCAGATGTACAAAGATGATTGGCTCAATCCAACAACCAAATGGGGATCACGTTCTTATTATTGTTTGTCCTGGAATATTTCCTTGATGCATAAACTGCGTTCCTCAGGTTGTCCTAGCTGGGACACAGGACGGCGGAGAAACAAATGCAGACTCTACGCGCTCTGCTCCGTGCTTTTATATTTTTCTTGGGCAGCTGTTATCAAACTGCAAATGTTTGACTTGACAAGGAGTGCATGTGGCATGTGTCTGTGTGTGTGTGTTTGTCTGAAACTTTTCCCTCTCTTTCTGTCTCTTGCCGTGTGAGCTGTTGGCCATCCAGTCCTCCTCGCACTCTCAGCTCTGATTGTTTCCTGAGCACGGTGCCAGAGAGGAAGTAGGAGGAAGTTATTGGAGGAGCTGGAGAGAATTTATTATAGCCAAACACAGACACAAGAGACAGAAAAGAGGGTGGTGACTCCAGAGCTTTTCTTTTTCTTTTTGGGGGGTTTGGGAGAGATGAGTCTTCCGACTCATGCTGTCATAATTTAGGGATACGGCACCCTTGTTGGCGGCAAGCGTGGAGCAGACAGGCTTGCACTCCGTATCCTAAATGAAGAAGCTGTAATCCTGTTAAAGCCGCACGTTTGCTGTAAATGCGGCTGTGTGGCTTTCTAAGTGTCAGGAGGAAGAAAGCAGCCTTTTCCAAATGTTGCCAGAGAGCAGCCTTTCCTGGCCTGGAACCTAAAATGTTTTCTTTATCTGTAATCTGACCTTAGAAAGCAGCTGCTCCTTCTGCCGCCAAGTCCTGTTGTTTCCTCAAGCGTGTTGTTGTGTGGCTGTTGGTGTGTGTTGTGGAAGGGCCTCACTGTGAACGCTCACTCTACATCTGTGTGTGTGCACTATTCAGACCTAACAGGATATGCAGTTTTCATGCAGAGGAGGTTTAGTCCATGGGTTTGTTGCTCAGCCTTATGTTGAATAGAGGTGTGTTTTGCTCTCCACTGAGCAGAGGGGGCTTTTGCTTGCCAGCGGGGGTCTGTTCTCTGCCAACAAGTGTCCCAACTCTAACAGCAACCTAACAAAGGCTGCATTTTGAAAGAAAGGAATAAATCTTGTAGTGCATTGGTTAGCAAACAGATGGTGGTAAGACTGCTCTGCCAATGGGCAAGGCAGGGAGACGCAAACTCCACAGGCTTCGTGGATCAACGGTAGAAGAGATGGGTTTGAGTGAAATCTGCTAACAATCTGCTATGAGACATGAGTCAGTGAAACTGAATCGCTGTGATGAGGGTAAAAAGAAGTTCAGGGCAGAGGAAGGAAAATTATTTAAATCTGTTTGTTTGTGGTTTGACCAGAAATCAACAGTTCACTCACATAATAAATAAAAAGAACCAGAGGTTTGGACTTACTCTAACTTAACTCAACTCAACTTAACTAAACTGAACTGAACTCAACTAAGACTTGGGTCAACTCAAATGTAACTTTGTCAACTTGACTAAACAACACCTTACTCAAAAGGACTTGCACAATGCATCTGGCTTTTTTTGTGTGCAATGTGAATAAACAACAGTAAATAGAACCTTCTAAATTCCCCTTTTGTTTTTAAAACTGCTTGAACGACTAAACAACGATCAATAAACAGTAAAACTGAGTAAACAAATCTTCACTTAATGTTAATAATATTTATACCTCTCATCTCAAAGTGTTACTTTCCTGTCAGACTACCAGTTAATTAAAAACAAACAGCAATTTTTCTTTTTTTTTTTTTAGAAAGAACCTATAGTACCTGGAGAAAACCATGTGTACAGTGACTAAGAGGTGCTGCCACTAATTAATATTAGTGCATGTCTAGGTTAAAATCTTAGCAACGTAAGTGAAAAACCACAAGCCTCTCACACTGGAGCAGTTGAACTGGTGTGTCAGTGAGAAATTTCTCTTCTTTATTTATCAACATAAAAAAGAAAATGTATCAGATAATCTAAAGGTATTCATGAGTAATGATGACTTTGAGCTCCGTCACAGCCTTTCCTCGCAGTGTGAATTAGACAAATCGACTCTTAAACTGACATTTCAAACATGGTTTGAAAGAAAATGTATTATCGCACCATAGCTTTTTGCCCCCATAATCAATCTACCAATGGATTCTTAGGGATTGTTATTTGATGCAAAAACATAGATACGATCAAAAGAAAGTAATAATAGGTCACTTTGGTCATCAGTGGTCATAATACCATGTTAAAAAATGGCAAGTGTTTGGAAAAACAATTTCATCCATTGTCCATTAAGCCCCAGACTGCTCCAGCCCCGCACTAAAAATACCCGGGCAAATCCTGTTTATTTTAAAAAAAGAAATCCTTCTAAATTCACTCTTTACTGCTAAGTAGCCAATTTAAGACCACAATGTAATTAATTCCCGTTTCCCATAAGTTGGTGGTCTTTTTCATTCTTGCCATATTTCTAATTCTGGTCCCAGGGTGGAAAAAAAACTACACGGCGCTTCCATTCGTCAATCTTTGTGTTGGCACCGGTCTGAGAAAACACACTCTTTGTTGTGTTGTTGTGTTGCTGTCTGGAATTTACAGCATGTTTAATGAGTAACATCAAAAAAGGTTGTGTTTTTATATATCCAGCTCTTAGCGTCTTGACATCATTAAAATGGGATTTTCCCCTGATGGTTGTGTTGCTCACAACTTTCAGTGGAAAATGACTCCTCTTCCGAAACCACAGCTGATAATTATTAAACCTAAATATCCAGATCAAACCCTTGAGGTACCTGTGTGAACAAAGTAACATAATTCAAAAGTTGCCTGCTGGTAATATACTCTGCCTTTGTCTTTTAACTCTCTCTGATTTTACCGATCGTCTTGTCTAATGTTCAGACCGGCTTGTCACTCCTCTTCATGGACCAGAAACGAAGATGCTGCCATTATCCTGCCATAAAAATCAAGAACATGACAGTCTAATGAGTTACTCAGAAATCTTTGGTCAAGGTCTTGCCCCACTGTATCTGCCTAAGTAGAATTCCATCTGTTTGGTCGGTCACCACAGAGCATGAGCTCATGTTTGGTGAAAGATGAGAAAAATCTTGCCTTTTTTTTATCTTGTGTATCTTTTCAATCTTTTATGCTATGTGTTTTTATGCTTTTCTACAGTGTTTGACATGGTCCAACTACTGTTTGAGATGGAATCTCTCTCCACATCTTTTCCTCTGTGACCAGCAGCTTGAGGGTGACTCAGTAGTATTACTGGAATTCATTGCTAAATTTCTCCAAACACACTCATGTCTTTAACAAATACTATGTGGGTGCCAATAAACAGTTGTCAGCTCATAGATGGAGACGAAACAGAGATAAGCCAATTGGTGAAAACACACTGCAATGTGATCGCACCCTTCAGAGCTGGGAAAGCGGAAGAGGGATTCTGGTGCATGAATGGTGCTGTTTCAATGAATGTGTGAGGTGCATAGCTGTGCAGCATTATTTACAGCTTCACATAGGAATTCTGTAGCACGTTGGCCTTAGAGTGTCATGGCCCAAATCCCAGAAAGTGGGAGGGTAGGTGTGTCCTTGATTATGGTGTTAAATTTTAGAGCAGCAAGACGTTCACTCCACTACATCTGTAATGAAACCAGCAAAGGCCTGAAGGACTCTCTAAAAGTAGTTATACACAAGATCATAGTATACCAATACCATCATACACCAGATCATGGTATTGGTAATGAACTCTTCAACTTCAGGTCAGGCGCCCGACTCACTGACCATCACTAACTGAGATGATTGCCAAACGATGATTGTTCAGGACTGTAGACTGATAAATATTGTTGAGGACAATGACTTCACCAAAGTTTTGAAGGTTGCAACTATCATTGTCATCATGATCAGGATGAACATTAATGACTAAATCCACCTACTGTATGAAGCAAAATTTAAATTTGAATATTTTTGTTGAAATTCTCCCACCTCCATCATTTGGATTAGCTAAAAAAACATACCTGCTTTTATTTGTCTTTTTGTGTCAGCAAGATACATAAAAAACAGTTGAATTATTAGTTCAGAGGTTATCATTCAATGCTATTGACATTTCATATGAATTTTCATTATATGAATCAGTTGCATTCCCTGAATAGAAAGATTCTATTTGTATTTTTAATTTTACAAACAAGATACACACACAAAAGCAGCTGCCATGTAATGTTCCCACCTGTCAAAGAGAGTAACCCCGGGGTTCAAAGTTTGGCCAAAGAGCACTTTGGCACAAAGTCAGAAAAAATCAGGGATTGAACCTTTAACCCTGTGTACCGCTGCACCACCTGGACTAATGCTGCAACTAATGAGCCCTCTGATGTGATCACTGAGGCTGTGTGCAGCTTCATTTTGCTGTCAAAGCCATTATTATATTATGCTCTCAGGTTCCTCACCTTATTGTAGCTCAGAGGAACGTTACATCACGCTGGTAACAGCCGACAATTACAGCAGCTTATTTATTTTTCTTATAAATGATGGTTTGGCAGCACATCAGACTCACTGATCTCAGTCAAATCACTCTGAGATACCTCTACATGAGAGCTGCTGCACTGGTTGTCTATAAAAATCCTTTGGCCGTTATCCTTCCAAACTTCTCACTATTATTGTGGAGTGATGATATCTGCAGTGGCCTGATTTAAACCTCATGACTTCATTTGAGGATGTATTGAAATTAATTCTACTGACAATGCCTTCCCTCTCCTCGTCTGAGCCCTGAGCGTCACAAAGCGGGAGGGAACATGTTCTGTGCTGATGTTGCATTCCAGCTGGAACAATCCCACTGTTTTCCAGACCCCAAAGTGGACGCCTAAATTGGACACCCTCCCCCCAACCTCTCCCACACACCCCCTTTCCCCTGCTGTTACTGTCCAACCAACCAACCAACCCACCACCCACTCCTCCCATACACGCATCCTCTGGTCTCCTGTCCTTATTTGGGAGAGAGACGTTCTGAGCGCCTGGTGGAAGAGGGGAGCAGGCGAAGGAGGGCAGAGAGGGAGGGCTTTGGGTTGACACAAGGGAGGCAGGAGGAGAAACAGTGAACACTCGCAAGCTCTTTCTTAATAAGGACATGTCTGGAATTCAGGCCTCTCACAGTGAAGAGCGTTTCTTTCGTGGCACCTCTCTTGTCCACCAAGGTTAAAGTCTGGTCCGTGTGTTCAGTGGAGAACTGCTAGCTGCTCTTCACAGCTTCCAGAGTGTAGGAGGTTTGCCCTGTTTCCCTGCTATAATTGGAGATACACAAAAGAACTGGCTGCCAGTCCCTCCCCTCATGTGGCACTGGTCTTTGATTATTGCCCCCGATTTAACAAACCCATTGACACACAGCACCTGTCCATTCATCAGTGAAGTACTTCAGGCTGCCTGAAAGTATTTTCATACCGCAGTCACACGAACTGCATCTGCTGCACATGAGGCCAACACACAAAACTGAACTTAAATGTCACAGTGTGGTAAAAGTCAGGGACTGTAGATGGGTCTGCACTAATGTGCAGTCACTGTTGAATTCATGGTTATGGGCAAACAAAGGTGATGATAAAGAGGAATAATTATTTTAGTATTTTCACTAATACTATAAAAAATATTTTTCTTGAACACAAAAATCAGTGGAAGCACTGAAGTCCTTTTACCTGATAGGACAGTTCAAATTAGGGCTGTTTATTCTCCCCTTGAATTGGATTCAAATATTCTATTGATTCTTATGTCACATGTTCTAATTATGTTCAAATGTTTTAATGTTTTTCTTAAAGCTCATTATATACACCTATACTAGTTTATTATTATGTTCCTAAATCTGTTATGTAAATTTTACCAAGTCATGAAGGGAAATTGCAATATTATAAGGTCGAAAAATATTTATATTTATTTGTCGATGATTTGTATCATTGAGTAAGGCACATTTTCAAACGTTATTTTATAAAAAAAAATAAAATAAAATTTTACTCGAATAGTGAAGTTTGATTTGACAGCCCTAGTTCAAATGCATTGCCTGGTAACATATTTGATTGATAATTCTTTTGTTTATTCAGGTTTAGGAAGCATTGTTGATAGGTGTGATGATGATGAAAGTGGATTGAAAAAGTTTTTAGTGTCTGTTTGTCCAAGTATAAGATGTGTAAGAAAAAATTTTCTTGATGATCACAAAAAAAATATATGTAAGTACTTATGATACTGGTCTCCAACTGAGATTGAACTGGGATTCAACTGTTATTATTTCTTATAATATGAATACATTTAAAATTATTATTTTTATTAAGTCTTCAATTTCACCATTGGCAGGATAGAGTGTTTTTGTGCATGTAGAGGTCCAGCCGTTTGGTGTGTCTGAGTGGTATCACTTGAGCTGACCGTGTGGTCTGTTTTAGTGTTGAGTTTTAACAGTGTGACCCTCTTCCAAAGCGCCCGCCATAACCGGTTCCCTCTCATCTAAATTTAGCAGCAACATGACTTGTGTTGAATAACTGTCAGACCCACCTTTGAGTTCTGTGACATCCATAAATTTCCTGCTCTCTGCTATGTGTATTAGAGCACCACCGCTGGTGTGAAGCTTTTTCTAAACTTGTGTGGCACAGATAGCTACCACTGACACTGACCAGTGAACCTTCAGGACAGTGTTTTTGGGGGGTGGCTTATAGAACTATTTTTGAATGGAAGTCATAATGTTATAATAATATATCGTGTATTTATATTTATACAAGAGTGGCACATAATAGTATGTGGACCTTCAAGTGGATCATTCATAAGGCTTTTAGCCGAAACATCTTATATTTCTTACATTCAATCTGTTGTAGTGTCAGTGTCAGTGTACCCTTTTTTTTCTTTGTTTACTGCAGTTGACATAATACAAGAGGAGTCTCACTTGATTCTACGTTTTAAATATCAGTTTCAGCGTTGGGGCAAATGTTTAGTAATCTTCCAACCCTCCTCCAGTTTGTCTGAGACTGTTACTGTAAATCCTGCAGTGGTTGATTGTAAGCACAGCCAAACCTTTAGCCTTGAATAGAAAATGTCTTATTCTTCTTATAAGCTTCTTATGAGCCTATAAGCTGTCCCTACTTGGTGGAGACAAAACAACACAATCATTTTTGACTGATAATTTGTGCCTCTGTTACTTAAAAAGCCCAGCGCACACTTCTTCAGCCTGTAGCAGAGATCTGATCATAAAGTCAAATGGTTGTTCACAGGGAGTTAGGCAGTCCTGTTTGGCAACTGACTACAAGTAAGAACCTATAATAGTCTTTGTTTTGATTTCAAGCTTTCTGCAGAGCCTTGTATGGATCATGGTACGCTCTAGTGTTTTGACTATTAATGCCTCTGTGTCTGCACATGAGGATGGTGAGAGCTACTTCTAACTTCTACACTCAAGGACTTTGAGTGTATCTTGGACAAGATAAATCTCTGAATATCCTCCAAGTCATGTACTGTTAGTTTGAATATGATTTCTCAGAACAAGTAACAACTCATACATATGCACTGCATGTGAACAATTGCATGTGCATCATCGCACATGCATATGCACAGTGAAAATTTCCTAATTATGAGACTAAAAATCATTGACTTATTGAATATAATGATCCTTAAACATAGTGATAACATCCCCCCTCTTTCTCTCTATATATACATACAGTATATACATACATACATATATATGTCAGTCTCTCTGTCTGCACACAGACTGTTTTTTAGGTAAAGCCAAATAAGTCAAAAGTGAAATAAGTCAAACAGCTGAACTTTCAATTCTCAGAACTTTCTTGAATAAATTCTTATTGTTCTCTCTGTCAGGGTGTGAAACCTCTTGTCAGCATCTGCAGAAAAAAAGAAACCAAACTCCTAAACTACTACTAAAAGACATGCACATCCTTCGAAGGCCAGGGTTACTTCACCGACGTGTAGCTCAGAAACAATACAACGCTGAAAAAGCATCTTGAAAAATACTTAAGATCTTTGCCTGCAGTCAGCCATGAGTCAACCACATTGGGACACAGTTCCCAGACCACAAGAATTCTTTGAGGCGAGCACTGATTAGTGAGGTCTTTAAACTCCATTTTATGGAATATCTTGAATTCATTTGGCCATTTCAGAAAAGTAAAATTGAGGAAATTATAGTAATAATTAGGGTTAACATTGTTTGTCCATACAAATTTAATGACTGCCATAAAGAGTGGGGGCAGGCCAAAAACTCCGACCTATAGATGAATGACATTCCTTATTCCAGCCTTATGTTTGTCATGTTGAACATGAACTGATGCACTTCTGCTCCCTCCATGCAGCTACTTATGCTATTAAATGTATGTAAATCATTGTAGAAATGGGAGCAGATGAGTTTGGCACTGACTCTGAAATCATTCTTTATGGAAGCTGTTAACTAAGCAGTGCTGTACACATAATTCCATTGAATTTTTCTTGAATGGAGGACTGTATTGTGTACCATCTGACCCCGATGACCCTTTTCCATCCAGGAAAATGCTACACATTTTGCAGTCACATGAGCTGCATTTTCTCCTGCGGTGTCACATGGTCAAAATGACCCAAGGCAGGTTCTGCTGGCCCTTTGGATAATGGATGAAATAATGGTCTGGATCGAGTTTGTGCATAAATTCTGGTTCCTGCAAAAACAAAAGAAAGACGCACATAGTGTCCGGAAACTGTACACATTGTGGCTTAAGTGGTTTAAAGAGTTTAAGATGGAAAAATGTTAAATTACAGACGTCTATTATTATTTTGCAATTGGCCGACCAGTATATGTTTATAAGGTTAATAATGAAAAGAAAACAACTCGTTCCTTGCAAGTCTGTGGTTGTAAGACTTATTGTTCCCACAAAAGCATAAATTATTTAGCAGGGTGGGACAGAGAGACTGAATGGTAGAGTCTTGACCATGGACTGTATATAAGGACTGGATGTAGGGTGACTGCACTCAGTGGTTGCACAGTAAAGCTGTGGCAATAGATGACTAGACGAGTTGTCACTTTATTTAAAATGTGAACAATAATAATAGATGGCGTGTATCAGTCAATGATTGACAGCTAGATCATTAAATACCCACTTTTGTTTTGCCCACTGGTGTTGCTCTGTGCTTTCTTATTATCTGTAAATTAGGTTATAATATTATGTGAGATATCCTGGTGGTAGACAGTTTTTGTTAAAATATGAATCATTTTCAAAAGAAGAAAAAGCACAATTTTCCCATCAACCTGCATTCAGGGGTTGTCTACCCAAAAGGGGGTAAAATGTCCCAAATGTCCCCTCGTAACAGAGATACAGATTAAACTTTATGCTCCAGTTTTCTAGTTCTTGTCTTCTTGTAAATCCAAACTGTCACTAAATCTCTCATTAAATAGTTTTCATTATTTTTTTGTTGGACTTATTTTATTGGTGGGATTGGCGCTCATCTGAAGTTGAGCACTTACAAAATACAACATAAATATTTTGCAGGCCCCATTCATGTGGCCCAAGCACTCCAAGAAGTCTTGGATTGCCTAGCTAAAAACACCCATTTTTGTTTACCTGCCTCTTCTTCTACCTGCCTCTTCTTCTATCTGCCCCTTTGAATTAAAGTCGTGGACGGAGAAGAGATTTTTAGTTAAAGGACGTTCTGGAAATCATTGCCGAAAGTCTTTGAACTTCACTGTTTTAGACTGTTTTTTTTAATAACAGCGTTGAGAAACTTCACTGTTTTAGACTGTTTTTTTTTAATAACAGCGTTGTGTGTGGTTGAGACTTTGTGGTTAAAGTAAACGCTCCATATAACTGTTTGGTCGGCTTAATATGTTAATTAAAACTGCTGCTAGCTGCCATAGTTTCATGAAAAAAATAACAATTTTTGCTCATTTTCCGCAGATCCACTACAGATCCTTTGATATTAGAGCTCGGGGTTAGGCCCAGTGGGAGCCGCCACCATTGCGTCCAACGAGTGGAGTGCCAACGGTAGCCCAGAAGATGGGCTGGACGGGGACACCGGAGACAAGACCATGGACGGGGACGCCGAGGGCGTGTGGAGCCCAGATATCGAGCAGAGCTTCCAGGAGGCCCTGGCAATTTACCCTCCGTGCGGCAGGAGGAAAATCATCCTCTCAGATGAGGGAAAGATGTATGGTGAGTTGACTGGATAACAGCCAGGGGCAAAGAGAAGCAATAATTATATGGAAATCACTTCCATAATGAAAGAACAAACAGGCAAAAACATTCAGTTTCAAGACATTTGTGGTTCCAAAAACACAAACATCCATCATGTTTGCCTGACAACAAAGAAATATATACCTTTTCTTTCTTTTTTTTGAATTTCTGCGACTGTTCCAGTGGAGAACTGAATGTATCTTTGGACGCAGAACTGTGTGTAACAAGTCTGTACCTGCGGTCTTGTGACCCAGGGGCAGGTTCTTCCAGTTGTACCTGCACTCTCAGTGTCTTAAGACGGTGACGGTGCTGCTGTCCCGTGATTTACACCTGTGTTTTTTTTCTTCTTTACAGCCTGCGTTTCTTATGCTTACTGTTTTACAGCCTCTCTTCTTCCTCCCTGCAATTTCACTCGCAAAACCTGCTCTGTGTTTTTATCGCCAAGCATCACAAGCTCGTTTCTGCCCACACCGGTATTGCTGGGAGAGTTTGCCTGTAGGTGACAGGTTCGAAGTGGATTCAGAGAAGTGTTGCGTTTGATGCCGGATAGCTCATTTAAATCAGTAATAATTATCACAGCGTGTACGCAGACGCTGGAACAAGAAAACATCCCATTGGCCTGGTCCTTTTATTCTGTTGACGATTCGAGTCGAGCTGTTTCCCTGTCAAGCTGTGCTCATTAAATTGCAGGTGTCTAACATTTAATGTCCTTAAAAAGGGGCATTAAATGTTAGACGAACAAGTTAGATGAATACATTGGCAAATCCTGTGGTGGAATCACTGACATGCAGGTGTAGGAAATTGAAAACATTTGTCTTCCCATTTTCCTATTGGTTTTCTGCGACTACACACTTTCCTAATTAGGTTTTTTTCTTTTGTTGTGTATTGGTTAACAGGCACTGCTGTCTTTGCTGTTTTCCTTGGCCTTAACCTCACTAAACCTCTTTTTTTGTTTTTGCAAAATTACGTTGTTTTCACCATCATAATTCAGCTCCCATGGCTTTGTTTCCCTGCCCTTTAATTATTGTCCATAATTTCTGAAAAACTTGAAATTGATTCCGGCTTCGGTAGAACCATAAAAGCCATCAGTGAACGGCACCAGAGTCTCAGACAGTGTTTGTAGAATGTCAGTTTGTTTTCTTCTGGATGGCTGTTCTCAGCAGTCGTCAGATAAAATTCTTCTCACACGATTCAGCCCAAGGTGGAATCTCGTCCTAGAAAAATAATTGTCAACCATATTATGATATTCAAGCGTGAGCACATTAAGATAGCACAGGTATGTGTAGGCTTTGTTGCTGCTCTCAGCTAAATAATCATCTTCAGTGGGTCTTTGGTAAGAAAGGTATTCATATTAGTTTCTAAAATTTAATTTAGAAAATTGATTCTTGGTTTCATTACATTTTTACAAATGTAATAATTTTGAAGTCGTCATTTTGAAGAAGTTTGGGGACTGCTGTTTTACTGGTAGGTATGATTCAAAAAAGGCAGAGTTTTTAAACTTTATCAAGCAGTGTAAAAAATGTTTTCCAGTTCAATGAAACAGATGGAAATGTTTGAAAAGGATGTCAATTATTTTACTTAATAATTATTCTTTTAGATTAGAAGTTTACAGTATTCACTTAACTTAAGAATTATTGTATTGCTTAAAAGATAAAAAAGACATTAAACAAAACATTATTCAGTGACTGTAGAACATTTTTATTATGTTGTTTTATGGTAAAGAGCTAAAACATGAACCACATCAATGACATTTTAATTAAAACCGCAGTAACTTCTGTCCTGTCGTGTCGTGGACTGCTGCTGTGGCCCGGGCTGCTTCCATTTGTCATGAGAATGTCAACAAAGAGGCAGACCCTGCACAAACCTGTCCTCTTAGCAACACACTCACAGGACCCCCTTTTTGGAGGCCTGTTTTTTTCGAGAGCACTAAACACCCTCTCCATTTACAATAAGTCATCTGAGGCTCTGCTGCCGGAGCCAAGGCATGCCCCGAGAAGAAGGCTTCTCACAGGACCATGACCTCAGACATCTAAAAGCTGCCCTGACGTGAGCTTCAGGGAATGTTAACGATTGCACTGTATGTAATACTGTCTACCTTGCAGTCTCGGAGCCCCAGTGGCCTCCAAAAGCCGGAGAGTCATCCCTCCCAGTGGGAATTCCACTTTTTTTTGCCAGGATTTTTTTGTCTCAGCTGGTGGGAAAACCCAAATTCACATTAGCAACAGGACCGTTTTATACACGTGTAGTCTTTCCTTCATGGACCTGTCTAGACTCTGCAGCACTGCTGCCAACCATTTACGCAGCAGCACAGGTTGACAAAGAGTTCAGAGGAGAAAAAAGCTTAAAAGAACAGAGTTTAGTTTGTGTCGTTACTGTTCTTATTCACCCATCACTGCAGGGAAGTTCAGTTGTAAATTAGGTTGGGTCAGAATTTCACACTAAGAAGTTCAGCTGGACAGCTTCTGTGGCTGTGAGGAAACTATAGAATATGGACCAAAACATATGAATAAAAACAGTTAGTCTGAACTGCATGTGGCCCTCAAGCCACCTTTTGAACAGACATTATCATATTGTGGCTTTTAAATTGTGGTAAACTGCTATTTAGGTAAAATAAACTAAAACTTTTTTTACTTAAACTAAAAGCTAAAGCAGGGATAAAATAAGAGATTAGAATTTAGGTGTTTGCATGATAGGGAATCTTAAAAATGAAACATAAACAACTTTAGGCAGCTGCATTTTGTGCCAAGATTGATGATCGAAGGTGAGGACTTTAGCTGATACCAATTAATAGCTCCTCACTTTGACGACTGTACACTTGAATGTATGACTGTTATTGAATTGGTTCCAATGTGGACTGGTCTGTGGTCTGAAGTAAGACAGTCAGTGATGTGCTGTGACCCGGAGACGTGTATTCTGGATAGAACTGAATAGTTGGCACATGTTTCATCCGAAGGTTCAGAGGAAGTGTCTTCTTCAGTGATGACTGTCAAAAAATGTGGCCTGTCTTGTTTTGCGGTGAGGCTGTGCTGACATGTTGTTCACCTGCGTTTTCTGGCTTCAACAGGTGTGCCATACCCCAAGCACACACACACACGCACACACACAGATACACACGTCTGAGCACTGCAGCTGTCATCCTGCAAAGCATTCTGGGTATAAACTATTGCAAAGATGTCTGTGGCTGTAGAGCGAGGTCCGTGTCAGGTCTGTCCTTTTAGGGGAGTCACACTGAATGCACTAAATGTTAATTTAGTGCATGTGGAAAGTGGTGAGAAAAGGTTTATTACGGAAGTAAGGGAGTCCGACGAGGCCTGCAATGATGACAGCGCAGGCATGGTGCTTCCCTGTCAGCCCCCTCAAAGAGATGTTAGGAATGTTTTCAGTCATGGTGCTAGCAATCGAGGATTACCTCAATGTTATGAAAAGGAGGAGGAGAGGGAAGAAGGGTGGAGAAAGAGTTTGGGAGAGAGACAGAGGGAAAGAAGGAGGGACAAAGGGGATGGTGGGTGGGTGCTAACAAGGATAGATATTACCTTTTTGCTCACTATCTCTGTGTGGAAGTGGAAAATTCCAGCGGTCATGTAGTAAAAGAAAAAGAAAAGAAAAACCAGGCGTGTCATGTGAGGGGAGAGGTTAAGAAGGGCAGCCTGCAGCGATCTGAGTGGGTGTTGAGCAATCAACGGGAGAATCATGAGCTGCTCAAACACAGTCCTGGGAGATGGAAAGGCAGCACTTGTGTGTGTAGACGTGGGAGGCTGAGAGAAGTCAGGCAGTGCGTGTGTGTGTGTGTGCGAGCGCTTGTATTGTGTGTCTGTTTGTATGCACCTGTCGTGAACCCCCTACTGTGTGTGGGCCAGTCTTCTCAATGCCTCACTGTCCCACCGCCCCACTGAGTCAAGTCTGGACAAATCCTGTCTGCCACGGCTGCAGGTTGATGACACGTGGCTCGTACGCCTGACGTGTTATCTTTTAGGTTTTAAGGAGAAGCACTGTCCAAATATGGCTGACTAAATTAAACTCTTTTAGTTGGCAATTTGCTCTTTTTTTCCATGAAATGTGCATCAGCGTTTCCTGCAGCTGCTGCTTTGAAGCCCTGGTACCGTTTCTTTGTAAATTCAAATGAAATCCAGCTGCAGATTTTATTTCATAGTCACCAGTAGACTCTCCAGATTTTTGGTATTTTGCCATGGATTAAACTCAGCACTCATGAGTGAATCTTGATAAACCATGAATCCCTGTTTTAAGATAATTTATACGCATCACACATGTTCCACATGCACATTCACAGTATTCTCATCCACTTCCTCTTTCTGTCCTTGTAGCAGAATTAGACCCAATGATGAATTTCAAGAAACGGTAACATTCAACATTTACAAAATTTAGTTTGAAGGAAAAGTGTGTTACAATTCTTGCCTAATGTTTACAAACATAAATACCGACTTTATCCTGCAGGTGCACTGTGAGTACAGCTGTAAAGCCCTGGTACAGAGCCCAAGTGCAGTGGTAGAACTTCATTGTGTAATATTAACCTCATTTTCTAATATCCATTTAAAATGCAGGTTTCAAGTTGACTCCTTTCTGTGCAAAAAGATGCCTCCAGATGGGGCGTGGGTTCAAATCCCACACTTGGGATTTAGAACCAGTATACTGCAGCCCACTTCTCCAGTTTAAGGGATGGTTAAATGGAGAAGACAAATTTGGTTGTGTTTATTTATGTGAAAAAACAATTATGATTCAGGCTGTATATATTGTATATTGTTATATAAACAGTAAAAACATAGTTCAACAATGCAATGAAAATCTTATTTTTTTCCTTGTACCAAGTATTAAAAAACACAAAAACAGAAAATGATTTCCAAAACAATTTGAAAAAAATAAATAAAAAATGAAACACAAAGTACAAAAGAATAAAGCTTCTGCTAGTGGCTAGTGATTGGACAGACACCTCAGCCTGTGCTTATTTACAGATCACTGGATTTGGTGAAACACTGTCTGGAGTTCTACACCTTCACTAACAAGAATCTATGGCAAACTTACACAAACAGAAAAACTGCAAATATATATATATATATTTATATATATATATAAATATAAATATATGCAGTTAAATGTCAAGATGAAATGCTGGAAAGAGATTTTTAAAATAACAAAATGACTAAGTGACTAAGTTCAGAATATTAATGCTGTCGTCGTCATCGTCGTGAAGCTGGAAAATAAATAGACCAAAAACAAGATCAGAGCGGTGTTTGTTTTATGGTTACTGTGACTTTTGCAATGCAACACCAAACTCTGCTGTTCTCAGATATGGCCGACGACAGTGTTTCTCATTTCTGCACTGTTACTTCAACTGTACTGTGTAGTCGAAGTACAATTAGTGGTGGTCTTATCTTCACTGTTCAAGCCTACTGGATCTCAGGTTTCAGAGACATTTGCAGCCTGCCTCTGTGATTTCGGGACGTCCATATCGTGTTTCGCCCTCTCTGCCCCTCAGCCGTGGAGATTGAGACTGACAGTTGGGTGGGGGTAGAATTGGCATTGTTTTCCTCTGCCATCCTCTGGTGGGATGGTCAGCAGCAGGTGCTGATCTCTGTTGAATGTGGAGTCACACAGTGGTGTTGTTTTGGGAAAAGGGGCTGTTTTGCTGCCAGGTGGCAGTTGCCTCAGAGTCAGTTATGGCTTTGTGTTTCTTCTAAGAGTTACTGCAACAGCTGCCCCTCTTGCCCCTCTGACTGACGACCCCCTACCCTAACCCAATGGCCCTAAGCCCAGCTCTGTAACCCTTGCTTCTCCCAGGTCTGGAAGTGCATGTGAGCATGTGTGCTGTGTGTGTGCTGTGTGTGTGTGTGTGTGTGTTAGCTTATGCTCTGGCTGTGTTTGCAGGCCTAGGCCAATCAGACTGGCTAGCACAGATGTGACAGGCTCAGAGGAATGCTAGGAATGCGGAGGCGCTGGAGCGGGCGTGTCCATCCTTGGCCCTGGGCAGAAGGGGAGGGGCTACCTCAGTATCGGCAGACAGTTGTGCTCTGCTCTGCTGGCTGACCGCCGGGCTGACTGGTTTGAGAGTACAGCAGATGCAGTCAGCTAGCTGGAGATGGCCGGCAGTACTTTTATGGTAATTGCACCGAGGGCCTTCTGGAAGCTAAATGCCAAAGAGTGTGTGGACAAACGGGAGTTATTTCTCCTGTCATTATGTGTCTTTATGCCCTGAGAGCTGTTCAATTTGAGACTTCCTGGACAGTCTGTTGTGTGTGTGCTCAGGAAAGCACATCTTGACCAGTTTTTTTGCTGGGAAAATTTCTGTCAGCAACTTTAGAGGAGTTGGGCCATTATTTATAATGACACAGTGGTTCAGCCTCTCCCTCCTGACCAATTTTCTTCCACAGAAACTCAGTTAGCGTGATTTGGCAACACGGAGAAAGTCAAAAAGATGGATCGAGTGAAGTTTGTTTTGACCTTTTATACAGTCGGGATGATTCCTGCTCTCTTTCTGCCTCCGCTAATATGGCAGCAGACTTGCTTTAAGCTCTGCTGAATGGGGACCAAGAAGCCCAGAATAGAAGTCTGTTCTCTGCACAACCTGTTTGTGCAGAATGTTGAGAGTAGATGTGATGTCATGAAAAACATGGTTCTGTTTTCTAAGCACCCTCTGTAATTAGGCTGCAGGCCCATGTGAGCACACATTAAGGAGATGTGAAACGAGATAATGAAAACGAGAGAATCAGCCTCTCCGTTCAGGCCTCGCATTGAATAAGAGAAAAAACCTAAATGTGCACATCTTCAATAGGAAACATAGGTGTGACCGTGACCTGTGAACTCTAGTAAAAGAGTGTTTGCCCCCAACTCTCAGAAGCTCTGGGAAAGTTCATGTTGCTCTTGTCCTGACAAAACATCGGTTTACGTTTGAACAAGAATGCCACCTTCTGTCCAGTTTTAGTCAGTAAACCTGAAATACCTTGTTGTTTCCTGGTCTCATAAAATGACCTTGCTCCCTGTTTTTTTGTCATGCAGGTCGCAATGAATTGATTGCACGCTACATCAAGTTGAGGACAGGCAAAACCAGGACGAGAAAACAGGTAAACATGATTCATACATTTTCATTTGATCATTAAATCGGTCCTATCTGTAGTTGGAGCTCAACAACCCGTCACCAAAACACTTTACTAGAGGTGAAATTATTCTGTAAAATCTCATCAGATCTAATCGTCAAGCTAAAAACATATGCAGATTACAAAAGTCAACAGATGACATGACTTTTTACCATGATTCTATCTTTATCTGGAGTTCAATCGTCACATAATAAAACAGCAAAGTTTTTGGTCCTGACAGTTTTAATATTGACAGAACCAGTTGGAACCAGTCACTTCAATTACTTTTGGTCTTGTTTTTGCTTTTATAAACATTATTTTTTCCAAACGATGTTTTTAACATAGTCACATAAAGGCGTTTTTTTGTTCCCAAACTGAAATTCTATGAAAGAAATGGATGATAAAGATCAAACATGGGCGACCATTGAGGTTCTAAGCGTGTAAGTCGGTAAACTCAGCACTAATACTGAACTCCTATTGGACGATCCAGTCAGCTGTGGCGGCCACTTTTGTGCCACGTGTGATTTACTTTAGGTTTTGTTACAAAAGTTCCATAGAAAAAGACCTGACGCAGTGTTTGAGAGGAAAACGTGAGCTAAATACATTTAATTATATACTAATGAATCTATATTGTAAAATAGTTGTTTACTGTCCGTGTAATATTACAGTACTTCCTAAGCCAGTACTGCAGCCCTGATGTTAGTCAGGGGCTTAACTGAAGATTGCAGATGACTATTAAATACTTTATGTAGCATGTTATAGTTGTAATTATTGATTTAATGGAAAGCCCTTAAGTGTGTGTGTACATGTGTGTACGTGTGCGTGTGTGTGCATGTGTGTATGTGTGGATATACTTATCACTTTCTTTGTGAGGAATTTAAACCTCTAATCTCCAGAGATTGTCTCACGTTTTGAAATGCTTGCCATTAAATGTTCAGTTGTAGTTCAAGCAGTGGACAACTTGGTGACATTATCCATTATCCAAACTATAGAAATTACCAAAAACACCACAAAATAAAAAGAACAATTTCAAAAAATTTGTAACCAGATAATCTATGCGTTGTGCTCAAACTACCAATAAAATAGTGCTTTATATTGGGGAGGAAAAACAGAAATAACTATTACTTTTGAGCAATAGATTACAGTTTTACAATAAAGTAAAAATTGCCATAAACACCTCCAAATACATGTTAATGCCCCAATATGTTCACCATATGTGCTAAAAAGAACAAAAACATTTTATGGGGGTGTCATCACCATATGTGCTAAAAAGAACAAAAAAAAACATTTTATGGGGGTGTCGAAAATAGACAAAAATGACATACTATGATAAAAAAGTTCATCTCAAAATAGAAGTTTAATGCCCCCAAAACATGCATTTACTGTTAGGTGAAATTGTGCATTTTATAATGCAAATAACAATACTGTAGTTCTGTATGATTTTGGAAGAAAATGCAACAAAGCAAAGAAAGAACAAACCTAATGGTTCTTGAGAAGTTCATATCAGTCCGTCAGGATTAAAGATGTCTGACTGTCTTGTAAGTTGTCCTGGCTGAGATAGAGACTGTGTCTGGTACATCCATGTCTGTGTGTGTGGACATGTGAGTGTGCATGTATCTGTGCGAGTGTTGTTGTTTTGCTCAAAAACTGTTTCACACTCCTTCAGGTGTCTAGTCACATACAGGTGTTAGCACGGAAGAAAGTTCGCGAGTACCAGGCGGGTATAAAGGTAGGTGCCGGCTGCCAGCCTCCTGGCGACACTGACTCAGCGTCTCTTTCCTCCTTGGTTACGGCTTTTCTCTTCTTCCCTGTTCCTTTCTCTCCCTGTCTCCTTTTTCCTCTTCCCTTCTCTTGGCTATTCTTCTGTGCAGGTTTCTAGCCACTTGCAGGTTCTCGCCCGGAGAAAATCTCGCGAGATCCAGTCAAAGCTAAAGGTATGCGCTTCACGGCGGGTTGGCGGGGCTTGTGCAGGCTTGGCTTTGCTATAACCCGTTACCTGCTCTTGCATTGACACCAAGCCAGTTTGTGCTGCAAAGGTAGATGCAAGCCTGGCGATAAAAACATTAAAATGTATGACATATACCTGCTCATTTGAAAAGACTTAACAAAAACGCTATGCATGCTGTGCACACCACCACCACACCAGTAGAAGCTTTTGATTATGAACTAGTTTATGTCTGAGCTGCATCAGCTGTTATCTCAGATGCATTAGCTTGTATCTTAAGGTTTTGGACAGTGCAGCTGTTATCTCAGATGCATTAGCTTGTCTTAAGGTTTACACAGGCTAGTTAGTTAGGTAGCCTAGCGAAGGATTGTTCAGCTGCATGATGCTCCAGCTCTGTGTCTGTCGTCTGAGCCAGCCTTGCTACTGCAGCACCCTCTACTGCTCCAAGACTGCGTCTTTTTTTCTAAAACTCTCCCTGACTTTAGCTGCTACCTCAAGTTCTTCTGTAACTCATGTCTGTTCCTGTAAATAAAGGTCATTTCAGACCAATCTGTGATTGTTCTCACTGTGTTAATCCCCGTATCTCCAGTTTCATCAGGCTTAGTGATTGACCTTAGCGGCCCATAAACTATCGAGTGTCCACCCTACAGATGTGTCCACACTGGAGACACAGTGTCACTCTTACTGCTAACTGCTTCCATGAGTGTCTTGAGTGTCTTATTTTTTCGGTCATTTTATTCAAGGTCCAGTTGTAGCTTATGTTGTTTTTTCATTTAGTTGCTAGAGCCCTTTAGGAAGCTGGGTCAGACAGACAAGTTCTGGAAGGTTCCTTAATCAATGAAAAGGCCTGGGAACAGAGAACCTTACAAATTAGACATTTATTAAAAAGCAGCTCTTGCTGTGACGATATTGAGTGTTTGCACTTCTTGAAGCTTTTTCATTTTTACACATAATTTGTTTTTTCAAACATGGTCACCAATGGAATATACAGTGCTTAACTTACTCCGGCTTTGTTTCTCTAATTATTTATTTTAATTATTTTTTGACTAATTTGCCTGTAATAATGAGGTTAAACTGCTGTATGGGATAAACAAATATAAAATATAAAGAAAACCTCATCAGACACATCTGTCAAGTAGTTGTAATATATCTTTTGAGGTTTCTCTTTGAAGTCACAGAAATGGTCGTTTGCATATATGTTTTAATTCTTTTGAAATGGTTGAATCATTAAGACCCACATCATGGCAACTCATTAAAATATAATTAGTAATGTATATGTTTTTATTCCCCAATGAAAACATGCAAATGATTATTTGTGGCTTGCAGTAGTGTAAAGGAGAAAAAAGTTGTATTTACACACAAAATTCTCAACTAATGCTGGCACATCCTTAGAACTGCAAAGCACTAATGGTTTTTCTTTCTCTTGATTCAGGCAATGAATTTGGTAAGTGATTCCGACTTGTGCCATATGCTTCCCTGCTCCCCTGTGTTTGGCAGCATCAGTGCACTGTCCCCTTGCTGTGGCCCTCTGCTGGCATGGCCCTTCACCCCATCGCTCTCCCATATTAAAGCAATTCACAGGAAGCAGTCTTTGAACCTGGCACTGCTGCACATCCTGCCTGATCTAGAATGACCGCCCTCCCCCCACCTCCCCCTGACCTCTGCCCAAAGCCACTCGCTTGCTTTGCACAAGGTGTCGCTCTTTGATTTGGGTTTGGTCTCACTTTTCAATCAAAGAACAATCACTGTGTCAGCTAAAAATGCATTCGTTTAAAGAAAAAAAACAAAAAACAGAATGCATTTGATGACGTTTCAGACATTCAGAGTATCCAGCATTCATGAGTTTGTGAACAATAGAAGGTTTTTTGTCATGCACCAAAGACATAAACTGGTTTGTGTGTCATGCTTCTGCTGATGACAGAAATTTTATCAGTGTCACAAAAGTCTAATGTGTTATTGTTTGTTTATCAGTGTCACAAAAGTCTAATGTGGTAATGACTCGGATGCAACAGCCAGCCAGCACACTCCCTTCATTCTGTTGATTTGTTTTTTCTTTCTCTTTCTTTGTATTAAACCTAAACTTACTGTGAAACTTAACAGATTGTCTTGTCTTCCAAACTTTAACAACAGCAGGGCGTCGCTGCTTCATTTTCTCCTCTCTCCTTTGGCCTTTGCTTCACTTCAATTGCTGCTGTGCAATTTTATATATTTATTTTGACTTCAATGATTTTCATTTTTTACTTAAAGTGATTGAAAAAAAAAATTTTTAAAAGAAATCTGGCCATAATGTGAATTAGGTATGTATTGGTATTGTGCTGCCACCTTGTGGTTGACAACTCGGCTCTCTTTGCTGATTTCCAGGATCAGGCATCTAAAGACAAAGCCCTCCAGAACATGGCAGCTCTGTCTTCTGCACAGATTGTCTCACCTAGTATAATAAAGAATCACCTTCCTCCGCTGCCTCCTGCCCCTTACCAGCCCCCAAGAGTGAGACCCCTTCTCTTTTGTACAAGGACTTGAAGCAGAAAACACAAATTCTGTTTTTTTTATTATTATTATTATTATTTAAACGCAACTACTGACGGATTCTGTTTAATCTGCAGTTCTGGCCTGCTCCAATTCCAGGACAGCCTGGACCGTCTCAGGAGTAAGTATACGCCCTCTTCTGGACACATATTGTCATAAAGGATGAGAAAATGCATAAATGAGAAAAGTGAGTGTCAGGATTCGGTTTAATGTCAGGTGGGTATTGAATAACAAACCGCATTTTCGCACACCAGGCTGGTTCTAGATCTCAACCCGGGAAGGACTCCTGGGCTTGTCCGCACCAGCCATGCGTAAGTTCCACTTAGTCTAAGCTCCACCCATGAGCACAAAGCAGTACTAACTGTTCTACACTGCACTCTACTGTATGTTTCCAGCACTGATCTAAACCACCACCATGCAAAACATCTGCTTCGCATTTTGATTGAGAATTTTCTGGATTAACGATGCTTTGAGATCACAGAAAAAAAAAATATTGTGTTGACCTTCACAGCTGATGCTTGATTTGCATCATGAATCAGTGACTAAGCAGGTGGACTTACGCCTCGTTGGTGCAGCAACACATCTTTAACCTCTGTTTATAATGAGACGAATGATTTAAACTAGTAGTTTATACAAATAGTTTCAGATCAACACGGCCTGAAACATCAGATTATCCTGTTTTTTCTCCTTTTCTTTCCCCAAATGTGTCTTTTGACTCAACACATTCTCCAATCTTTTTCAGTATTAAACCTTTTGCACAGCCACCATACCCAAGCCTGTCGGGTCCTGTTCCACAGTCCATACCAAGTACGTAATCCTTTTTCATAATTATATGAAAACTTGTTTTGTGGTCACGTTGTTTTTTATTGTCTGTGTCTGTGTATTTGCAATGATCAGGTTACGAGCCCTTGGCTCCTCCACCTGCACCGTCTGCCACTGCAGTGCCCGTGTGGCAGGACCGCACCATCGCTTCATCTAAGCTGAGGATGTTGGAGTACTCAGCCTTCATGGAGGTGCAGAGAGACCCCGACAATGTAAGTCTGGGGTCTCAGTTACTACTGTATATGCTGAATGACCAGATTAATCAAGGTGGTCTGAGGATGAAAATCATTAACATTTATTATAATACTGCTGTGGTTCTCATCAGTTCTCATTACTTCGTAAGACAAATCATGGTTTTCATCACCATAGGACATTCACTGTGTTCAACATAAGGAGCAGTCAATAAAACTATTTCGGTATGATTCATTGTAGAAATAATAAAAAAAAATGAACTCATCACTAATCACAAATTAATCGCAATTTCTTTATGCTCTGCAGACATTGTTAAGGAGTTTTTATACTTAATTTCCAATGTTGCACCATAATTTACCATCATTTAAGTTTGAGCACCTTTGACTTCTATGTGCATTAATATGTATAATAACTCCATGTCTCTCTGTCTCTGTCCAATGCAGTACAGCAAACATCTGTTTGTCCATATTGGACAGACCAACCCCTCCTACAGTGACCCACTCTTGGAGGCCGTGGACATCCGGCAGATCTACGACAAGTTCCCTGAAAAGAAGGGCGGACTCAAGGAACTTTATGAGAAAGGGCCTCAGAATGCATTCTTCCTTGTTAAATTTTGGGTGGGTGGCTACAATTGTCAGTATCTTGCTTTTAGTCGGACAGTAGTTCCCAAACTTTTCCTACAGCGCTCCCCTCTGTAGATTGTAGATGGGGACATATTCACAGCTTTTGCTTTGAATCACAGTTGGACTTTTTTAAAAAAGTTTTTAACTTGAACAAAGAAAATGATTCAACAAATCATTGCAGCTTTCCTCTGCACTGACCTTCTGTGTTTGGTCTGTCCCCCGGGGGGAGGCACCCCCACTTTAGAGACCAGTGCATACAGAGATGAAAAAACAAACATTGCTGCCACTGATTACTCAGCATAAAATAATTTAACATACTGACCACTAAAAGCTGCCTTTAAAACTGTTCAATGTTTTTGACACAGACAATATTTTGGTTCAAGGACTTTATTTTAAGTATTAAAGTCATGTGCCCCCTGCAGGCGGACCTGAACAGCAGCGGGATGCAGGATGGCCCTGGTTCTTTTTATGGCGTCAGTAGCCAGTACAGCAGCACTGAGAACATGACGATCACTGTTTCAACCAAAGTCTGTTCGTTTGGAAAGCAGGTGGTGGAGAAAGTGGAGGTAAAGCAGCACTGAGGACCGACCGGAGCTGAGGCTTAAAGTCACAACCAGAGGATTTTGACCATCCTGTGTGTGTGTGTGTGTGTTGCAGACAGAGTACGCCCGTTTGGAGGGAGGAAAGTGTGTTTACAGAATCCACCGTTCTCCAATGTGTGAATACATGATCAACTTTATCCACAAACTGAAACACCTACCTGAAAAGTACATGATGAACAGCGTTCTTGAAAACTTCACTATCCTCCAGGTAACAGGAACCTCTCCGATCTATTCTATGTTTACTATGACTGATATATGGGAACGTTTTTGACTTTATGCTTATAAATATATACCTTTACAACTAGGTTTAAGGTTGCATTAGTAATTTCTATTTATTATTTTAAATCCTTGATGTGGCACTTTTACTCTACTCCATCGTACATTGTTCCTAATTTTTTATTCTACTTTTTCCAGGTGGTGACGAACCGTGACACCCAGGAGACTCTGCTCTGTATAGCTTTCGTGTTTGAGGTTTCCACCAGCGAACACGGAGCGCAGTATCACGTCTACAGACTTGTTAAAGACTAACTGCTCTGCAGAATGTTTCTTTCTTTTTCTTTTTTTTTTTTTTTGGAAAAGCCACGTGACAGCATGGTACAATCTGTCTCTTCAGCCAGCTGCACCATCCAGGACAGAAAGAACCAGAGAGTAAACACTGAAACAACTCTAGGTCAAAAAACCTACAGAGTTCACGCTTTTCACACCCGAAGAAAACGAGTGGATCTCAGCGTGCTGACGTGCAGAGAAATATCTGAAGAAACACCTTTTTTATTCATTAATAATAATAACAACACTGTTCATGTGTTTAAACATGCTATAGATGAAGTGGGTCACTTCAGACAAGGTATTTGATGGATTTACAAACGTTTCGTTGAGGGATAAAGAATGTTTTTGGGGAGCTGGATAGTATCTATGAACACACTCTGAGTGATAGAAACAAATGGGCGTGCTAGAAAGAGAGAGAGAGAGAGTTAAAGTTAAGAGAGAGAGAACTGCTGACGAGTGGAAACCAGAAACAAGTGACATTGCAGTAGGTTTGTCAGGAAAGCAAGTGCCTTTTCTCCAAAGATCTTTATCGTTGCCTGCCACCTTGGATTGCCTTTTATTACTACCTCTTGTTTTTGAATAAAATTTAAACAGTTACAAAGTTGTATTTTGTAAGAAAAAAAGGAAGATTGGAATTAGATTTGAGTATTCTAAGGCAGTTTTTGTATTTGGGCACACAGGAACGGGATGTGATGACTAATTTTTCATGTCGCTTGTCGTTTTACACAAAGTGCTTTTACAGTGTACAAGGAGAAGGTTTTTAGTGTTACCGTATTTTTAAACTGTTTTTTTTTCCTAGTGTTTTCATACAGGTTTGTGATATTAAACAAAGTCAGGTCTTACAAGCATCTATCTTTAACTTCCTTTTGACACTAAGGATGCCTTGTGTCATTCGTAGCCTGACGTGGAGCCAAGGCTTTAACGTCCTTACGAGATCCCCAAGGTTTTTATTCTCTGAAGACGCGTGCTCGGTTGCACTTAAAAGATCCAGAAATTGGGGTTGAATCAACAGCAGTGCTTATTTCTGCCTTGAGTTATGTAGCCTAATATTTTTTTTTTCTGTACTGTGAGTCATTGGATGCTAAAGGAATATGTGTTACATAGGAGTATTTTATTCTGAGGGAGAAAATTAATGTTCATATTTGTGATCATTTAACTCAGCACTCAACTCAAGACCATGGCTAAAAGTGAGAAGTAAATCACTGTTTCTTTTGTTTAAAAAAGAGATTGTATGCTGTGAAGATGGCTCGTTTGCTCTGCCCTTCTCTGTGTGATACGTGGAGAAACTGCATTCATTTAAAAAACGTATGGCTATTTGAGACATTTGTTGAGCGACAAAACACTAAAGGTAAATAATGTTGGACTCAAGCTCAACAGCATTGGAGCGACCGCTAGTGTCTCTGTGCTGGGGAGCATGACCATTGATTGTTATTTATGGGGTTGGTTCAAATGTAGTGGGGGGGAGGTGGGGTTCAGGAGGTGTGTTATTCATCGTCCACAGTGGTGGAGATGTTAAAAGTATTGCAGGACCTGAAGTAGAGACCGTATAGACTGTTATCCCCGGGATCCTGACAGTCACTGGGGGAGCTCTACGTAGTTTACTGTACGATCGTGCTAGACAAACACAAATTGTACCTTGGAATAATAATTGCAACTGGCCTTGAATGTCATATTTCACCATACAAGAACAACAACACTCCTGTAGCCGGTGTCTCAGTTTATCTATTATACAGATGTTTTCTTTATTATCAAGACTGTTGTTTTGTTGGCTTTTTTGACTTTCAGTGTTTGCCATTTGCTCCACTGAAAAAATATTGTGTGACTGTGCTGATATTGGAAAATAATAGTGAGATATCTAATGTATCATATTCTGAATGGTGTGGGTATTTTTTGTTTTGTTTGTTTATTTTTTTTGGTTTACGGTGGTTTAATATTGTCTTTGTTACCATTGTGCATTGCAATTTTATACTTCAAAGTAGAGGTTGGACTATATAATCAAACAAATATATCTAACAATCATAGACGCATGGTACCTTTGGGGCCACCCCCCTCCTCCTGAAAAATGTATTAAACGTGTTTGTAAATTAGTTTGGTCCACGGCTTTTCTTTTATGATGATCGTGATGTGTTTAATACGTAGCCTTATGAAATGTTAACATAACATGTTGTCATGAGCTTTTTAGTCAGTTATTTTCTATGGCACTAATTCTTCTTGGGCTTCCTCTGGCGGCATGTAGGAAAATCTGATTCCTATGAGTTGGTCACTTACTTACGTATGTGGTTTAACAACTGAATATAGAAGCCAGATAGTACTACAGTGTGACTTTGATAAATACGATCATGGTCTTATAAGGAATAAATATTCGTGTTGTGTACTGTGTAGCTGTACATTTTAGGAACCTAAATGAAAAACACTGTGCACTGTTATTACAGTAAAATGTTACAGAACTCACAAGTGAAAATTATATTAAGTAAAATAATATCATAATAATAGTTATTAATATAGATTGTATTTACATATTTACCTAAGTATTTAACTATTTTAATACCACGTTGGGTTAAGAAATATATTCTCATTAATCTTATATATAATAACATATTATATATAAATGATATTTGGTTCAATTGTTTTGGCCAATTTCTATCTTGTATAAATTTATGTTGATTCAAATTATTTAGGTAATTGAGTGACTACCAGTTCAATTTGTAGTATAATACCTTTTTTTTTTTTTTTTTTTAAAAGTAGATATTTATTTATCCTAACATTCGCTGTGTGGCTTCTTAGGGCTTGTGAGAAATAGTTTTATTGGCGTTTCTCGCAGAAGACAGGTTCACCGATTATCTACGTGCCGCCAGGTAATGCTTCGCAATATAACGTAATTGAGATGTATCATTTTAAATCGTATCTTAATCATACAAATTTCATTACAAATGTTATTGGTACTTTCTTGGAGTAAGTTTAATCGTTTCTAATCCCGCAAACGTTTACTTGTTATAACTTCCCATTTCAGAAGTCATTGTGGCGGATGTAGGCGGTAAAGCGGAAAAACGATTTCAAAGTATTTGTTTATAAATAAGAACTGATATGAAAACACTGTTGAATGATGTTTTACATTATTCATATATTGGAATAACGTTTTGTATAACGTCAATAAGCAGAATAAAAGGGGTCTAAATAAAATATTAAGGATATAAGTAAAATATTTATTCCGCTGCTGAAACTTTATAGTTTATTTTGAAGGAAACAATCGACCGGATGCTGTCCGAATTACTTTTTTATTTATATCCCATCAGACTGGACAGCACCACACGCTGGGTTTTTATCAAAGATCCATGTCAGCGATGAAGGGAGGGCACGTCCCAATAAAGTGACCCAACACCGCTGAAGTGTGGTATTGATAGTCAATGTTGCCTGTGTGTTCTGCTGCTATAACGTAATTAGAATCTAGAGTAATTTTTAGCAAGGAAGTGAGTCCGGGTCCAAGCCTACGGTCAAACTGCGGCGGTGAATGTTTTATTCATTGGCCGACGGTTAAGTTCAGCCGAGTCAGCAGGTTAACGAGGTGAGTTTAATTAACTGGTTTAATAAATTATGACGTTAACAGGAAATTTAAGCCGGGGTCACGCTTGGTTGTATTGAAATTATAACTGATAAAAGTATTTGATCAACTTTCACCGATGTTCTTATTAGCACCTACGTTATCGATGGAGCAGTAGTTTGTTATTATCTGTTTTTTAGTTAATTTTTACAGAGGTTTAAGTCATCTTCATTAAACGGAGAGTTACTTCCTATAATGGCACGACTTGCATAAAGCAAAACAAAACAGGATGAATCCTAATTACTACCTCCCTTCTTCTATTGTTGACAACACTACAAAACGTTTGTCTCCAGTAAAAGGATGTGACAAGGACTCGGCAGTGTTTCAAGTGTCGGATGCAGACCATATCCTTCACAGGGAAGAGACCCATTTTATTTATAGAGAGGATTTAAAAAACGAATGATGAACACATTAGTTCTAATCTGAAATGAAGATTTGAACACAGTCAGGGAGAATAATTAATTAAACTTAATATACTTTGAAATATACAAGGGAAATCCACCTAGGGCTCCCTGAATTATATTTTATATTATATGATTTTTTTGGCAAAGATGTAATTGACACACTGTAATGTAGTACTTTAATAACTTTACAGACTGTATAATCAGTTTGTTCACATATGTTCTTCTACTCGCACCTTCAGCTTTTCATTTATCTGTTTTTAGAACTACTTGACTATATGGGTTGTCATATATATAAGTCATATATATATATATATATATATATATATATATATTGTGTATATATATTGTGTATATATACTGTATATACGGTGCTGGTCTACTGTGGTCAACTACAAAACTCCAAACTGTTCTGAATCGTTTCCAAACAACCATGGCAAGTCAAACCAAAGCCAACATGGGGAAACAGGGAAACAACAACTTGTTGTTTCCCTGTTTCCTCTGCAGACAGGTCCATACAAAGTGCTGAGCAGAGCCGTGTCAGCACATTGTTTGGAGCTGGTATTTTGTTGCTCTCCTAGGAGAGATGGAGGGAATGCAGCTGCCTTTGACTTTGACTCTGTTTTGAAGCATGTTTCCCTGCTGTGGGACCCAGTGAATGTTAGACCTACAGTTAGGGTCAAACCTACAGTTTGGGTCAGACCTATTGTACAAGTGGGTCTTATTGTTTCACAGAATAGTGAGAGGATGTTATTTACAAACAACACTTTAACAGTAATCCTAATGCTAATTCCTATAACATTGTAATTAATATAATTCTTTTTGCAGTCCACAGAGCTTTTTGTTTTTCTTCATCAACATATAATTCCTCCTTCATTGTTTCCTTCATTTTTTTTGACATTGTTTTTGTTTTCATCCTCCCATTTTATTTTATTTTCTTCCATGCTTTGCAGCATTTTTAAAGCCTGTTATCCCTTAAACTCCTGACATGGAGCTTCTCTCTCTTCTCTCGCCTCTTCCGGAGGTTGCTGCTGTTAACTGCTTTACATTGCAAATTCACTTCTCCTTTATTCCAGTGTTTGTGCTCATAGACATGTCGTTTCTGACCAACATGACATGCTAAAATATATTTTTTTAATCAGCGGTTATTTTTACATCTCTTATCAGGTGCAGAGGCACATGACCTATCATTGTTCGCCTGAAACTTTCTCCGCACTTCCACTGCTCGTTCATCTGCAATCATGGCAAACACAGACTCTGTCAGAATTCGTGTTTTCTCCCTGAACTGCTGGTGAGTGACTGCATTTCATCATTTTTACAGTGAACCTTCAGTGTCTGTAAAAATATTATACATATGTATATATTTTTTTTTTTTCTCTTCAGGGGGATTCGTGTCCTCAGTAAACAGTGTGGGCAGCGCTACACTATGATTGGAGACATGTTGTGTAAAGAAGAACACGATATTGTCCTGTTGCAAGAGGTGAGTGTTGCACTGCTATCTCAAAACTATCAAACTGAAGACAGTGGCATCGAGTTACAAGAACTTTGCCCTGAGCCGTTTCCTGAAAGTTTAAATTTATTTTTCTTCTGTGCAGTTTTAGTTTTAAATTAATAATTCTCAAAATAAAAAAAACAATGACCAATGACCTCTTAGACAGGATGTAAGAAGTGTATTGTAAGTCAGTACTATTAAAGGGTTTTATTTGTAAGTTATACACAGTTGTACACAGGTATACATAGTACAAATGCTTGATTGTCAAGATCATGATTATTTTGGTCACAATTATTGGCATCATTTACTCATTGGATCTGAAAACACATTGAATATATTGTAAATAAAAAACAACAAAGTTCATGTTTTACCTTTCTTTTGAATTCAAATTACTGAAACTGTAATGTTCAAATATTGTTAAAAATGCTGAAAACATGTAAGTAAAGTAAATAAAATCATGATTTAATATGCAGTATAAACTGTAATATCCAGATGTTGTTACCTCTGCCGTTATTGATCAAAACTATATTTATATTGATCAAGACTACAATAACGTAGCTTTGGAGTGTCAAGTATAATTTCTTCAAATGTATATATATATATATATATATATATCTTATATATATACATATACATATAAATATATATATTTTTTTTTTTTAATTACTCTTTTTGTTGTTTCACTGTAAGTTGACTGTGGTTGTGTGTATCTGCTGCAATGCTAACGTCTTTTTTGTCCTGAACATACATTCTGTGTTAACGTTAGGTCATGACAACAGATTGAAAATAAAGAGAAAAAATAACAGTTAATTAAAACCCTGTCGTGCTGCTTTTCTTGAATCAGCATCAGCATGTTTGATTCAGAAAACAAACCGTTGCACAGCGTGTACTTTTTTTTTTTACATTGATATGCTGAGAGATTTTTCTTTTTGAAGGTGTGGAGTGAGAAGGACTTCCTGTTCCTGAAAAAGAAACTCTCCTGCAGCCACCCGCACTCAAGTTACTTCAAAAGGTAAAGCTTTCATTTCTCTTCACTTAAACACTCTTGTTATCAACAAAACATCTTTAAATGTTTGTCCTGTCTTTGAAAGAGCCCTAAATAAAACTCTTTTTGAAGTTAAACTTAAGCTGAAGCACTGCCTTCAGGATTAACTCTTTCATTCTCTCTCTGACCTCTGACCTCTCCACCATTCACTGGAGCCAGACTACTCCAGGGCCTTGTTCTCCTAATCTGTCTTGTAGTGTGCACAAATGTGCTGTATGCTACCATGGGTTAGCATGACAGCCTGCTCACATATTGAATCTACCTTCTTACCTCTGCAGTGGAGTCATAGGAAGTGGCCTGGCCCTGTTCTCCAAACACCGAATCCATGACACATTTCTTTATCGCTTCTCACTCAACGGCTATCCCTACATGGTGAGTCTCAAACTCCAACACAGCAGAAATGTCCCCCAACCACACCCCTGCACTTCCACACCTGTGTAATGATCTGTCATCTTCTTTATCCAGACAGTACTAATGGATTATGATCATGTACAATACAAAGGCTAATCACAGCTGCTCAAGGAGAACAGCTATAACTGAACAACAACTGTATTATGTAAACCCTTGAGGCTCTGGAATTCAGTTGTCTTATGAAACAACACTGGGGGGCGACAGTCTGTAAAGATGTGCAATTTGGTTAGGTTATTAAGAACACCAAAGTGATGTTGAAGTAATAAAGTTAACTACTAGGTTCCTACAGGTTCATTATTGACTCTACACTTCTTCTTCTGACTTCTCTTCTGTCTCTTTTTCTGATTTCTTTGATGCTTTGACTTTTCTTCTACTGACTCTTCTTCTGACCCTTTTTCTTCTCACTCTACTCCTGTCTTTTCTTCTGACTCTGGATCAAACATGTACATTTGGACCTCAGTTTGTGGTTAGCCAGCTGTTTTCTCTCTCACTGCTCAACAGGTCTTCACTCACCACACAGTGGCTCATTACTGTTTGATAGAAGTGGCACATAAACCCCCCGTTCAGAGCACAGCTAATAAACATGTGTATAAAGTTTTTTTTTTTCTTTTACCAAAGCATGTCACATTTAAATCTCAGGGAAGCATATTAACATCTAGTAGCCTAATATGCCCCCTCTAAAGGTTGTTGTTGTTCCAGTGGGTTTTCACTCATAATATAAAACATGTCCAATCGTCTCTGAGGCCTCTTTGTCCTGTGGTTGACTGTTTCTGTCCCTAATGTTTAGGCCCACCATGGAGACTGGTTTGGTGGTAAAGCTGTGGGGATGGCTGTTGTAAACATCAGAGGTCTGACCGCTCATGTCTACGTCACACATGTAAGAATTCTACTTCCTATATTTGGAAAAGCTAATGTTGTGACACAACCTCGAGCTCTGAAACACACAAAAAGGAAGACAGAGAACCACTGGATCCAAGGGTCCGTCCAAGTGACCGATTCTGTCTTCGTGCCCTGATTTCAGCTGCATGCAGAATACTGCAGAGAGAAGGACTCGTATCTACCTCACAGGGTGGTTCAGGCCTGGGAGCTGCAGAAGTTTGTCAGGTGATTTTCTTTTTCATTCTGCACCTGTGTTACTGGGGTTTACTCATGTTGACCTGAGCTGTATCACCATGATGTGAGTCAACTGTGTTGATGGATCTGTGACTGGAAATACAACCTTCACCTAAAGGCTGATCTACTCTGTTCTTCTATTCTATTTAAAGGAAACTCTTTTTTCTTTCTCAACATTTGTTCAGTTTTGGACAGATTTTATTTTTTTCAAATTTAAATCACTTCTGCAGTGCTAAAAAAATAATGGTATTTTTGTTTCTCTGCTACCTGGTACCAAACGCTGCAAAGCCCAGCACTGGTGCCCCTCTGGTCTGTCTGAAGCCAGTTGTCGTAGTATTTACTCTTTTTACTGATTTTATTTTTGTGAGGTTTACTTGACAACAATGTGTTTGTGTACATCAGACACACGTCGGTTGGAGCAGACCTGGTCATTCTAGGTGGTGACCTCAACATGCATCCTCAGGACCTTGGAACCAGACTGCTGAGGTCATACACCGGACTTCGAGATTCCTATGTAGAAACTGAAAAATTTGATGTAAGTATTTAAACTGACTGAAAAGTGGTACAGTGTTTTAAGGTCCAGTTTGTTGTGACGGCGAGGGTTCTCATTGGCGTTTGAGTTTATCATTCATTATTCACCAACTAAAGACAATATAACATTATATACAGTAGACAATCGTAGACCTGTCAGAGTTCCATCAGTCTTAGATGCTACTTCCTGTCTCCTACTCTTTTTTTTCATTGGCGTTTTGCATCAGTATTTGTGTCAGTAATCATTTCTGATCTGGTTGCATCCAGATTTGGCTAAAATATTCAAGTGTTTGATTGGCTGGGACTGTGGTCCAGTTCGGTCCATTCCCCTCACACCCTGAATGATTTCTATGCCACAAACCAGGCTGACTGTTCTCAGCCTGTGCAGATCAACTTAGAATCATGGGTAAACCAGAGCAACAAATCTTGTAGTATGCTTTTAATTTTATCAGCGGTACCTAACAGTTATAGAAGACTGCCTTCTAATGGAGGTCTTTTTTTTTCAGACTGAGGAAGATTAGACTACAACCCACAGATGTGAATGTCAACACTACTAAACCACACTGTTGAGACTGAAACGTTTTCTCTCGTGGTCATGATGAACAGAGGTTTTTTCCATTGCAGGGCTGTGAAGGTGGAGTCACTCTGATAGCTGACAATCCTTTCACCAATAAGAAGGAACTCATTCCTTTTGAGACAGGAATCAGAATTGACTACATCTTATTCAAAGTGAGTGGAAGTTCTTTGAGTCTGCTGGCGTTTCTTCATGATCAGAGGTTTATTTTCTTGTTCTTTTCATTTTTATTCTCTTATTTACAGGGTTCCTCTAAAGTAGACCTTCATTGTGACTCCATGGTCACCACCAAAGGCTCCATCCCTGATCATCCTTTCCCATATTCTGATCATGAGGCTCTGACCTCTGAACTCAGATTGGAGCAACATGCGGCACAGGAGACAAGAAAAGACCAGCACTATGATGATAAGGATACCAACGCAGGTATTTAACTTCACAGAAGAATATTTCAATCCAAATGAAAACACATTTTCTAAAATGTATGAATGAAATGAAAAACAGACTTTCTAAACTTTGGGCCTCAAACACAGCCATCTGAACAGAAAGTGAGCAGAGCTTTTACCCCAACCATGTTGGTTGAAGCTGAGGCTCATCTTTAGTTCTTTAAATTGTTTACTTGTTATCACACAACAAAAGCTCGTCTCTGATGGTAAAATACCGTCAAACAGCTGACATAGTTGACCAGCTTAACCTACCATGCAAGGCTGTTATGTCCAGTACTAGTATGAGTATTTAAATTAAGTATCCGTCCCAATGCTGATAACAGTATTGTGCCGGTGCATCCCTAGTCCTAGTACCTCGGTGTTGACTGCATTCATAGTCATCTTTTTGTCAGAGTCAGTTTGTCCATTTTTGACTTCTCTTCTTCAGCACGAGTGGCTGAGTTGGTGGACATCGTGACAGAAGCACGCACTGAAGTCAAGGTCGGTCTTCACTGTGCCGAGAGGATGCGCTTTACTGCCACCCGCACCGGAATTATGGGTCTGGCTCTGTTGATCCTGGAGCTTGCCATCGCTGCCGTGCCCTGGTTGGCCCTGGGAGCTGAGCAGCCTTTCCCCCTAACCTCCTTCTACCTGCTGGCGGCGCTGTGTTTCGCCATTTTGCTCACCACCTTCATGCTGTACATCTTCTACACCATGGAGCTGAAGTCCCTGCAGGGGGCCGAAGACCAGATGAGGCTGGCTGTGGGTAGTCTGCAGGAGAACCTGAGAGGGTTTCCTCTGGCTCAGCCTCAGGACTCACAAAGGAAGCCTCCGGAAGGTCTTAGTGCGGTTAGTGCCGTAGAACCAGAGGAGTAGAGTCAGAGCGACCTCAGTTTAACGAAGCCTGACGAAGTCAGATTTAAGAATCCATAATCTTTCTCTTTTCTCATTTCTGTAGAAATGTAGATTTTTACTGTGGAACACAGAAGTTAGCGGTAAATGAAGAACAGTTTCGATGCCTGACACAATCTTGACATGCGTTATCTTTTCTTTTATACATTTATAAATTTGACCTACTGTAGATCATCGTATATTAGATTAGAGCCACATGGATTTTATTTTTACAGACCTAGAAATAAAGTCAGACATCTGATTTCAGATTTCAAAAATTAAATTCACGTCTGACATTATTGCAGTCTACTGTAATATTTAACACTGTATTTCAGTTATATTAAAATACCAGAGTTGTTATAGTAATGATAATGATATGATGTAATTTTAAAAAAAGTTAAATTAATAATACAAAGTATATTTACAAATTTAAATGAATACATGTATTCTAAATAATATGAAACATTAATAGTATCAAATCATCAAATACAAATACTTTTATACAAATGACAGTTTAATGATTTGAAATCAAAAAATGTTTGTCTTTGAGTTAGAAAAGAAAGTCTGTAAATTATTAATTTTTTTTTTATTACTAAATTATGGTGTGGAGTTGCTGACAGTAGCCTGCAGGTTAAAAAGGACAGATTTCTTTTTATTCCATGTGGCTTTAATTCTAATGGATTAACTTCTATGCAAACACATTGCTTCCCAGACAGTCAGTCATGTCTGTACTGCTGCTTTTACTTAAAGGTCACAAGCATATGACCCTCAATGTGTTTCTAAGCTTCAGGTCCGACAGCATTCCATCCACTAGAATCATCCCAGGATCTTTATCACCTCTTACGTTTCCATTTTTGTTTTCACCTAATGCAGTTGAACACGTACAACCAGAGTGGGTCCAGGCTGTGATACTGCAGAGTAGTATTATTAATATACTAATATACTGTTTGTACACAACAAACCAATACTCCATTAGTTTGGAAGTTTACATATAGATCACGGTTTATTTATTTTCTTTGCCTGGCATTATATTAATATTTTAGAGAATAATAAACTAGAATAGACTTCCATTCTAGTTTATTCTAAAGTTTTTTAATACTACAAAGTGTTTTTCTGCTCTTTTTTTTATTTCAACACATCTGTTCATGTTGTTTGCTTTTGAAAAGCTGCAGAGAATGAAGTCCTTGCTGTGATGTGCACTGATTTGACTGAAAAAAACCCGGTTGTTCCATTTCATTTCCACGTTGGCCCCAGCTAACAAAGATTATTTTGTCATAATGTGAAATAATGCTTCAGCGTTGATTTTATTATGATCTTTAGACTTTGAGAAGAAGAAGCCTGACTTTCATTCCACCAGAACAGCTGTACCTGCATATAGTTTGTGACAGCAATAATAAATATAAATAAAACCCACGTGTCCTGACTGATGTGGTAACAGGTGAGAAGATGGCAAATGGTTAAAACACACATCACATTTACACAGCAACCACCAGGGGGCAGCCAGAGGATCACTGAGTGGTAAAATAATTTATTATTTAAATAAAGTAAATCTGTTGCTTTTGACAAACAATACCCAAACTTCTTTTTTTTTTTTTTTTTTTTTGGCAGAAGGAAAACAAAGCATGAGGGAGGAGAAGCCAGTATTTGCCAGGTGAAACCTAGAAGCTGACACAGGTAAGCAGTCTTGGCAGCCTCAGCCTTGGGTGTGGCTCTTTTTTCTATTTTTTTTTTTTCACCAGTGACAACACAATTGAGATATCATTCATACCTGTAGTCGGAACATTCAGTACGGTTCCTGTCTCGTTTCTCCAATTTCAGGTCATTGATTTCATGGTTTCTTCCTCCTGAACATTTCTTGCTATTTTTTGTTACTGTTGCAGTAAGAATTTTTTTATAGAAGAAATATTTAATGCAGAGAGTAAAACTGACAGCAGTGCAACCCACAAGAGACCAATCTGTCACTTATGCTCCTAAAACCATCACCGTTAGCCTGTGCTAGCCTAAAAATAAGACATCATGTTAGGTTCTAAACTGCTAACACGCTTCATGCTATCTAGCTTGGACAGTTAAATAAAACAATTCATCAGTTTAAATTGAAAAAAAGTGATTTTAGATATAGAGTCTACTTAGCCCCTCCTACAGGCTAGGACAAGACACTACATGCTCACTGCTGACAAACACAAAACGTCATAATAATGTATACTTGCACTTGCGTGACAGACATTTACCTAATGGAGACATGTCAGCAGTAATGACTGTGTAAGGGAAAGGTCACTCGGCAAAAAAAGGATTTTAGTCCTACAATTTTGAAAGTGCGACCCCTAGTGTTTGCTCCCATGGGTTAAGTCCGTTAAGAAAGTATTTTATAGTGTTTTCTTTCTGTTTTGTTTGTACATTCGGTTGATGGCTTCCTGTTTGGTTTGGCTGTTCCTCCTTCTCTAACTTTGTCTTCTCATTGTCCTCCTCTCCCTCCTCTTCATCCTCTCCCCTGCTCCTCCGTGGTGACTCTTGTGCATATGATTGTTGGAGAAAGTGCACACGGTTAAGACAGGAATGAGTGAGTGAGTGCAGAACCGGAGTCTATCCTGTAAATGGGCGTGGTCTGACGGTCCACAGGCAAGGTGCGATTCTCTTACTGCACACACACGCACTTCAGAGTCTCCCTGCAGCAGCTCACAGGAGAAGTCGGCAGGAAAAAGAAAAGCTGACGATGATGAGTCTGGATCCGCTCAAAACCGTCATTTCCATCGGGAATATTGACGACACCTCCCTGGCTGTACCATCTCTTCACCAGTGCAGGTCTGGACAACAGCGAGTCCTGGAACAAGTGCAGACCATCCGCAGGACCAGGTCCAGACCGTCCAGCAGCAGCAGGATCCCGTCCAGTCCTCTGTCCCCCACAGGTGAGAGGGACACAGCAACAAGTCTGGTCCAGTTTCTTCAGACCAGAATTAGTTACCTGTTGATTAATTAAAGAATCAACACACTAACATTTTTAGTACATATAATACCATGTACCAGCTGATCTCAAAGACGGGGGCAGGATCCACAGACTGGACGGAGATTTTTTTTGTTTTTTTGTTTTAAACCAGACTATTTCTTAAATTTGACCTAAACGTTAACTGTTTTAACTCTGCAGTGAAGTTTCTAACCTATTTGGGCCACATGAGACGACCTTCTAACTCCCTGCTATGGAACACAATCCATTTGACTGTTGTGTCAGTTGTAGACTCATGTAGACTGTCCTGATCTCAGTCAGACTGGTCTAACACAAGCCGGGCCGCTGACCTTAAGTTGAAGCCTCAATAAACATGCTGGGAGTTAATGGGATTTAAAGATCCAGTTGATTTAGTGAAATAAAATCCGTGCTTTAATGTGCAATTTTTAATCGAATTAATTTCAGAAATTAATTAAACAAGATTAAACAGACAATGAAGCAAACTGTGGTGCACAGATTTGTTTCTGATATTGATCTGTGTTCACCAATCAGATTGAATCCTCAGCCAGTTATACTGTAGGAAATCCACTAGTATCTCTATGGAATGGTTCACAGCAGCCATCTTGGCGATTTTGTTTTTGTTTCAGTCAGAAATCTGTCTGATTTCAGAAATCTGAGAATATAAAGAAGAGATCAACATTTCCCCCCAGAGATACAGGAACAGATGATGTAAATTAGCATGTCAGAAACCTAAAATCCTAAAACTATGGAGAAAATGTCTTAAATCTGATTACTGCAGCAGGTTCATGCTGCACTCCTGTTCCTTGAACAGACAGATCTCTAATGTAATTATATATATACATATACATTACAATGGTGTTCACTGTTGGTCTTTAACCACGCTCTGAGTCTCAGATCTTGCGTGCGAGCGCCACAGTGTCTATGATAACAGCTGATAACTCTCACACCTGTTTGTTTTTATTTTTTTGTTTTTTTCAGGTTTTGTCAACGATTCTGTGTTTGACGAGCCTTCGAAGTCTCAGTCCACCATGTCCAACGGAAGTGTTTTCATCTCCAATGGCTTCTCCAAAACGGTAAGACTGAATTGACTGTCCTAACGCTATCAACTGACGCTGCATTATGGCTTATATCTTCAATTCTCATTCATTCTGGGTGACATCAAAAGGCTGAGTGTCACTGATCCCATCAAATATGTGAAACTGATAAGACATCTGTACCGTAGCTACAATGAACCACGTGTACATTTACCATGTTTATCAGTTATACTCAAGGAAATAGCAAAAGCAAGATTGGTCTCAGGCTGGGGAGTTACAGTGTAGCAGCAGCATTACATACAGAGAAAATAAAAAACAATGATGTTTTGACATATTGAGCGATAATAAACTGCAAAACGATATGTATTCAATGTATAGATAAGCAGTATAAACTGTACTGGTAAAATGGACAGATGGATGTATGAGAACGGAGTATAAAAAGTACAGATAAGCAATATAGAATAAATAAGAATGTATATATGTAAATATATTTACATATGTATATATGTACATATGTAAATATATATACATATATACATTTACACATATATATTTACATATAGTGGCGCTTTGGCCCAGAGGCAATGTCTGTCATTGGTGTGGAACCCCAGGGTTCACCTCCTGGGCAAGTTCGAATCCCTGTTAGGGCGGGGGTACCTTCCAGTGGACTCACCACCCACAGGAAGGTTCAGGGGTGTCGGTACGGTGCAGTGTGATTTGGGTGGAGACTGCTGCCCCCGCGACCCGCTAATGGATAAGCGGATGGAAATGGATGGATGGATGGATATTTACATATATCTACTGTATATATATTTACATATATGTATAGAAAAGATTGATAGAAGAACAGATAGAATGTGTATATATTGTCGTGTATTGATGGTTGGTCTATAAACCTGTGCTGTTGTGTTAACCTGTGGTCCCACTCTTATCATATCAACCTGGTTTTTCATTGGTTACACAGTAATAAAGTGAAACAGCCGTGCTGTTGTTGAAGAGATAATTGATACCACGTCCTTTGTGACATGCTTGGACAGGACGAGTGAGACGAAGAACCCTCAATAACAGCTAAATCCTGCAGCTTAAACTATATTTATGCTGTTGTCAAACAATCCGTATCATTACTTTACCATGTTGTGACCATGACTCCCAGGACAAACTTTCCCAGGAAAATGAGGACACCACACATGACACAACAATTCATTATTCTGTAACCACAAAAAAAGAAACAAAGCAAAAGTTGTCTTCACCTCGATCCTGTTTTGTAAAGACACAAGCTGAGGACATTTTCATCCTTCAGGGCTTTACACCTCGCTACTGTGGTGGTTCAACAAAAGAGACCGAACAGGAACAGACACAAAGGGTGTTTGATTCCTGCCGAACTCTGAGGGAAATCACAGTCAACATGAGTTTGGCAGCTGCTTCTTCCTTTTTCATTTCTTGGCTAAGTGATTTACATCATTAGCAAACTGGATTAGAAAACAGTCAGAAGGTGTGGAGAGAGTGGCTAAATCTCTGTGTTGTGTCGAGTGCATTTTACTAACTCCTGGTTTGGAGAACAATTGAGCTGACGTTGAAAAAAGTACCTGCCATAGTGTTGGCACCAGCTCTCTGTACTCAGTGTTTTAGGCCTCAGTTCACTGACGTCATAAATTTGTCTTGAATTCATGACCATCCTTTGAAGCGTTTATGTCTAAGTCTCAACACCTCTACCACTGAAGGCGTTTATTAATTAGTGTTTTGACACAGTGGAACAATTGCCATTTGAACCATTTTTACAGTGGGTTTGAATATTTGAATAGTTTAGCAGTGTATACAGAAACATTGGGTTTTAATATTTATGACAGTATGACCTGTGGAATATAAAACAGTTTGGTATCAATCATAGAAAAGTGGGTCTCTACCTAATTTGCGGTCCACAGTTTTAATAAACACTGAAGACCCCAAGAGTGGACAGAACTTCCCACAGTTACATTCTATTAAATACACTCTGACATCATTTCTGTCCAGTCAGCACATAACTGGACTACAACAGTAACTCGCCGTGGACAGAGCTCCATCTTTTCCCTCTACGTTTTAAGGAGAGGCAGAGGAAGTAGGTGTGGGAAAAACCTAGAACTGATTAAAACTAGTACAGACTATATGATCTAGTCCTGCATTACGACATGTGTCCCTGTGTCCCATTTTAGGGTCCCAACCATCCATTTTAGAAACCCTGTAGTACTTTATACAGCACGGGCCTTACGCTGGTTGTTTGTCTTCAGTTGACTCTCCTCCTATAATCCTTTGACATTCTTCAGACATACACAGACATCTGATTACCAGCCTCACCCCAGGCTGCAGCCAGGCTGTTATATAACAGACGTCAAACGTCAAACACCTCAAATCTTTCACAACTTGATTCGTTATTAACGACCTCAGCTCAAGTTTCTTCATCTCTTTGGCTTCTCTTCCGGCCGCCGCCATCTGAGAATGTTTTCTTCCATTAAAAACTAATGTTCTCTCTGCAGCTCGGCCTTGACAAAAGCCTGAAGCAGCAAGTCAAAAACTCCAAGGACTCCACAGTGAAGAGGAATCTCGCAGCTGCCTCTTTACACTACGAGAGGTGTTACGGCCCCGTCGGCACCATGCCTAAGGGCCACGCCAACACCAGCCGCAGCGAGCCAGATCTGCTCCGCCAGCGCTCGGTGCCGGCACGGCCCTCCGTTCCGATGCAGAGATTCCTCTCCAACAGAGGCACCTACCGGACGGAGAGGCAGAGCAACATGTTCATAACCTCCTCTCCAGGTCACAGCGTTCCTCCTCAGAACGGCCACATCAGTCCCACGAAAACCAACCACATAAAAACCATCAAAATGGATTTGTCCAAAACGCTTTCCAAGCCTACGGTCACTGACGGCGTTCCCAAATGCAAGGTCATTTCCAGGTGAGCAACCAGATGGTTTTCCTGATTATTATTATTATTGCTATCGGCAATGTGACTGAAACAAACACGTTTGATTGTCTTTTCCCTCTTAGATCATATGAGAAGAACGAAGTGGCAGATATCAGTATAAAGGAAGCCGTGGAGTTTCTCTCCAACAGTAATGAAGTTTATCAGCACTGCGGGGCATCTTACATCCAGCACAACACCTTCATTGACAACAATGCCAAAGAGGAGGTGAATAATGGGCTGTCTGTTTAAAGCACATAACTTCTGAAACGTGATCTGACATTCAGATTTGACTAATGACGACAGGGTCAAAGGTGAAGGATCATATAGGTGCCAAACAGGCAGCACAGACTGTCAGTGACTTATCAACAACAGTCAGACTCAGATAGTCCAAAATTGTGAAATATGTTTTGTCAAAACTGTCAGGATGAATAATGAGGAAAAAACTGTTACTGTGTTTTATCATAAACTAGATTAAAGTATGTAATTTTTATATAGAAGTAAAAATAGAAATATAAACACAGTCTGCACAATATCAAGACAGAATTAAATGATCAAAATTCCTGATAAAACACAGCTCTTTATAATAACAATAATAAATCTTAAATATATTTCTTGAAATAATTTGATAAAATGAATTAACCACTTTTTAATTTTTCTTAATATTTTCCTGGTGACTATTTATATGTATTCTTTATATTCTACTGCTTCTGAATACTTGATTCTGCAATATATCTGGAGTATTCAGATAAGAATTGTAAAAGGCACAAAGGTCAAACCACAACACACATATATTTGAAAAAAAATCCTTTTTATTTAAAACTCAAATTTAATCAAATCACATTCCCGTTTGGACTTAAATGGACAGAAATACTTGAATAAAACAAAACAAACTGCAGAGAACCAAAGATTGATGGACACGTGTTCTGATAGCTCATTGTTTTCATGACAGAACACTTGCTGACACATTTGCTGACCCTTACTTCGCGGTCAATAAATAGGCAGCTCACAGGCTTGATGTGGACCGCAGGCCACCATTTGTGGGTCACAGCTGTATACTGTAAAACTATGAAGACCCTGCCGTTCATTTACCATCTGAAGTTAAAGGAAAATGTCCACACCCAAGTTTTTTTTTTTTTTTTTTTTTGTAGTTATTTAAAATATTTAGTTTCTCTGTCTGAAAGAAATCCCACACCCACCTGAACAAGAATGAGAAATATCCCTGTGTTTGTGCACTTTAAAAAAACAAAAAAAACAAACCTTTACCCTTTCTCTCTAAAGCCAGATGGACCTGCTCCAGAGACCCTGGGGCAACTTGACCTGTTCTGACCTGCACACACATGACACCAGGGCTACTCCCACAGTAACTCTGTCGACCTGAACTTTTAGATATTTTGAAACGCCTTTCAGAATTATGTGGAAGACAGTACTTTATACTGTATACTGATGATGATTTCAGAATTAGTCGCATCTGGTAAAAAAAAAAAAGAATCGTGAAGAGGAAAAGAACAAACATAAATCCGAATTTAAAGCTAGATATAAATCTCCTGCTTCAGATGTGTAAATAAAGTCTTCTGAATCTTAATCCAACAATGAACGATTAACCTTAACCTAACGAACCTCGGCTAAATATATCCACATAACAGGCTAATGGGTTCAATGTCCGATATCATGCACCGGCCAGTAATCAGAATCAACCGTTTTTAGGCACAACTGGGTTTGACTGGTCACCAGTTGGTCAGCACATGTATTGGAGGTTCTTTAAGGTGGCAGTTGGACTTTAATTTAATATAGTAATAATTGTTTTGGTTTTTTTGGATAATTATTAGTTGGAATTAAAGTAACAACAAGGCACAGATGATTATTTTGGGGTATACTTGTAGTTATATATGCAGTTTGTAACACAAGTGGCAGGACGCAGTCTTGTTCTCCATGAAATACTGTAATCCAAATACTGATGGGGAAAGTATCACTTTTAAACCAAACCAAAAGCATTTGCAGACGATGTGTCAGGTACTTGTCACTATTCAAAATGATTCATTTCAAAGGTGTCCAAGTCCAACGGTGAAGAATCACAGTAGCAGCAGGTTTCAACACGGCTCTGTGGCAGACTTGGTTCTAATGACTGTTTCCAGCCGTGCTGATCCTTGTCTCACTGACAGGTGTTGAAGCTCAAAGGAATCCCTCCTCTGGTGTCTCTGCTGCGCAGCCCCAACACCCTGGTGAGCCAGACGGCTTCTGCCGCTCTACGCAACCTTTCCTTTAAAAGCGACAGCAACAAGGAGGCCATTCATCGCAGCGGTGGCATCGCAGAGGTGGTGGCGCTGCTCCAACACAACAACTCTGTGGAGATCCAGAAACAGCTGACAGGTACAGATCTGCTGAGACTCACCCAGAACCAGTGGAAGTTCTGGCTCTGCTTTTAGACTAGAGTCACAGTGACGAAAATACATCTGCACAAAAGCAGTTAGTTTAAAGATATCTTTAATACTAAATATATTGTATGTTTGTGGATTATGTGGAACTGTCATGCATCAAAAGCCACCAAAAGCAATAAATAAATAAATAAAAATAGAATAAATTGTAGAATATGGAGACACTTATTTTTATCATTAAGATCTTTTGTCTTGGATGGAATTGTAGTAGTTTCCAAAGTAGGGGGCAGGGCCCAGAGGGGGGCATAAGCCATTGCAGTAGGGGCCAACAGGGCAAAAGAGTTACATTTAAATATTTCCATTATCATTGTCAGAGCATTAATGATGTCTGTAATAATTTGTTGTGAAGTGAATTCAGTGGAGATTTGAGGCCAAAGCTGTGAATGTACACAGGGGTGATGGAGGAAAGGTTTGAGAAACACTGAGTGAAATCATAGAGTACCTAATGAACCGAATGAATATGCATCAATTTACTGACGTGACAGTTGATGTTTTGTTACTGAATATACTATTTTTCTCTACCTCCCCCAGGTCTCCTGTGGAACCTGTCCTCTGCAGACTCCCTGAAGCCAGACCTGCTGAAGACGGCTCTTCCTGTCCTGATGGAGCGCGTGGTCCTCCCATACACAGCAGAATCAACCAGCACCAAAGGTGACAGCAGGGACCCTGAGGTCTTCTACCACGCCACAGGATTCCTGAGGTACCCTCTAACTCAGAACTTCTGAACTCCAATCAGAATAAAGTTCTCATTACCGCCAACCAACCAGAGGTCAGGGGGTCATTCACTACTGTTACATTTATCTTCCTCCACCAAAGAAAGTCCAAAGTCTCTTCCGCACATCTGCTGATTTCCAACTAAGTGCTGTCTCCTACTACTTTATGACCAGAGGTCACTGAGCTTTAATATATATTTCACATCCAGTATAGATTGTATTTCTTTTAGTTCCAAAGTCCAAATACTACTTCTAAAACAGGGCACATGTTGATTAAATTGAATCAAATCATTATTTGTGGAATAAAAATAGATTATATTCTTAGACAAAATATCTTAGAATTAACATTTTTGTTTCCGTCATCAGTTCATTCTAGCTCTTAAAATTAATCTTAAAATTCTTTTATTTTTTTGGAGCAAAAAAAAATTAAAGAACCTTGTTTCAAAATATTTTTTTGTTTTAAACATTGAGCTTTTAATTATTTATTGTCACAAATATATTTAGTTTATTTAAATGTTTTCCTTTTTTTCCTGTAAATCACCTTTTCAATTCCTGCAAGTTGATCTGTATATATCTTTATGTGTCCTACATATTTATAAGAATATTATTTCCATGTATTTATATGTTTTCCCTGCCACCAATCATTTATTTAACAATCATACAGAGGGCACAACTGAACAAGAGATGGGGCGGGGGCCCACTAAGGTACATTCTGTAACACTGGATCTGGTGCAGTACTAACAAAGCTTGTTGTTTAACTTTTTGTGCTAAGCTAATTAGATTATACAAAGGTATATATATTCAAATAAAACAAATCAAAAAGTTGAGTCAACTAGAATCTTCTTACCCCCACCGCCCAAGACAAACCTTTAGAACAACACCATCACAGCAGTCAAACTGACAAACCTGTCTGACACAGTTGATATTATTATACATACACTCTCACTGGAATCTTGTTGCAGTGAGATACTTAATTTGTCCGTCCCGCCCTAAGGGTTCTGGTCATTAGAGACGCGTGTCATGACGGTCCTTAACTTCAATTTAAAACACGGTCTCTGCCTCTGTTAGATTTACAGTGTGTCAAGAAATGCCCCCCAGGAGTCCACGGGCCTCTGCTTGTAACATTTTAATATCCAAGAACTTGTACTGCGTCTTTTATGTGAACATCAGGCCACACGCCGCAGTAACAGGTAGCGGCGTTTCTCTTATCTCACACATCGTCACACGTAGCCTGCGTTGTTTGATGCAACACTTGTTCACCTACTGTATGTCACAGGTTTTATTACAGTGTCATTACCTGTAACTACTTCTTCAGGTGGAACCCTGTAAACCTACGGTGCACTGAGTAGATACAGTAGGTCATGTGACCTGTTCTTAACAATGTTATATATATTAAATATATGTTCAATATACATAGATAATAAATATATATTTGTTGTTATTTTTTCATCACAGAAACCTCAGCAGTGCCAAACAGCACAACAGACAGACGATGAGGAAGAGCCAAGGTTTGGTCGACTCCATGGTCAAATATGTTCAGGACTGTGTGGAAACAGGAAACCCTGATGATAAGGTAAAAAAAAAACCTATTCTCATTTTTTATGTTAAATTTGTTCTAAATAGATTGACTCTCGTGTTTTTTCAGCACAGTAGTTGTCTATGTACATATGTTACAGTAATATACCGTAAATATATTTTGGGACGCGTAGAGGAAAAAGGCTGTGGTTTTCACGTGACACACACAGTGGGTCGTAAATCATCTAATAAAGGTGCACATCGCACAGTAAAACTACCAGACTGAACAGAGGGACTACTGCCACACTTTACAGTAGGGCTATAAACAGTACTATGTACTCTCCCAACCCACGCCTTTGTGTTCCTGTAACCTTTGAGCAGTGAATGTCACTTTAGGAAACACTAGTTTACATCACTTTGTTTTGAGAATAACTATGTTTCATTGGTGGCAGTTGCAGTTACAACAGTGGCTCGTACTAATGACATATGAAATGATTATTTATTAATTCAGTGTTCAGCCCTGATGATAGTACTATATATATATATATAAATAAAAATATATAATTAAAACATATATAATGATAAGTAGTATTTGTACTAGTAATAATCAAAACACAATTACCAAAAATGTTTTTATTATTAATCATTTAGAATTCTGTTGAAAAATCTAGAGCTGTTACTACTACACATTAAAACACTAATACATGTGGTGAGATACAACTTACCTTCATTTGTACAGTCGAGTTGATTGTTGGGATTCTTTGTTCCTTTTGTGCACAGTGTGATAACGTGCTGCTTTCAAACACATTTGTCATATTTTTATTCTTTTTTTTATTTTATTTTATTCTTTATAGTCTTTAGAAAACTGCGTGTGTGTTCTGCACAACCTGACATTCCAGTTGGAGGCCGAGGCCCCGGCGCTGTTCAGCAGAATCACAGCTTTGGCCAAGCCGTTGAACAGGACCAACAGTCAGGGTGACAATGGGCCAATCAACTGCTTCAGCCCACAAGCCAAGTCATCAGAGAAAGAGGTGAGTGATAATGAAGATGAAGGTGATAACGATGATGGTGACAGTCAGTCATGCACCATGCCTGAGCCACACCCTCAGCGTGTTTTAGAATATGTTTTTATACAAGCTGCACTGAACACACTCAGAACCACACCCATTATATTGGAGAACATAATAGCTACAAGATATAATCAATTTTAATACGTACTTTACAGTATATATTTGGCGAGCAGCAGTTGAAGGAGGTAATAAACTGAGGAGCTCACTTAAAAAAAGGTGCTCCTTTAATGTAATATATGGCTCAATTTTCTACATACCTGTAGTTTTATTAGGATTACAACTTACAAACAGATTGCCCTGCTAGAGCTCATGTTTCCTTATTTCTGTAGTTGTTGTTAAAAAAGTTTTTAAAAAAAGACAGTTGCTTGAGGCAAAATGTTTTAAAGAAGTGTTCCAACACTTAATCACATGGGCGTGAAAGGCAGTAAACTTAAAGAGAGTTCTATCTCACACACACTGCAGCCAGGTGTCAGGTTTTATCTTGACTGTTTCCTCGGCTTGATTTTCTAGGAGTAATTCTTGGTAGAGAAAATAATTTAAATCTTACAGTGAAAATTCATTCTACCTCTAACTTTGTATCTATTTTAAAATAAAGATTAGGATGCAATAAAGAACCAGGACTGTTGTGGCTAACGTTAGCTCTGGTGTTTTCTCTAGGACTGTTATAGCTGTTTCTTGCTGCCTGCAGAAAAAACTTTTTAGTTCATTACCACCACCTACTGGGCTGGAGTGTGTGCATCGCTCAATAATTATCTGAAATGATGCATTACAGTGCCAGTCCTATTTTATGTAAAATCAGAATAAAATAGCTTTTTATGTGTGCATGATCTTAGACACAGACAGGTTGGAGTTGTACCCATGATCCTGTGTATCTCTTGGCCCAGTATCAGTTTGACTTCCCAGTGGTGGAGGACCCTCAGCCCACTGGGGCCGGCTGGCTCTTCCACTCCAAAACCCTGCAGAGTTACTTAGATTTGCTGGGCTCCAGTGAGCGGGAGGACACACGGGAAACCTGCTGTGGAGTTCTGCAAAACCTGACTGCACATGAAGGCATTGTGAGTATCAAAAGCTCAGCTGGTACACTCCAGGCCGGAGCTCTTAGCACACTGACCTAGATCTCTGTTTTCATAGGTTTCCAGAGTCATGAGTCAAATCATTGTGCAGAAGCTGAATGGCCTGCAGGTTCTCACTCCTCTAATGAAGTCCAACAAAGTCAACCTGCAGAAGAACACTCTGGCTTTGGTGGGGAATCTAGCCAAGAACCCAAACCTTCACAATGCCCTTGGTAAGAAGCGATGAAAACAACAGAAAACAAAACAGGAAACAGACAGAATCTGCACAGAAACAACAGTCCAAAAAAAACAAAACAATCATTTTGTTGCTCATGGTGCTGGTGTTCTAGGTCAGATTTTCCAGGGCATCTTATGAAGGCTTTAGTTTGTGATTATTTTTCAAATGTATCAAGTGCATTTAACAGGACTGATCCTGATCTGAAGACCTTGTTTTGTGTATGCCATTTTGTATGCATTCTTTTGCAGCCTTAATCTTATTTTTAAACACATTTCATAAATCAGTTCTTAATTTCACCGCATTCTGCATAAATACAATCAGTCACTTATGTCATACAATGATTGACTGTCACTCTCACACCCTCAGAGCTCAAAGCTACTCTGCTGTGGAGTGTGTTTACTGCAGGCACACAGAAAAATAAGAGCCAGACTTTCCTTTTTGTAGTAATTTGGGGGCTGAGCTTCGACCTGGGGGGTGCGGGCTTTGAGTGTGTGAGGCAGTGATGGTGAGCTGTAATCAACCCCAGTGTCAGCGTTGTTAATAATTACTCTGTAATCTGTTGTTTCGGCTCCACCAGTGTGAACTTGTGCTTTTGTTTGTCTTTGTTACCTAAGCTCGTAAAGCCCTGCCTGAGCTGGTGGGTATCATCAGCACTGGAACCAAGGGCGGGAATGAGTCTGACGACACCCTGTCCATGGCCTGTCAAACCGCCAACTGTCTGTTCATGAAGGAGCCTGAGATGGGCAAACGGCTGCTGAACGGAGCCCTGATCAACTCGCTGAGAGAGCTCAGCCAAAACAAGTAAGTCTGGATGTGTGCAGACAGACAGTGAGACCTGACTACAGTAAGTACCTGCATGAACACTCAGAGGATTAATCCATGACATGAGATAGGGGAATACTGATGACTCCTGGGAGAACGTGGTCCAATTCATCAATTTTCCTCTTTTTTTTTCTTTTTGCAGTTATTTCCCCAAGTCCAGCAAAGCTGCGTCCATGCTGCTCTACAACCTGTGGTCAGAGAAAGACTTACAGAGCTCTCTGAAGAAGGTGAGTTACAGCCTAACCAGCGGTGCCACGGCCTCTCAGGGTTTGGGTGTGTCCTCTTTGTCTGTCGCCCGCCTCTAGGCGCACACCTCTCTCTGGTATTTGTGAGAAACAAAGGGATAAGGTTGAGAGGATTAGGTTTGGTGAAGCAGATTCATGTATAGCTCCACATCAGCACGGAGCCTTATGTAATCTGAACTCCAACAGTCAGGTGGCGGGTTTTTGTTCCTGCGAATTGTTGTTGTATCTCTGACAGTTTGTCATAATTGCTGAGGCGGAACGCTGGTAAATATTTAATTGTTTGTCCTGCAGCAAGGGATGATCAAGTCCTCGTTTGTGAACCAAACCACTACGTCAGCAATGAAGGCGCTCCACGTCGTCGACTGACGCCGCGGCCTCCGCTGATCACAGACCGGAGAGAAACTGTCCTGTCAAGTTTTCTGCACATTCACCAGATGTAAAGGCACCGGGCCTGAGCAGCATCCTTTCTCATTTCACAAAGACTTGCAGACATATACTCCAAAGTATCATTGAATCCAGATTGTGCGATAACCGACCGATGATTTTACTGACCTGCTGTTCGGTGACTCTATGTAGGAAAAGGTGACAGTTGAGGTGAAGCATGTCTTTTAAACAGCGATGATGTTTTTTTTTTAGCAGCCTTGCTTCTGTTTTATCTTTCCATACCGCTGACATCTTAATTCTAATGTGTGAAATTGTTTGGATGGAAACGTCATGGCGAGGAGTTTGTTTTGCACTGATATTCCATTTTTGATGCCGTGACGTGAGATCATTGAATGTGTTTGACTGTGTACAGTGTAAAAAAAGGCTGCGCTTCTATTGTGACAATAATGAGTTTGCAGTAATTGCTATAATCTTGTCCAAAACAGTAATATCTTTAGACTTAATTGTTGTTGTTGTTGTCGTGTTTGATGCGGGTGTGTGTATCATCATGTGAATGTGTTGGATTGAAAATGAAAAGATTTGTCAATAAAGTTGTCAGAAAATCCAGTTTCACTAGTAATAATTAGAATAATAGTAATCGACATAGTCATAATATTCAGTACATCTTTTACTTTACTACTCTACCTTTACTAAATGTATTAGCCCGCATGGTTCAAAAAAATTTTTCTGCTTTTGCATGCGCACTAAGTATCAAAAAGTAAAGTATTTCCATCCTTTTAAAAAATACAAATGTGTGGGGTTTTTTTCTTTAAACATTTCCTGTCTTCTCACACTGGCCATTTCCCCAGTTCTGTAGTTCATACAGAGCTTTTTGTCAGGACAACACAGTGTTTGGGTGGTTAATGCAGTTGCCATACAACAAGGCTGTCACTGGTTCAAACCCTTGTGGTAACTTGTAGTCTTTCTCTCAGTCCAAAAACATTAATTACTCACTCTAAATTGAAGACAGATGTGAATCAAGTCCTTCGGGAAGATTAGTTAAACTGGATGATTGAACTCCATAGCAAAGAGTGTGAATGGTTTTTCTGTCTCTGTATGAGCACCTATGATGAACTGGAGAATTGGAGTTAGCTCCACCCTCTGACGTATCTGACCTGGTTTGAACCACCAGTGGATTGGTCCATGACCCCATCTCTTCACAATCCATTTGGCATCACAATTATTGTGATTTGTCACAGTTACTGGCATAACATGAAGAAAATTGTCGCTGGTTCGCATCTTGTCACACCCATCCAGGTTTTGGCTGCTGCGTTTGGAATGCCTGGAGGCAGATGAGCAACTCATCTGTCAAATTCACACTGCTCCACCCTCTGTGATTTATTTATTTATCTGTACTTTTCCAGGCCAAGTCATTTCACTACAGCCAGCCAGAGCAGCTGTTGTTGCTGCACTGGGGTGAATTAGTGCTGAGCAGGTTTTAAACTTTGGTCTTCCAACCACATAATCCGGCCACCAGCCACCAGGGAGCAGCGGGGTTAAAAGTCAGCTCTGCCTTTATGAGGTGCCAGACTGGGGTTGAGTTTCCTTCATAATCATTTCATTTTCCACTGACAGATTTATGCTCAATTAGGTCATTCACAGAGAACTGGTAATACCTGGTTGGAGTCTCCATCATGTCACGGTGAGTGTTATGAGAACTGAAACTGCCGGTCACTCACAGCAAAACTGCACTTGTGAAGAGAACAGGGCGCAGCTTTTCTCATTACCTCTACTGAGATGGTTTTGGAACGGAGGAAGATGAACCGCTACATGTTTTAGTAGTGCAGAGTCAGAATTGTACGTTTCCCACACCTACACCTACTTTCATTCAACTGCATTAGCACGTTGTGGCCCAAATTAGGATTAGACAGGACCAAGAGTTGGATTAGGGATATAATCTGTTGTTGAAATAATCTTCTGTAAAAAGACTGCAATGTGATTTAAAAAATAAATATATATACAGTATATATAAACTGTAGAACAACACTTTCAATAACACTACAGTGGAATCTAATCTATTCTGCTTTCACCTAATCTGATCCCAACCAATCAAATCTAATTAAATCAAATCTAACATAATATAATCTGATATAATCTTATGTAATCTAATCTGATATAATCTAGTCTAATCTAAACAAATCTAGTATAATCTGATCTAATCTGATCTAATCTGATATAATCTAATCTAATATAATCTTGTCTAATCTAATCTGATTTGATCTAGTCTAGTCTAGTCTAATCTAATCTAATCTAATCTAATCTAATCTAATCTAATCTAATCTAATCTAATCTAATCTAATCTAATCTAATCTAATCTAATCTAATCTAATCTAATCTAATCTAATCTAATCTAATCTAATCTAGTCTAATCTAATATGGTGCCCGGGGAAGATTTGTTAACAACAACAAAACAAAAACCAGTAGATGGCAGTAATGTGACTCCAGTCATGCTGGGTTACCATAGTTTATAACCCAAAGAAGAAAGGGCATGCTGGGAAAGTTGCTCAGCTAACCTTAACCTCAGACTAGAGTTCAGTGGTGAGTACATCTTCCTCATTAAACCAATTCTGTAACCCAGTTGTTGGAGGTTGAAGGGATTTTATTTCCAAACCAGGCACTAGTTCAAAAGTTCTCCCTGAAAATAAAGTCAGGAATGGTTTGTTATTCTGGTGGCCCATGATCTCAGTGTGTTTGTTGTCTATCTGTTTGAATGGGTCTGTGGCAGCTGCATGTTGGGCAGCGCTCCATCAAACTGTGTTAAATTTACCCAAGTGTCCTTGCAACACATCCAGGTCAGAATTGTTTTCTTGTCAATTTGATAATAAATCAGTTGACAGTGGGAGTGTTCTCATCTCCTCAACACTCTGAGAACACAGCAGCTCATATTCACACAGCACAACAACACTGCTCCACAACACAGGAGCCTTTTAAGGATACACACAAGTCTGCTCCACCATACAAACATTTCTTTGGACCTAATTAAAAAAGAGAAATCAAACTTCTACCTCAGCTGCTGCATGACCTTTAATCTCACACTAAAAATCACAACATTTCCAAAAGGATCTCAAGAAAAAAAAAAGAGAAAAATCACATTTGTATTTTTGTTTTGTTTTATTATAATCTCCACTTTGTGTATTTCCACTGATATATCTATTGTTGACCAAATGTGCACATCAAATTGTGAATCTTAATTCTAAAATGTTCATTCCAGACATCAGACCCACACACACACACACACAGAGTTTCTCTACATTCTCTGATCAGCCAGACCAAAACATCCCTCTGATCCTCACCGTCTTTGTTTCTCTGTTACTATATTCTAAAAGTAGAGTAGCTTATGATGTTGTTCTTCCCTCAGAGCTGTAAGATTTTTTTTCAGCGTGTTCAAGTATTACTTTAGATCCTAGTTTGACGTCAGGTGAAGCCAGTTTTCCTCCATGTTCTCGTCGTTACTTCCTCAGACCACGTTTGGTCCGGCTGCTCTTTGTACTGAGGATGAAAACACAGTACAGTCAGAAAAACAACAAGAAACTGAACCATCCATGAATGTTGTTTCATTGACTGGACTGAAGTTAATGACTCACTGGAACCACGGTGGAAAACAAAAAGTTATTTGAACGATTCCACAACAGGTGTTGCACATTTTACTTCCGTGCTTTACTTCCATGTAATACTGCATATAAACATGTCTGACCAACCAGAATAAACTCATCTTTTACTACAGGTACCAATACTGACCCCAGCATACACTTCCCCAACACTGAAGACACCTTAGACCAGACCTGGACAAACCACAGCTGGTCTTTCTAACCCGACCCGTCAACCCCTGGTACCAGGTCTGGTAAGGACTGATATCAGACTGTTATTTCTGTTCAAGTGTCTGGTTCAAACGTGTGAGGATCTGCTTTGATATCGTGAAGCTATCTTTGTCTACTGTTGCTACTGAGGTACCTGACACTTGTGAATGAATTACTACAGCCATACAGTAAATTTGAACTAATAAAAACCTGCCCCATGTCCGAGAGATTATCGTCTTAAACGATCAACTGCCGTTTTAATTTTCTTGCTCCATAAAAACCAGCCGTCGATTCTTTCATTGTCTGAACCGCGCTGCAGTTTTTAGAGTCTGGACCTTTGCCGTAACCCAAGCCGTAGATCAGGACAGAGGATTGTCGTGACTGGGATGGCAGCAGGGCCAGTCACTGTTTTATTGTGAGCCTGGTTGAGACGGATGATATCACAGAGCAGTTGTGAGATGGCTCAGCTGTTCCATCACAGCCCGGCTCTCCTCAGAGACTGGGCGAACATGTACTTCACATACTGCAGCGCCTCCTTTGTTTGATCACCTCTCGTGTTTTTTCCACTCACTGCTGTTGTGTTGGCAGCAAACAGCTGTTACTGATACGTCTTCAAGACAACGAGTGCAGAGAGGAGCGGTGTGAGGAGCTTAGAGGAACTTAAAATAGGAGCAGGTGAGAATCGTAAGGATTGATACTGGGAAACTGAGAGTGTATAGTGTCGACTCCGGCTTATTGTATCGTTTTAAACCCTTCTAAAGCACTGAGTCAAAAGAGTTTAAGGTCAGTTGGGTCTTTTCTGTCCAATGATCTCCAGCGGCAGGAGAGATGAAGAACTGATGTGGTAGAGCTTCATTGCAAGCTCAGTTCTAATTGGTGAATCAGGTATCTGCAGGCCGCTATTTAAAACAATCAGTATCTTTAACTGCTGCAAATGGTTCCAGCTACAAATCCTGGCAGTTAAAGTTTGCCTTGTGTTGGCATTTATTTTAGACCGTGGGTCTCAAAGTCATTTTTTCCACTGGGATTTTATTTATTGGAAACAAGAAAAAAATAATATTGACATCAAGTCATGGGCCGGATGTTAGGGGTTTGTTGGCCAGAAGTGACCTGCAGGCCAGGAGTTTGACACCCATGTTTTAAATGATTTGGTGAACATTCACTGTTGTAAACAGCATGTAAATGACTTTGTGTCTTGTAGGTAAGGAGGATGAGAAACACCTTAAAAGTCCTATTAAATGAAAGGTATCAGGGGTGGCGTGGTGGGAAAGTGGATATTGACGCAGCCTTAGAGCCAACATGTCACCTGTTCATGGGATTGATGCTCGGCTTTTAGAAAAAATTGCATGTTTTCAGGTGTGAAAGTGAGTAGAAACTAATCTCTCTGGGAAACTGTCCAGGATACACCTCACCCTGGATGGGAGACTGAAGGGACTGGCACTAGCAGACATTAACAAATGTAAGCTGTTATGGATGGATGCATGAGTGAGTCACCATGTGACAAGATGTTGATTTTAACTGATGAGTTTAGTCTTTGCAGGACTGGCCTCTGTCTAGTAGCAGACAAACATCATTTCTCAGTGAGTCAGAGTAAAGGGTGCAGCTCCTCAGATACGCTCGTCTGCACAGAAAGATAAAACATTTGGCTCCAAGGTTCAGCAACAGCATCATGTGTGCCGGACCCAAACTTGAATGTCCAAAGAAGACAGATGTCTTTGTTGCCTCCAGGGACATGTTGTGAAACACCAGTGAGTTCATGCCTTCTGGAAGCTCAACAGACTGGGCTTAAGGTACTATCTTAGGAGCAAAGGAGACTCCAGAGACCTGTGACTTATGACTTACACTCCTCTGACTCAGTTCCATCTGTTACTGGATCTCCAAACTCCTCACTGGTAAAGGATGAGTTCACTCACAAATGGTCCTAGTGTACTTTTTAATGTGCACCTCCAGGTGCTTCAGAGGTCAGTTGGACAGGACACACAGTCACAGTCCAGTTTGAAACATTAACCCTGGATCAGAGCTCGAGCCTAAGATTACTCCCAGTTCACGTCGTCTCACTTGTGTCTTATCAGGGTTAGCATTAAACATAGCATCAAACAATGTTAATTTATTAGTTTATATGAATCTCATTTACGCTCCCTAACCTAGTTAGTTAGCCTAATCCTAAAATGATGATTCGCCATTATTTGCTAAATTGTTGTCTTATAGCAGTGGTTCCCAAAGTAGGCGACAGGGGCCCTTTAGGGGGCGCAGGTGGTAGGGACATAAATAGGTCATTTCTACAATTCCAATTTTTAAATGAGAACAGTCGTTTTAAAGGTGTAACAGTTACACTGGTGGGGGGGTCTAATACCCTTACTGGGTGACAATATTCTAGGGCAGAGGTGTCAAACTCATTTAAACCGGGGGGCCACATCAGCAATACTTGAGTTCCACTTAAAAGGCCGGTCATAAGACTGTATAGCTGCAAATACTCCATAATGCAAATATATGTTTCTGCAATCGAGTATTATTTATTCAAGTTACAAATATTGTACATCGCTCCATGTAATAAGATTAATTAATTTATGAAGTTAAGAAACTCAGAAGCATGGACTCCCGGGGGCCACACACAATGACTTTGCGGGCCACATTTGGTACGCGGGCCTTAAGTTTATTATTAAGTATATTATATTGCATGTTCTAGGGTGTAAGCTGGTTTTACTTAATGTCAAGTCATATGAAATATAAGTAATCAGTGCTCAATTCAGAATTCTCTCAGAGTTTGATACTAAAAAAAACCCAGTAATACTGGTACTGTGGACAGATGAATGTGCAAGTGCTCATGGTACATTTGTCAAAACTTACATTTTCTGATGATCGCTGACCCGGTTTCTTAGCACAGTGACCTGTTCAGAGATTTAAAAAACATATATATTTAAAAAAAATTCACATTTGTGAGAAGTGATTCAAACTAAAAGACGATGACGACCACATCAAAAACACTGACCTCGTATTTCTGCTTCGTGCACTTATACTGAAGGTCAAACTTCTCTGCCTCCAGCTTACGTAGCCCCTCCCACAGCTCCTTAGCTTTTTCCCTGAAACACGGCAGAGGAGGAATTCTCACACAGACGGTGGAACTCATGGAACTAATGACTCTAGGGTTAAGCAGGGACTGACCTGACTTTGTCCTCCGACAAATGGTCAATGTTCAACTCCTTGCGTCGCTCGTTCAGGATCTTTCTCTTCTTCTCTCTCTCTGTTTGTTTCTTCGTTCCACTCTGTGTCTGCTGGAAAAGAAGAGCGCCACAGTTCAACATTTGGTGTTCCTGATACACCGTTCCACAATTTCTTTTTCTCAATAAGATAAAAATACTACTTTGTATCCAGAGAAGGTCAGGTTGGACAAAATCATCTTCTTTCTGGCATCGTCGTCTGCTCTCTTCTTCGCCTCTTCATCCTCTCTCCTCGCCTTCTCTTCCTGAGATTAAAAAATAAATAGTATCATTTTGGTAGAGACCCCCACACGGCCCCACACACAGTTGAACCCATTCAAACCAACTCTACCAGATTAAACATCAAACATTAATCATTTATACTAAGCTGCTATTCTAATACAATAACTAGTCCTCACTGTGAGACAGAGTTAAAAAAAAAGGTTTCTAAAGCAGAGGCTCATGTTTGCCAAGTGAGCACGCACCAGAGCAATTCAGGGCAGGGACAAAACAAGCTTTACTTTTTATTTCTGGCAATTTTATCTTTTTAATTAATTCACTTACCATAATAAAAAACACAGAATAACAATAATGGGCCCAAATAGTCTCTCAGTTTGACTTACAGCGAGTCTGTTCTGCCGTTCCCTCTCCCTCTCTGCTCGGATCTTTATCTGCTCCGCTCTCTCTGATCTGCGTTTCTCCTGTAGAAGGTAAATGTCGCCAAAAAGCAGGACTTGATTAAAGTATTTAGGTAACGTGGGCTTTGCAGCAGAGAACCAAAGCGATAATCATACAATGCGATCCGTCAGACTAATAAGCTCCTCCTCCTCTTTCTTGCGCTTCTCAAAATGAGCTTCGATGAGTGTCTGCAGCTCATTCAGGTCCTTCTCCATTCGCTTTCGATGAATGTCCTGAAACGATTTCCAAAGACTTTGGTCAGCAGAGCAGTTATTATCTGTTTATCTGTGGTCAGAGATAAACTGGACTCACATCAAAGTCCACTTTTTCTCCTTCTGGGATCTTTGGAGGAGCCAGACCAGGAACAAAGCTGGGTCTGATGAGGAAGGAGGAAAAATGATGAAGAAAAAAAATCTCTTGGGTGGCTGGCTTTGAATTAGATCATATTAATGATTTTCTTACTTTTGCTTGGGCTTTGTATCATCTGCATAGATAGAAAGAAAAACAATCCCACAAACATCAACACATGAAGCAAACATGAAACAACTCAACAACAGTCAACATTCTCTCCTCACAGAAACACACAAACTCTTCGTACCTCCTTCATATTCCTCTGCAGCATCTGCTGACAGATGAGAGTCAGTACAAAAGTCAGTGCTTGTTCAAGCACTGGTGCAGATTTACAGAAAACAACGCTCTGCCAATGACAGCATTCACTGACCCTCAGACTCATTTACTTCATTGTAATGGGCCTCAGATAGAGAAGCTTTGGGAGGAATAATAATAATAATAATAATAATAATGTAGTCTGAAAGTAATAGTGTTGTGGTAGTGTTTAAGTAATATTTTTTTCCTCCTGATTACCCCAGGTCTAATACCATGTATAAACAAACCTTGTAATTCAATACAAAACTATGAAATAATTTTTAAACATTTAAAAATATAAAAGTGTGAATAAACTGTAAATATATATTACCTTTGTTTATATATAATATGTATGTATGCATACATATGCATATGAACGTATTTATATATATGTATATACTGTATGTATGTATATGTAATATGTCATATGTGTTGGTGCTGCTGCTTTGACCACAGATCCACAGAGATTCTATTTCATCAACATCATTATTGGCAGTTAGTGCTCGTCATTAAAGGGTGTTGTTAGACTACAGGTTTGACATCGGTGTGTTAAAAACTGACACATGGTACATTGTGTGGTATTAGCAGACACCGTACTAACCTCTGTTTCCTCCTCCTCCTCCTCCTCCTCCGTGTGTGCAGAGCTAGTTATGGTTAGTGAACAGACTACAAACCTTTGGTGTCTGGTACAAATGTTGTTTTCTTTGACCTTAATCAACCCACTAAACACACTCAGCCCTGACAGATGATTTCTCTCCTTCTCTCCTCACCTCAGTTCGGCTGGACGATAGTGTTTATTACGTGTTTTGTTCCAAAGCAATTTACGGTTCTTAAAAGCTAACAATGTAATTACAGTAGCCCCAGACTGTGAGCGCCCTCTCCTGTTCTCTGACACAGAACACATGCGTATTATAGATTCCATCTAAAATGTGCACATTCTAATGTTGTAATTAGATTTACATTTCCTCACACTGCTAAAAGCTGTGGTCTGAGGTGGTCTGTTGCGGTCGGTGGTGGTCTGCCACCAGCATTCCCACAGTACCACTTGGCCTCTGCAGTGTCTGTGCAGTGATTCCAGTGCTGGCCTTTCTTCTTGCCAGTATTGGTTTCCTCTCTGGGCCTCTCTCTAGAAACATTGACACCAAAGCGTTTGTTCCTTTGGCCACTGGGGGGAAACTGCACTCATTGTTCCCACTGCAGAGAAGGTAAGACAACCTGCATTTAACAGTCTGCTAATGGACCAGGAAGTGAAAGTGGTCATTGTTCCTCCACCTCTGTGAGGCCCACAGTTCTCTGTTGTAAACCTGACCTACATTCCTGTCTATCAGAGACTTCACTTCACACATAGGTGGGCAGGTGGCTGATGGGACGGGGGACAGCGGGACTGCTCGTAGGACCGCTCAGACGGCAGTGCAAGGGAGACACAAATAGAGGAAGGCCAATGCAGCGTTTGAATTGAAAGTACGCATCCACTGAGATGATCACTCAAGGTGAACTATCTTCAGCCTCAGACAGAGAGGGACTCGCTCAGAAGACAAAGGTCAATCTGTCAGAGAAGCTGCAGAGCGGCAGCTGACTGTGCCGTGGCACCAGCATGCCAAAAATACAGTACGCCGTGGTGAAGCCAACAGCTTAGCAGATGCTGTGTGTTAAGTCACCAACAATGTTTTAATGCAAGGCTCAAGTGTGTAAAGCAGCTAACGTTGCCTCCGCCATTGAGGCAAAGCGTTTGGCCGCGTCTGTCTGTCTGGCGGGAAAACATGGATTTGGTGATATTTTTTGTGAAATGTAGGATATATTTAGAACGATTTACAATTATTTTCCAATCTGTCAGCCTGGACAGTGTGTTCTATTGTCACAGAGGCCTTGGTGGAGTGGAGATTCACACACACACACACACACACAGAGAGAGAGCTCAAAACAACAGTAGTCAGCAAATGTAACACAGATGTATGGAACACACAGTTAACATGTTCATGCAGATTAACCATGCATTTTCCATGATGATGCTGTAGTTTAGATAGTTGTCAAAGGACACGACGACTGTGTGTGAGAAAAAAACAGAAAGTTTGACTCACTTTGTTCCCTGAAAGAAAACGAACAAAGAACAAAATTAAAAACCAAATCACTGTGCTGACATCACTTGTGTTTTCTCGTGTTGAGTCTGACATGTACTCACTCGTACGAAGCATCTTCAGTGTCTGACATGTCTAGGATGCAGCACCTGTACAGATTACAAATCGAATATTAGCAAATGTCCTGATTTAATGTTCCATTCACGTACGCACTTACCCTGACAGTGCGATGTGTGCGGGTCAGATGTGGCTCAGTGGGGAGTTGTGTACTGTGCCCTTTCCTGTTGGCCGTAGCCTTTTAAACCCAGCTGTGTGGTCACATGGCTGCCGACTGCCCATGTCTATGATGGGTGGGCACATACCTGCGCACAGATGGCAGAAGGCATTAAAGGGAATAGGAAAACATGCGTTCTCCATGGACTTGCTTTGTCTATTTTTACACTGCAGAACCTAGACTGAACACCAGGGGATTATGGTCCTAAAAAAGGTTCCAGTCGCTCACGTCTGGCCTACGTTGTGAAGTTCAGAAGTAAGTCCCTGTAAACCTTCTCCTGGGTTAACACAGATGTAACGTCATGATGTGCTGCTGTACATTCTCTAAGTCAGTGGTTTCCAAAGTAGGGGTGTGGCCCTCTAAGGCGGCAGAAAGCTATTGTTGGTGGGACAGGGCAAGTCATATGAATTCTAAATATTAATTTTATCTTTAGTAGTAATTTGACTGACACGATTGGCTCAACGCTTGCAAGGGATTACGATTGTTGAAAACAATTTGGTTTCACAGAATTTTGGATACTCTCCCCCCTCATTCTACAAGCCACAGATAAGACACACAGTGATGACTAAAATTCAACAACTTGTTTATTTTTCTTGACCTTTCCATATAAATATCGTCATCGTTTGGATGAGTCAACAAAGTGAGTCAAACTTTCTGTTTTTTTCTCACACACAGTCGTCGTGTCCTTTGACAACTATCTAAACTACAGCATCATCATGGAAAATGCATGGTTAATCTGCATGAACATGTTAACTGTGTGTTCCATACTATCTGTTCCCGCAGTAAACCACTTTTTTTTGGTCATATTTAGGAATGTTGAATCATCTCAATTATTCATGATTAGTAGTAAGGTAAAGGTAAATAAGGTTCAGTGGACTTTTTAAAGCAATAACTGTGAACATGCAGGCAGTGGGAGGCGCTGCTGTGAACATTTAGGAAGCACTGCTCTGAAATAACACATCAATAAAAAGGATTACACAATCACTGATCAGGCTGGATTCCCACAGTGACAGAGAATAACTTGTCATCAGCGCCACCTCTGCTGCAGCCATCAATCCTGCCCTTTGTCCTCACAAGTAACAACCTGTTAGCAGTGACACCCTTCATGAGCTGCCAAGTCTTCTCATACTTCCGAGTGTGTGACTTCACACTCCACTTGCCTTCTGTCTGTGGTGCACGGCAGAAGAGGCATTTTAGTGTTTCAAAAACTGCTCCCTGCTCACTACGAAGACCCACGGCTTCTGAGGTCGGCTGCTGCAGGTTCAAGCAAATTCTCCGCTCAATTTAGACACATTTTTGGTCATGTCCAAACAAGTCGTGCAAAATGAGTCACGTTTGTCTGGAGCTAACTTTCCACCATTTAATCACTCTCTCTTCCATGCCCATTTTTATAATGAATTTCTGAGGAAATCATTTACTGTTTTTAATAATTTCAATATTTAATGATAGAGAAAACTTACCCATCTAGGTGTGTTTTACAAGTCGATGCCTCATAAACGCCGTTGGTTTGATGATGTTTTATTAAACCATATAACATGATCAGATTCAACATGATAAATGTGTGTAGAGAGCGAAGATCCTGCTTTGATGTTTGACAAGGCTGATAATGGATAATGATAAAGACCCCGTTCACTGGAGCTCTGTGTGTTCTGCCGTCTTGACAGCTATGAAGTGGCTGTAAACCAAAAAACTGGCTCTGTGTCTGTACACTGTACCTGGAGGCAGTGGCTTTGCTCACGTCTAGGCCTATAATTAAGAGTGTTATGGTGCCAAACACTTATGCAGCTATATGAAACATTTTTAAAAATGTTTTCATTTTATACATATTTCATACATTTTCAGAGATTATGGGGTTTTTTTTCGAGCGGGGAAGGTTAATACGAACATTTCACTCCATCAGACCGCTGACAGACGTTTTTGAACTCATGAACTACCTCACATCCTTCACATACATTATGTATGTACAAACTGGGAGTAAGCATTTGACTGTTTACTCCCAGTTTGTACATACACAGCTGCAGCTGCAAAACACTCATTTGCACAGTCATGTGATTTTCAGATACTACAGTTTTATTGTCTTCATCTGCCCTGTTGTATTACTCTTTGATGTAGCTTTAGAGCTGCTCCCGTCAAAACACTACATATGATGAATATTTCAGATTACTGGATAAAGAGCAGTATTTATACACACATACAGTAGTTAACATACTGCACATGACCTAAACCGATCACACACACACACACACTACAATTCTTATGTAATACTGATCCTCTCACTTCCTATATTTGAGTAAAGTAATCTTTGTATTTGATGTTAAACAGTCCTGCGTTGGTAAAGTAAAAGCTTTCATGCAGCGCCAGGGAATCACTCAATCACAGGATTCGGTTTCAGCTCGGTGATACTGTAGCTTCCTGATTGTACTTGAGAAAAACCACACCCATGGCAAATGAGTCACCTTAAACAAACAACACAATGCAGGTTGGCCTGATAATAATATTTAACTCTCACGTGGAACTTTTTTATAGAATGTTTTCCGTGTTGTTTTATCGTTCGTGCACAAATGATGTTTTCATAGATTATGTGAATATAACTGTTATATCCACATAATCTATGAAAACATCAGCCATGATGTGCGGTCATGGCCTATGACAGTAGCAATAGGCAGGAGACAGGAGACAGGAGACAGAGCTGAAGGTGGCAGAGATAAAGATGCTAAGATTCTCTTTAAGAGTGACAAGAATGGACAGGATCAGGAATGAGGTCATTAGAGGAACAACACAGACAGGAAGGTTTGGAGAAAAAGCTAGAGAAGCCAGATTGAGATGGTTTGGACATGTGCAGAGGAGGGACAGTGGATACACTGGTAGAAGAATGTTGGAGATGGAGCTACCAGGTAGGAGACAAAGAGGAGATATATGGATGCAGTGAGGGAGGACATCCAGATAGTTGGAGTCAGAGTAGAAGATACAGAGAACAGGGAGAGATGGAAATCAATGATTCGCTGCGGCAACCCCTGAAAAAAGGGAAAAAGCCGAAAGAAAAAGAAAAATGTGGATATAACTGTGTGATCTCTGTTTGATCTAAGTTTACAGTATTATTGTTAGATTTTACAGTCGTTGTATCAGTGTGCTGACGGTGAGCGGGCGATGCCACCTGATGTCGAAAATTTGAAGTGCACGTGCTGCTTATTTGTTTACATTACTGTAGAGTTCTTGTGCAGATGTAATGAAATAGTCCTATAAATATAAATTAACAGAATACAAAAATAACATTATTATTTCTTTTGAAATAATAATAATAATAGTATTTATTTTGTGTCATCACACTCTACATGGCCTTCAGTCCTTCTGATTGTGACGTCATGTGCGTCATTACAAGCGTCCGTAGGAAACAGAACAGCGGAACTAATATTCAGTGGCTTCGAAGTTCATGAAACTGAGCTCCGAATAAGACTGAAATCTAATATGTACCGACTGGTCGTTTCAACTCTACGTTATTGTTTGTTTTTCATCTTTGCTGTTTTTGAAATAAATATTTTCGATGTTTTCAGAAAGACACATAAATTCACACTTTCACACTTCACTTGGTTTGCCACATCCAAATACATGCTTTTATTTTAACAACAGTGACATAAGACATAAAGTAGTGTTGTTTTATAAGGACAATCATCAGAATATAAAGCAGTACGAAATCTGATGCAAAGATGCTAAAAGCATTGATCCGACTTTTAATGTTATTTTGAATTTAAAACACTTGATTTCACATGGCTGAATAAAAAGTTTATGTTTGTGTGAAAATGCCAGAGTCAGACTTTTATGGCGACTGGTTCATATCAGAGTATGAACGTCACAGTTATTGGTTGTTTGCTGCATCAAACATCTTCTTGCGACCCTCCATCCCTGACATGGCCTCTACGTTCTTTCTCCAGTCGCTCACTTCCACAGTCTTCTCCTGCAGATGAAGACAGAAAGTTCAGGCGTTAAAATATATTTCATCTTGGCCTCACATAGGAAGTGTCTCTTTATCATATATGACTTTTATGTAAAAAAATATTGTTTTCTTATGTATAATAATAATAATAATACTTAATACATGTTTAACTAACTTACCATGTTATATGTTTAACTAACTTATTTTATTTTATTTGATCACCTTCTCCGTGTCCTCCTTCTTCACTGATTTGAGGTTTGCCCTCAGATCCAGGGAAACCTTATGTTTGGATCCCAGCAGTGATCGAAGGATGGCGTCGGCAGAAAATCTCACTCTCCGGAGGTTGGGTCTCTTAAACCTGCCTCGCAGGTCCAGAACTTTAAATTTCAGGTCTTTAATCTGCAGAATGCAATAACTGTGATGATTCTGAATCAGCTCTATATTTTATACCTTCAAGTCATAGATTTGTTATTATTTAAATCTTATGTCTTAGCTTTAAAATTTTAAGCTAAAAATCTTAAGACTGGTTGTTGTGTTTACCTCTCTTGTGTTGTGCAGGACCTTTGCTTCGATATCGTACCGTTCCTCATCCACAATTTCAGTTTTAGCGTGCAGCTCTTCACATAGTGTCTGCGAAGACCATGGGAGGGGTTTGAAATGGTCATTTTCTAAGTTGGTTGAGCTAAAATTATTGTCTGCATTTTAGGGCAAACATGACAGTCTACCCTCAGCTCTGTGATGGACATGCTGCTGGTCTGTAATGGTGGAGTCTTCTCCTCCAGGTATTTGACTTTCTCCTTCTCCTTCTCCATCATCTCCAACTCCAAGTTCTCTGTTGCCTTGGCAACCATGAGACTCTGAAGTCACAAAGGTCACAAAGATCAGATCCTGCGTTATGTCTTCTGAGGTCAAGGCCTGACGTCTGTCTAGGATACTGAGGGTCATGAAAACTGGATTTGTTCCACTTAGCGTTGTTTACAGTTAGTCATGGCCACGCAGTGACAGATCACTAGTTTGCTGGTTTGATTCCTAGGGTTCTTCGGATTTGTGTCCCACCATCCAAAATCATGCAGATTAAAGATTAGGTAATTTTTTCCACTTTTGATTGAATTGAGTGAATTGTTCATCTCTGTCTATTTCTTGCCCTGTGTAAGACAGGCAAACTGTCCAAGGTGTAACCCCACACTCGCCATCTACCATGCAAAGTTGTGTGTCTGTGTGACAGAGCAGCTTCTTTCAGGTGTTGACTGTTCGATTAGTACAGTAGAGATGTCCACAAGCCTTACCTTGAGCATCAGTTTGCGAGAGGCTGATATTTTTGATTTCTTCTGCCAAAAACAAAAAGATCATTCATGTGCAAATACATTTGAAGCCTGTTCCTCCATGTCTCCTTTATAAGCACCAAGTCTCATCAGGAACTGAAAATGAAAATGAATGAATTCTGACAAACCTTACCTCTGCTCTGTGCACAGAACATGAGAAAACACAATGGGGAAAAAAGATTAGTGATACATTTAGATTTTTAAGACGACTGTAATAATACATCAAAGAATGAATATTCTTGACTCAGTGAAACTACACTCTGGAAAAAAATCACTTACACTTTCTCAGGCATGTTGGTTATGTCAATCCCCCCTGGAAGACAAAAATAAAACCTTTTGTCTGGTGTGGGACAGTTGGGGCGACTTAGGTCTAGATCCCTGATGTGGCTTCCCCCCTCAGCCCCTCTGCTCATATATTCCATGACACACACACACCTCTTTACTGTTACCAGTGTGGAAGGGCATTAATCTTTTCCGGATCATTGTTTATTCAACTGAGTTCAGATTGAAACATGATATATTAAATTTAGTTTTTTGTTTATTTCATCAGTCAGGACCTGATAAACATTATGAGCTGACAGACCCCTCTGTGCTGATGGCCCGCTGCCCCAACAAAGAGCAAAGTGTTGGCAGATACTGTTGTCACTTCCACTGCTCGTGGAGCAGTTCAAAATAAACAGCTCTCATAACAAAGCTGTAATTGGTTTTTAGAGATGAGTGACTTTTTCCATAAATCTGACCCTTTGTTTATTATCAAGAGGAGATACACGAGGAACTCGATTCTCTTCAGATATCAACCTTTTCCATTAGAGATGACTGTTTATTTTTGTCATTCATAATGCAGTCAATCCATAATGAACTTATTTTTGGGGATAATAAGAATACATTTAATTGTCAATATAAATGTTTGATAAAGGCTGATTTAAAAACATGTTTTAATAAATTGCTACACAAAAAATATTATTATGAATATATAAATTAATTTAAATAATCCCAATCAATCCATATTTAACAAAATGAAAGTCATTTTAGTTATAAAATGACAGAAATTATTTTACACTTATCTGGAAATTAACCTATTAGATGAAATACATTTGATATACACAAAACATTTGAATTATGATTAAGATTCAGTCATTTACAAGAATAAAATGTACATTCAAAAGTGTTTTAATACAATACTGAAAATAAGATCAGACGACAGCAAAATTCACCATCACAGCTGTGATGTCAACTCCACCCATAGTAAAATAAAAAGTACTTGAAATAAATGAATCATATTAGACATTTTCCATTTTCCAACAACAAAAGTAGCAAAACCCATCACTTTATCAACGATCTTACCTCCGTGTGATGATGCTGCAGCTGCAGACTGGCACCAAGTGATGGAGCCAAAAAAAGCCACAGAATATTTAACTCACTTGTCTCTTCTGACTTCCTTTGTCCCTCCTCTCCACCACAAGAAGACCTAAATATAACACCCATCTACCCTCACACTCACGGGGGGTGGGGTCTAGGTGGTCTCGGGGAAACAGTAATAACTGTGATGCTGGTGTTGTGTTGACAGGTCACTATTTCTGCCTGTTCCTGCCAGGATGTGATTTTAAAAGTGGCTCTCATCAACGTCCACTTCATCAGATTCCGGTCAATCTGTCTGTTATCTTTGACATTTATTGATGAGCAAAGTTCAGTCAAACAGGAACTGAACCTCAGTGCACATGAATTGATCTGATTTACTCAGATGCACTTCAGCCATCTATTCCAACTCCTCCCACCTTAGAGACAGCAACCAGCCTCCTCCCCATCCCATAGGCCTGATTAGGGTAATAACTGCAGACAATGCTAAGCCATGGTTTTAAGGCAGGAATGTGACGTCCACCATATATTTGGCTGCACAACTAAACATAGACAAATTGCAGCAACATGTGACGCTGCCAGTCTTTAAGGACGGCTTTGTCTCACAGGCTTTTGATTCTTGTTTTGTATGTAAAAATGTACAAACATTTTATCCAGAAAGTCTCAACACAAGACAATGTCTGAAGAGTCAGACTAAGATGACCAC